>NC_044558.1:63226757-63557125 GCF_007565055.1 Rhinopithecus roxellana | reverse complement strand
AGTCACATCTTCCTCCACTAAAATCCTGAACCCCTCAAAGTCATCTATAAGAGTTGAAATCAACTTCTTCCAAACTCCTGTTAACACTGACATTTTGACCTCCTCCCATGAATTACAGACACTTTTAATGGCATCTAAAATAGTTAATCCTTTCCAGGTTTCAATCTACTTTGCCCAGATCCACTAGAGGAATCACAATCTATGACAGTTACACCCTATGAAATGTATTTCTTAAATAACAAGACTTGAAAGTTGAAATGATGATATGCTGCAGAACGGATATTGTGTTAGGAGGCATGAAAACAACATTCATCTCCTTGTACATCAGAGATCTTGGGTGAGTAGGTGCATTGTCAATACACTACTTTGAAATAAATCTTTTTTTCTAAGCAGTAGGTCTCAATAGCAGGCTTAAAAAGTTCAGTAAACCAGTTCATAAACAGATGTGCTATCATCCAGACTTTGTTGTTTTATCTATAGAGCACAAGCAGAGTAGATACAGCATAATTCCTAAGGGCCCTAGGACTTTTGGAATGGTAAATGAGCACTGTCTTCAACTTCAAGTCACCAGTTGCATTAGCCTCTAACAAGAGAATCAGACTGTCCTTTGAAGCCAGGCATTCCCTCTAGCTGTGAAAGCCCAAATGGCACTGGTCTTCTAATAGAAGGCTGTTTAGTCAACACTGAAAATGTGTTGTTTAACATAGTCACCTTCATCAATTACCTTAGCTAGATCTTCTGGATAACTTTCTGCAGGTTCTCCATCAGCACCTGCTGCTTCACTTTCCACTTTTATGTTTAAGCTTCTTTCCCTAAACTTCATGAATCAACTTCTACTAGCTTTCAACTTTTCTTCTGCAGCTTTCTCACCTCTCTCAGCCTTCACTAAATTGAAGAGCGCTAGGGCCTTGCACTGGATTAGACTTAGGATCAGGGGAATGTTGCGGCTGATTTGATCTTCTACACATACCAATAAAACTTTCTCCCTATCAACAATAAGCTTCTTTTGCTTTTAATTATTTGTGTTCATTGGAGTAGCCCTTTTAATTTCTTTCAAGAACTTTTCCTTTGCATTCACATCTTGGCTAACTGGCACAAGAGGCCTAGCTTTCAGTCAGTCTTTGCTTTCGACATGCCTTTCTAAGTTTAATCATTTCCAGCTTCCAATTTAAAGTGAGAGATCTGCGAGTCTTCTTTCACTTGAATACTTACATGCCACTGTAGGGTTTTGTTTGTTTGTTTGTTTTGAGATGGAGTCTCACTCTCTCCCCCAGGCTAGAGTGCAGTGGCAGGATCTCAACTCACTGCAACCTCCGCCTCCTGGGCTCAAGAGATTCTCGTGCCTCACCCTCTCAAGTAGCTGGGATTATAGGTATGCGCCACCACACTTGGCTAAATTTTTGTATTTTTAGTAGAGATAGGGTTTCACCATGTTGGCCAGGCTGGTCTCCAACTCCTGACCTCAAGTGATGCCGCCCACCTCGGCCTCCCAAAGTGCTGGGATTACAAGTGAGAGCCACCTTGTCTGGCCTCAATGTAGGCTTATTAACTGGCCTAATTTCAATACTGTTGTGTCTCAGGGAATAGGGAGGCCCAAGGAGAAGGAGAGAGATTGGGTTGTGGGGGTGGCTGGTCAATGAAGCAGACAGGATGCACAATAACATATGGGTGTGCTTGATGGCTCCCCAAAACAATTACAATAGAAACATCAAAGATCCCTGATCAGAGATCACCATAACAGATACAATAATAATAAAAGAAATCTGAAATACTGTAACAATTACCAAAACGTGACACACAGACACAAAGTAAACACATGCTGTTGGACAAATGGCACCAATAGAGTTGCTTGACTTCCCTGATACAAGGTTGCCACAAACTTTCATTTTGTAAAAACAGTATCTGTGGATGCAATAAAGCGACACACAATAAAACAAGGTATGCCTATAATTCCTAATGGCGAAACATTAGTAGCATTCCCTTTAATGCCAGAAACAAGAATGCCCATTATCACTGCTTTTTCTTGGTATTACATAGAGGTCTTCACCAAAGCAGTTCCACAAGAAAGAAACACAGATTAGAAACAAAGAAAAAAGCCTGAAATTATTCTCAGATGATATGATGGTCCAAAAAGAAAACTCAAAACAATCTAGAGAAATTGCTAGAAATATTAAAAGTTTAGTAAGGTGACTACGACAGACCAACAAGAAACAAACAAACAAAACATCTAACAAAGACCTACCAGACACAGATGCAAAAAATTATAAGACTGTTTTCAAAGACATTAATGACAATATAAGTGGAGATATTTCACATTCACCTATAATAAAGTACAAAAACATACAATATGATTCTCTCCAGACTGATTTATAAATCTAATGCAATTCTAATCAAAATCCCAGCAGGATATTTTAAGGAATTTGGGAAGATAATTCTAAAAGTTACATTGATGAGTAAAAGTCCAAGAATACCCAAAACATTCCTGAATAATAAAAGGTAGCAGAATATTCAGTATACCAAATATTAAGACTTACAATTATAATGCTATAATAATTAAAGATAGTGTGGAACGGATGAAAGGACAGGCAATAGACCAGTGTAAAGAACAGAGAGATGAGAAAGCAATCTAGGCAAACATGACATATGACAATAGTAGCATGGCAGATCCACAGGAGAAAGCAGGGCTATTCCAAAAATAGAGCTGGAAAAACCTTCAGCATATGTGAAAACGCCTAAATGTGAAAATTAAATCTTAAAAATGTCTAGAAGAAAGTAGAGGAGACTATTATGAACTCAAGCAGCAAACTTTTTTTTGAACAAATCATTTTATAAAGTCCTAATCTTTTCAAAAAATCAATAAGTTGAACTATATTAAAATTGAATGCTTATATTCATTAAAATTCCATAAAGAAGATAAGCTACAAATTGAGAGAAGAGAGTTATTATGAAAAAGATCAAAAGATTAGTATCCAGAATAAAGAACTCTCAAAATAAATCAATAGAAAAAGCCCTAAAAAAAATGGCCAAACACCAAATAGGCATTTCACAGGGAAAAAAAAAAAAAAAAAGTGGAAAATATATAAGATGCTTAACCTTACCAACAGTTGAGAAATGAAAACCTTACTAATAGTTGAGAAATGCAAAATGGCATTTCAAAGACACAATGAAACGCCATTTTACACCCACTAGATTGACAACAATTAAGAAGCCCAACTATATCAGTGTTGCTAAGGGTAAGAAATAGGTATTATTATACACTGCTAATGAGACTGTAAACTCATCCATTTACCTTTGTAACAACTGTGTAACAACAAACTATCTTTGTCATCATCCTGTGAAGCTGAACATCTACACATTTTATGACCCAACACCAAGAAACATATACAAAAATATTCACAGCATTGCTGAAATAAGGAAGGAAAAGACAGAAGGTAGGCAATAAAAAGAGGGACAGAAGGAGGGAAGAAAGAGTGGGAGGGAGAGAGAGAAAAAGAAAGGAAGAAAGGAATGAACCAACAATCCAGCAACACAAGAATAGACATATAATGGTATATTTCTAAAAAGAAATTATCCTTTGTAACAGTTACAATCAGAGCTCTAGACCTATATGCATCAAAACAAGAATGAATCACAAAAATATAATAGAGAAATAGGTGAGCCACAGAAAACTACACAGTATGATATATTTTTAAAGCTCAAAAATAAGCAAGATTATACCATATATTATTTATGAACATATACATATATAATAAACTGTTTTTAAATCAAAAGAATAACAAATATATAATTCAAGATAGTGGTTAACGGGGAGGGAGGCAAGGGACAGGATACAGAAAGGAGCATCAAGGTAACTTCAAAAATAAAATAATGGTAATGTTCTGGTTCTTAAGTTGAGAGGGGTGCTTATATAGGCTTATTTTAAATTATTCTCTGTAATTTATGTATGTGATACATATATTGCAGATATCAAATATTATAAAATGTAAATATTTCCCTAATTTTTTAGAAGATTAATATCACGAGTTTCAAAGACATAAAAATATGCTATTTAAATAGTAAAAACTCAGATACCAATAAAATTTGTATTTCCAAATAATTAAAACAGTAAGAATGTCTTCCTTGATGGTGTTTATCTTTTTAAAAAACCCCTATGATAGGTTGGTTACCTGCATATGACAAGACAATACCACATTTATATTCTTCCACATTATTTATTTTAAAAGTCAGTATGACTTAATGACAAACAAATGTTGAAACATATCTTAAGTTTTCCATAATAAATGTTCTCTAAATAGTAGATAAATAGCTTTTCAAAACAATGGGATATTGATTTCTAAAAATATCCAACTAACTTTTTTAGCTTTGTGAATTAGATAAGAACACTATTACTGAATTTTTAGAAGAATACCTCAGTAAAGTGAGCCATGGGAACAAGGTTTTAGCACCAGATGTTTAAAATGGCTTAAGCAAAATAATTCAATAAAAAGGAGTGAGCTATAAGAATTTACAGTTGAAAAGAAAATGCGATACATTCTCAATCTGCCCTCCACACCTTATTCCAGAAGTTTTTTTAATAAGTCTCCATATATACATAAGACATTCACATTCACACACGTTACAAAAGTCCTTACTTTTTCAGTCTAAAATACGCTGATGCTCTGTTCGTTGGCAACACGGGATTATATGGATCGGCATCCATGCCTTTTGTGTAGCAGTCTATTGCTTCATCATATTTTCCTTGTTTGAAGTATTTATTGCCCTGAAAAAAAAGAAAATTATATAAAATGATCCTTTTTACAAATTCTGAAATTCACTACAGTTGACCCTTGAACAACCCAGGTTTGAAGGGCAAGGGTCCACTTAAATGTGGATTTTTTTCAATAAAAGTCTACATCAAGTGTGCCTGCCTCCCCTTCCAGCTATTCTACCTCTTCGGCCTCTGCCACCCCTGAGAGAGCAAGACCAACTCCTCCTCTTCCCCATCCTCAGCCTACTCAATGTGAAGATGACAAGGATGGAGACTTTTAAATGATCCACTTCTACATAGTGAAATATATTTATATAAATAAATACACATTCTCTTCCTTAAAATGTTCTAATAACATTTTCTTTTCTCTAGCTTACTTTTTTGTAAGAATACAGTATATAATACATATAACACATAAAATTTGTGCTAATCAACTATTTGTGTTATCCATACTGCTTCCGGTCAACAGTAAGCTATTAGTAGTTAAGTTTTTGGGGGAGTCACAAGTTATATGCAGACTTTTTACTGCATGAGGCACTGACCCCATACTGTTCAAGGGTAACTGCATATGGTCATTGTATGGGCACAAACCAAGAGCCTAGGCAGAAAAATGAGTAAAATACCTAGCATTATATTCCTTATTGACAATGCCAACCTACAGAAATGTAACCAAAAAAAAGCATCAAGAGTTTAATCTGAAAAGAGTTCCACCTTTGTGAAAGTAATACAGCTGGTTTTATAATAATGAGGCATCCCTCAGGGAGTTACTGAACATTCCAAAAAGTAACCAAAGATAGCCTTTGATACCTGGGAGTGGAATATAATAGTTATGCCAAGAATCACACACTAATTTCAAGTTACTTCAATCTACTACTAAAAACACTGGACAACTCCAGGTACAGTCTAAGCATTTACATAAAACAGTTCACTTACTACTCCTAAGAACCCATTGAGGTTGGTAATATTATTATTATCATTTTACAGATGAGATAACTGAAGTTCAGAAGTTTAAAGAACTTATCAGAGATATGAACCCAGGTAATCTGGCTCCAGAGCAGGTACTCCTAACCAATGTTACACTGCCTCCAGAGAGGGATGTAGCCAATAACAACAGAAAGTTTAAACACCTACTAAAACTGTGCCCAAGAAACTTTAGGGTCCACATGATTTTCAACATCTCCTGCTTACCTGAAAAGAAAAAAAAACTAACTAATTAGTACCTTTTCTTTTAAAACAAGAGCCTTTTGTGAATCTACATGAATCCCATCTTCTTCCGACTCTGATTCTTGAGACAGAGACTCATGGGTACTATCGTCTTTGTCAAGCTCATCAAGGATACTGTCCTAAAACCAAAAGGAGGAAAACAGTGGTCATAATTATATGATTAGGCGGAAAAAAAAAAAGACATACTAAAAAAATACACTCAAAAGAATGTAAATTGTTACAATCTAAGGACCTACAGGCTTACAAAGCAACCCAAATCTCTCATTGTTAAGATTATATCCAGAGAAAAAGATGCCTTTGTTTAGAAAACCAAGATGCAAACCAAGAATCTGACTACGAACTCATAAAGCTAAGTCAACAGACTGTACAAATCACCCCTAAATGGCAAAGTATTAGCAGTTAGGTATTATGGTTTAAAGGAAGTTTGCAAATAGCCCTAAACTAATATAATTAGCACCCATTAGCAGAGAAAGTTTTTTAAAAAATTTTTCTTCCTTATTTTAAAACAAAAAACTGCTATTTTAAAACTGCTATTTTAAAACAAACAAAAGAAGAGCACATTAACTCCTAATCTTCACAATAACCTATGAGGAAGGCATAATTACCCATGTTTTCCACTTGAGGGAACTGAAATGCAGAAGTTAGTTAACTCATTCGAGGTCACTCAGCTAGTAAGTGACCAAGTCTACTTCCTCCAAGAGCTGTCAATCGATATGTTATACTGTCTCTGAGGGTATTCCAAAATATAGCTGCCTCTACCAAAGGAAAAATAAAAAATGTGCTAGTACCACAATTCTCAATCTCTTTTGACTCACACTACTTTCATGGTAATAAATAATTTCATAGACTGCCACCAGAATTTTTCTCTTATTTTTTATATGATAAAACAATGATTTTTAGTAAGATATTATTTTTATTTTTATTTTTATTTTTGAGACAGCATCTGGCTCTGTTGCCTAGGCTGGAGTGCAGTAGTGTGATGTCAGTTTATTGCAACCTCCAACTCCCAGGCTCAAGCCATCCTCCCACCTCGCTCTCCCAAGTAACTGGGACTATAGGCGTGCACTACCATGTGCAGCTAGTTTTTTATTTTTTTAGAGACGGGCTTTTGCCACATTGGCCAGGCTGGTCTGGATACTAAGCCCAAGCAATCTGCCCATCTCAGCCTCCCAAAGTGTTGGGATTACAAGCGTGAGCCACCACAACGACCATTAGAGTTCATTAAAGCATTTTTAAACACAAACTTTAATTATTATGTAAACAAAATCCTTTTTGCATTCAAACACTATTTTAAAGTTATTTACATAAGAAAAAAACAAATTGCTTATAAAAATAAAAAAACTATACATAGTTTCATTAGATGAACATTGAAACATGGATTAAAATTTAGCTATGTGTTTTAGCATGAAGATTCTAGAAATACCACCAGCCTACCAACATTGTAGCCAGGATTATCCAACTCTGCTATGCTGACATGTATAGAAAACTAACAGCAGCAGAACACTAAAGCAGCTGCTCAGATCTGAACTAGAAAGAAATGGGAATTAAACAACTATATCTTGTATAGAGACACTAAATGACAATTGCAAGCTATGCAGTACAATCTTAATGGCATTGTCCACATACAGCAGGAGCTTAATCAGTATCTGCTAAATGAGTAAATGCCTGTGTAGAAAACACCTCTATAAGAAATCATCTGAGATGATGCCTTTCAGGAAAGGACATTATAAGAAGATACCAACTGATGAAAAGGAATAGGCTATAACAAAAAGTCACACACACAAAAAAATGAAGACAGTCTACATGACACTTGAGAATAAATTCTATTTTCAGAAAGTATTTCCAACAGTGATAAATTCAAGACCCAAAATTTTACTTCTCCTATATTGGGACAATCCTGAAGCAGATGGCAAACTAAATAAAAGCCCCAGCTCTCTCTTAATTAGCCTTAGTTTTAGTAAGAAAAATACCACACAAATAATTTGGAAAACTGTTTGACAGTATTTTCTAAAGGCTAAATGTATTTATAAACTATGCCCCAGCAAATCCCCTCTAGGGTGCTTATATCCATCAAAAGACAAGTACAAGAATGTTCACAGCAGGTTCATTCATCATAGCCCCAAATCACCAACAATACAAAAGTATTATCAATAGAAGAACGGACACAAATTAAGACATCCACACAATGGAATTCTGGTCAGCAATGAAAAAGAACTGCTGCTACTCACAATATGGATCTCAAATAATGATAGCGAAAGAAGCCAAACTTAATGCATACTGTATAATACATTTATATGAAATTCTAAAACTGTATACAGTATGAGAGGTGAGAACAGTGGCTAATTTTGAGAAGTCATCTACTGAAAGTAAGGCCTCTGCGAGGCTGGAAATGTTCTTTTTGTTTGTTTTTTTGAGACAGAGTCGCCCAGGCTGGAGTGCAGTGACGTGCACCACAACCTCTGTCTCCGGGGTTCAAGCCATTCTCGTGCCTCAGCCTCCCAGAATGTTCTATATCTTGATCTGAACAGTGATTTCACAGGTGTACACTTGAGTAAAAATTCAGGAAGATGCACACTTAAGATTTTTTGACTTTATGCACATTATACCTCAGTAAAAATGTTAAACAGAAAAATGCAGAGAAAATAATAAACAGAGAAATCAGACAGTGGTTACTTCTGGGAGTAGAAGGGAGAAAAGCACATGGGATCAGAAAGGAGCACACCAGTAGCTTCAATGATATTGGAAAAATTCTCTTTAAGTTAGATAGTAGGTTCATGTATTCATTTTATTACTACGCTTTAGAACATATATCTCTACATATTCTTTGGTATGAATCAAATATTACATAATAAACACTTGTTTAAAAACTAAAGAGGAATATATATTCCAAATTCATCAGTTGGTTATCACATCCCCCAACATACATACCCCTAACCAAATCAACCCTTAAAGTAGATCAGAGTGCAGAATAGGGCTGGCCAACAGGTTCTCTTTCACAGGCTGACACGACAGTGACTGCTTAAAACACTAGTAAAGGATTGTAAGGCAGAGCACTGGTGGTGATTCTCCAAGTATGTTGTGTATCACACGTGGGAGATGGGAGGACACACATCTGCTACCCCAGTCTGGAAGGGTAAAGAAGCCCAATTTCCTGGGATCAAGATAGGCCTATGTTTATTGTTACACAGCCCCAGTCCTAAGACTAGACACAAAAGCATTCTCTTTTAACAGATTACTGCAGGTCCTTCAGTTTACAACAAAGACATCTGCACAGTCATTCTTTTCTGGGAGTATCTCAGAATTCTGGCTGTTTAGGGGTTAGAGAAGGTGGCGAAGAGGGGAGCAGTACGACTATAAAGGGATGGCACAAAGGGAATCTTTGTGGTGGTGCCATATATCTGCATCTTAATTGTGGTTGGGTAATCCAAACCTACACGTGGGATAAAATAACATAGAACCATACACACACTATACCAATGTCAATTCCTAGTGATACTGTATACTACAGTAATTGTACAGTATATAATTGTACAGTATACAATTGATACTGTATACTACAGCTAAGAAAGATGTAACCACCAGAGGAAACTGGATGAAGAGTACACTGGATAAATACTAATAAGTAAATAAATAGTAATTTTTGTAAAAAGAAAGAAAAAAGAATAAAATCCTGGCTGTTTTAGCCACGATTCGCTGAAAGAGGATTGCAGGAAAAAATATTATCTCATTAAAGAGCTATGTAATTAAATGTTTATTCCACATAAAATCATATATAAGAGAAAGACACAGGCCATAACCCTACATTATTCTTTACTTAACCCATGACTATTAGCTAACTCCCAGAAAATTTCACTCAAATATTAACAAGCAAATGACTAGATTAACTTACCACATCAAGTTTTGCCCATGCCTCATAATCATAAGATTTTATCCTGTTTTTTGTGTTTTCCTCTTTGGTTTTTTTGGAAGGCTCTTTAGCTTTGCCTTTCTTCTTTTTCCTAAAATTCCCATTTCGAATAGGAGGTAAATTCTGAGGAGGGGAAAAAAAAAAAAAACACAAAGTTGTGAGTATTATGCTCTGTTACTCTTTGTATAACTAGCTATGTTTAAAATTCTCACTATATTATATTTTCTTATAAGAATTAATTTTAAAGTGTTTAAAAAGACCAATTTACCACCTTCACTTATAATAATTATGCTTGAAAAGTTTAATTCACACTTTGATGAGTGTTGAACATTGTTCAATCACAAGAAAAAAGTATTACCTAGAAATTCTAATTATATCTTTAATTTGCAATCCTAAACTCAAACTTCAAAAACGACCTATCTTCAGCCTTAGTACAATGAACCAGCAGTAATGCAAACGCAAACTGAACTGCCTCCATATTATGTACAGTATGAAAAACCCAGCCATATTTAAATGCACTGTCTTAAAACTTTTGGTTGAACCTACGTACTATCTGCATTTTTATGACAATATGGTATGTTAATATATCATCAGTATGTAACTACACATATTTTTATACACACACACCTCTATATATTTTATGATGTTAGTCATTTATTTACCTCTAAGTATTATCACATGATCATCCTTTCGGTAACTATTCACTAAGCCTTAAAACATAGTAATATATTTAATTATTACAAAGACTTTTTGAAAAGCGGAATTTCTAAAAACATTGACAGTGAGCCGGGCACGGTGGCTCATGCCTGTAATCCCAGCACTTCGGGAGGCTGAGGTGGGTGGATCACTTGAGGTCAAGAGATTAAGACCATCCTGGCCAACATGATGAAACCCCGTCTCTACTAAAAAAAAAAAAAAAAAAGTAGCTGGACTTGGTGGTGCGCACCTGTAGTCCCAGTTACTCAGGAGGCTGAGGCAGGAGAATTGCCTGAACCCAGGAGGTGGAGGTTGCAGTGAGCCCAGATCACGCCACTGCACTCCAGTCTGGTGACAGAGCGAGACTCCATTGCAAAGAAAAAAACAAATAAAAAGAAAAAACAAATTGACAGTGAAGCAAATCACTTCAATTTCAGTATTTTCACAAAACATTTTTAAAAGTTATGCTTTATTTTTATAAAAATAGTTTTGGTGGATCTTAATTAGGAATTCTTAATTTACCTCTTCAGGAACACCATTTTGTCTTCTTAGTTCCATATCCTTTTGTTTAATGTCTTTTTCCCAGTTTTCTAAATCCCTCATAAAGTCTTGTAATTCTTCCGCATTTTGTTTCACTTGTAGTTGTAATTCGATTGCTTTATTTGCTGAAGTCATTATGGCCTGCAGAGTTTTGAACAACCAACCTCTGATAAGAATAGGCCTATTTGGTTTATTTTTCTGAAAGCTAGCTAATTATTTTTTACCACTTCATAAGTGGCCAAGACACCTGGACAGAAGAGAGCCAACTGATGCTGAACAAAAAAAATTCAATATAGTATTTTAAAAATAAATCAGTTGCTGAATAAACAAATGAAAAATAGACAAGTTTGAGCATCCTTGAAAGGCAACATTAAAGAAAGGTAATTGGGAGAAAAATCACTGAAATTATCAAGCAGCCTGTGGTAGCAGACAGGCTGCTCATCTCTGGAGTTGAGCAATTACCTCCTTTATTTCTTTTTCTTCCAACATTTAACTTCTACTATGTGAAAGGCCCTGAATCAAGATTTAGGGATGCAAAAACAAGAAGAGGTCCCTTGTGTAGCAGAGAAGAAAAAAATATATAAAGTACCAGTAACAAAATACGTTAGGCAGGGTTTCTCAACCTTGGGACCACTGACATTTTGGGCCAAAAAAGTTGTTGTAAGAGTGCTGTCCTGTGCACTGTAGGATGGTTGGCAACATTTCTGTCCTCTACCAACTAGGTGCCAGGATCATCCCTTTCCCTCATGGACTGTGACAACGAAGAATCCCAGACACTGCCAAATGTTCCCTGAGAGGTAAAAAATAACCCCTGGTTGAGAACCCTGTGTGACAGGTATATACAGATGCTACTGAACTGACTGCAAAAAAATAGGCATGGATCAGATGGTAGGGTGGCAGAGTCAACAAAGGAGTCCCCAGAGGTGTTGGAACTTAGCTGGATTTCAAATCACCAAGTGACTAACAGGGAGGAGAGGGCAGGCAGAGTGAGGAATTATAAGGGAGAATGAAGAAAGAGAAGATTAAAGAGGCGGACATGGGGCAGACTTGAAATGGCAGGCCATGAGGTATAACCTATATTCTGAAAGTTATGTGAATATATCAAGGTAGTAAAATAAAAAGAACTTGATGACTGATTAGACTGAGGTGTTGGAGAACACAGAAAGACTCAAACAGAGGCCTAGATTTCTGGCTTGGGAGCCTGCTAAGATTACTGCCATTTTGAGTCAAGAAATACAATGTTAAAAGGAAAAGAGGCATCTGTTGGAGAGCAAACGGAAAGTCAGATTATTTGTTTGGGATATGCTGAATTTGAGTGCTAATGGGGCGAGGAAATATTCCATAGGTAGCTATATAGGACTAGAGATAAATTCCGGTGTCACTAGCATAAAGGTAGAAGCTAGAATCAAGGATGTGGCCATGTTTAACCATTGTGACAATTGGGGAATGGAGTGAACCTGGAGAACACTAAACGGAGGAAGAGATGCCAAGGAAGAAAAAAGTTGGCAGTAGCACCTAGACAGCTGGGACGAAAACCTACACTGTACTGTTACAGATGACAAAAAATAAGTTCAAGAAAGTGAGAGAGGTTAGCAGTGCCAAATGGCACAGAGAATACATAGAGGGAAAGAAAGTGCATTATGTTTAGTCATACAAAGACTATTCAGAGTTGCTGGGCTTTTTTTTGTTTGTTTTGTTTTTGTTTTTTTAAGACAGAGTCTGGCTCTGTCGCTGAGGCTGGAGTGCAGTGGCATGAACTCAGCTCACTGCAACCTCCACCTCCTAGGTTCAAGTGATTCTCCTGCCTCAGCCTCCTGAGTAGCTGGGATTACAGGTGCAGGCCACCACGCCCAGCTAATTTTTGTATTTTTTTTCAGTAAAGACGGGGTTTTACCATGTTGGCCAGGCTGGTTTGGAACTCATGACCTCAAGTGATCCGCCCACCTCGGCCTTCCGAAGTGCTGGGATTACAGGCGTGAGACACTACGCCTGACCTCTATTCAGAGTTTCATTGAGATTTTTTTTAAAGGGCGGAAGGCCAACCGCTGTGGCTCATGCCTGTAATCCCGGCACTTTGGGAGGCAAAGGTTGGGGGGCAGGGGGAATAGCTTGTGCTCAAGAGTTCGAGATCAGGCTGGGCAACACTTCGAGATCCCCGTCTCTACCAAAAATACAAAAATCAGCCAGGTGTGGTGGTGGGTGCCTATAGTTCCAGCTACTCAGGAGGCTGAGGTGGGAGGATCGGAAGATGGAGGCTACAGTGGGCGGTGATGGCCTCAGTGTACTCCAGCCTCGGACAAAAAAAAAAAAAAAAAAAGGAGGGGGGAATGAAATGAGTTAAGCAAATGAAATTAGAGTATATTTGCCTTTGATAATGTAAGACCTGTTCTTGAGCATCGTCTGGGGGAAGAGGAACAAAGTAAAAGATACAGGAAAAAGGATGAGTGATGGGGCAAAGTCTCCAAAAAGGTGGAAGAAGATTCAAAGCTTGAGGGACAGGGGAGAGAAGGTGGGAGGGAGAGAGACGGAATTAGAAAAACATTTGTTTAGGACAGTGAAAAATACCTCACTAAGAAGGGACAGTTGCAGATGCAGATAGGTCTTCTGACCCGTAGCCTCAACAACTAAATTAGGTTTAAGTTTCTTTCAGGCAGTGTCCATGTTGGATCATACATGTACATCTCATTCAAAACCAACACTGGTACAGCGCTTTGTTGGTGACTCAATTAAATGAATAAAAGCGCAACAAGTCAGTCAGATACTGACGGGGGTTAGATGCTTTTCCATTTCACCCATCACCGCTGCTGCTCGAGCAGGCCCAAAAACTCTCCCAGGGACCCTGCGATGGGGCAGGGGGTGCGAGCCAGCAATCAGAAACTACCAGCGCTTGGGGTATCACTTTCACACGCGCTGTCCGGGGGAACGCCGCACACCCACGCCGCAAGGGGGCGGGTCCCACCGCCGTCTTTGCGGGAGGGCGGCTCTGCCTTCCCTAGCACTGCAAATCGTCCAATACCCCGGGCAGCAGGGTGGAGGGTCCGTTCGCAAAACAGAGCGCGTAGGCCCGTGTTGCGAGGGCGAGCCCCTCCGGGAACGCGCACCCCGGGACGCCGCTACCCTGGACACCGACGCGCCGCCTCAACGTGCGCCTCCACCGCTAGTCCTAGCCCGCCCCGCCTCACCGGCACCCATATCCGCTACCTCTCCTCCCACCGGCCACCCCAAGGAATTCCTACGCTGCTCCGGGCAGCGAGGACCGCAACGCCCGCTCACCTGACCAGGCCGTAACCCGCCGCACTGCAGCCCAGTCAGCCCCGCAGCGACTCACGCAGAGCCCCGCCTCCTGCGCTTTCCCACAAGTCCCCGCGGCCTCGCCCGCCCCCTTTAGCCCGGGCTTCAGCGCGCGCAGGAAGTAAGCTTCGTGACTTCCTTCTCAGGATGGAACCAGCTTGGTGGCTTGAGGGTATGTAAAAGCAATACCTGAGCCTTCTGCCTGCTTCCAATATGACTAAACTTAATAGGGGATAACCCAAAAACTGCAGGGTCATCCTGATTTTCTGATCTCCAAAACAATAAAACCTTGACTATTTGACTCCCTTCAAACAGTTTAAACTCTAATATTTACCTTGCTAATGTCTAACGATTTGTCTGACCTTTGTGAGTATAACAACATGTGAGGAAGTTACTGTTTTTCCACCACTAACAGACTACTGTCAACTGGTAATCCTGGTAATTTTATGGTATTTTTTTTTTCTTGAAGTGCTGGTATTTGGCAAAGTAGTCCTTCCATCTAACTCCCTTGCATCTTTTGCAAGTAAACTCGTTTTCTGAGTGAATCTATCTCTGAGTCTTTCTTTGACATGTGCCAGTGTTACACTCTGTCTTTATATATGCCCTGGCTTACAGAGAAAAAAGAACGAAACTTTTAACACTTTTTGCTTCTGCTTCCCGTGTGAGGAAGTCATCCTTGCAATGACAACTCTTAAACGAAAGCAAAACAAAAATAACTGCAGAAGTCCACAAAAGCAAACACAAACAAATGAAACTTTTCATTTAAAATAGGACTGTAACCTCAAATATTATCCTCAAAATCCAGATCGGTGGTTCTGTCTTGACTGAACTTTGGAATCACTTAGGGAGTGTATACATATACGTGTGAGTGTGTGTGTGTGTGTGTATATATATATATATATATACTGATTTCTGTGTCCTATCCCAGAGATTCTGATGTAACTAGTCTTGAGTGAAGCCAATCAGAATTTTTTAAAGCATAGGATACAGCTGTGCGTTTGAAGCTGGAAGCCACTAACCCAGTCGCTGATCAATGAAGAACTAGGCTGGGGTCCTCTCTTACAAGGTCATATCATTAGCACATCCTTCCCATTGTTTAAGTATTGGTATCTTTATATTTTAAAATCATGGTAGTCAAATCATTAAGTGTATGTCAAAATATTTACTAATGAAATTATTCTTTGGTTGTATTAGGGAGATAGAGAACTTTTTAAGAATTTTTTTGTTAAGTATTTAAAAACAAATATTGCTTGATTGGTGTTTTTAACAAAAGCAACCACATTTGGTTTATTCTGGCACAGTTGATTGAGATGAGAGATAAGGGACTAGCTGGCTACTCTGGTAAAACCTCATAGACCGTTAGGTGACCACTCTTTTCTCTCTCTCTTTTTCTCTCTCAAACCACATAATAATCAGAAGTAGCTTAATGAATATAGAGTCAAAGTGAGAAAAGTTAATCAAATGGTTTTGATGGTCATCATCAGCTAAGTCTGAGGCTCCTGCTGTCCCACAAAACCTGTGCCTGCAGTGGCAGCCTTTTCTGCTGTGAGCTCAGACCAAGGCCACCTTAAGTTCTTTCCTAGATTCCATGCAGACCTCCCCACTTCTATTGGCAATTACCTTCAAATGGATTTCAACAAAATGTGTAAATCATGCCTTTCTTTTATGTCTGTTTTATTCATCTACTCCAGTCATCTCAATTGAACTTACCATTAATACCTGAATAGTTATTTTCAAAGAGATAAACCTCTTTATGTGTTTTATATGTTGAAATTGTAATGGTCAGTGGAAATAAACAGGAGTGTTTATTATTGCAACATTAAAATGCTGCAATTAATGACTGTAAATGCTATTAATTTGAATATCCAAAACAATTATTGGGATCTTTCAAATAGTTAAAGAGTCTGACAGTTAATGTAAATCTTAAGAAAGGAAGTATTGGCTGGGCGCGGTGGCTCAAGCCTGTAATCCCAGCACTTTGGGAGGCCGAGACGGGCGGATCACGAGGTCAGGAGATCGAGACCATCCTGGCTAACCCGGTGAAACCCTGTCTCTACTAAAAATACAAAAAACTAGCCGGGCGAGGTGGCGGGCGCCTGTAGTCCCAGCTACTCGGGAGGTTGAGGCAGGAGAATGGCGTAAACCCGGGAGGCGGAGCTTGCAGTGAGCTGAGATCCGGCCACTGCACGCCAGCCTGAGCAACAGAGCGAAACTCCATCTCAAAAAAAAAAAAAAAAAAAAGAAAAGAAAGGAAGTATTAACTGAGTAACTTTAGGAAGAAAATGAACCTTGGAACTTCCTGTTATGGAGATACTCTATTAAGTTTGGTTGCATGTGACAGAAAGCCCAAAATAAGACTGGCTTAAACATGAAAGATTATTTCTCTTTCATATAAGACTGAATATAAGCAATCCAGGACTAGTGTGACAGTTCCAGTGTGAGACCCAGGCTCCTTCCTGGCTGCTCTGTGATCTTCAGCACATGGCTTTCATTCATGGTTCAAGCTGGCTGCTCAAGCTCCCACAATCTTGTCTGAAATCCAGTCAGCAGCAAAGGACAAGAGTGGGAATAACGGTACCCCCTGCCCATTAAGAATACTTCCTTTTGCATGCCATTGGTGAGGACATAGACACACGCCTACTTCCAGTTGCAAGGGAGGTCAAGAGTCTGTACTCTTGACAGTCATTTGTGTACCTAAAAACTAAAAGTTCAATGAATAAGGAAGAAGAGGAGAGCAGACACTGAGGGGTAACCAGCAGCCTCTGTAAGGGGTCTTAATAAATATTCTTTAAAAAATAATGAATGAATAAGTGAGTAGATACTACTAGAAATCCAGGCTCACTACAACATAAGGAAAAGAGTTGAATTTGCAATCCTGATTCTGCTACTGACTAAGAATGTGACTTAATCTGAGCCTCAGTTGTCTAGGTAAAATTAAAGTGGTGAAGATAAAAATACCCACCAGATTGAGAAAATGAATATAAAAGGACAACTTAGCACAGCTTGGGACATGGTAAGAGCTTAACAAATGTTAGTTCTCACCCTTCTCTCCTGCAAAGCTAAGGCCCAGACCCTGGAATACAGTACTCTCTCCTACATTTCTGTCTTTCTATCTCCTACTGGACTACCTGGAAGACCTCTGAAGAGGCCTATGAAGAGCACAAGTACTGGGCACCAGTAGGTGAAGGTTAAGGCTGATAGCAGGGATAGTAAATTGCCTCTCCCAGTATAAAATTAAATTTGTATCATAAGTGAGACAATTATTACTGTAAGAAAGACTAGCATGTTATTTCACATTCCTTATCTCACAGCAATGGTAATATTATCCCCATTTGACTGGTGAGGAAACAATCTGAATAATTAAGAAATTTGCTCATGGCCGGGCGCGGTGGCTCAAGCCTGTAATCCCAGCACTTTGGGAGGCCGAGATGGGCGGATCATGAGGTCAGGAGATCGAGACCATCCTGGCTAATATGGTGAAACCCCGTCTCTACTAAAAAATACAAAAAAAAAAAAAACTAGCTGGGCGAGGTGGCGGGCGCCTGTAGTCCCAGGTACTTGGGAGGCTGAGGCAGGAGAATGGCGTAAACCCGGGGGGCGGAGCTTGCAGTGAGCTGAGATCCGGCCACTGCACTCCAGCCTGGGCAACACAGCGAGACTCCGTCTCAAAAAAAAAAAAAAAAAAAAAAAAGGAAATTTGCTCATATGGCCAGTAAGCAACAGAGCCTGGCTAGGTACCTGGGCAACATGACTTCAGAGCCTGTACCTGTTACCCCTGTGCTCTGCTGACTCACTGTCTTACCCGTTGACTGTGAACATCCCTGGGAAAGGGCAGGACACAGCCCTGTTTCATCCATCTGCAGTCTATAAACTTGCCAGAGGTATCCCTTCGTATCTGACCATTTTCTAGCATTGTGACTTGAGTAATCTGTTTACAGATAAGAAGTCTTTTTCTGTATCTCTTTAGCATCTCCTCTTCCCCCGGTGTAGTCAACCTCTGCAACCACAGAAGCTACATCCAGAAATGTCCTTATACTCCTATGTATGTGATCAAGGGAACTGGTTATTGGGGATGGGGACAACCAATCTCCATTTACCCCCCGCCTCACTATCTGTATGCAATGCTCCTTCCACTCTTCATGTTACAGAATTCTCTTCCCCTCTTGGCTAGAGAGACTTAGTGAGTCAACAGGGACTTCACCCAGATACTGCATTCTTCAAGCCATTCTGAAAAGACTCTAGAGCAAAAGTATCACTCCCAGCCCTGCTCCTGGGAAAAGGCAGGGAGACAGACAGTGGAGGGAGGCCATATACAAAGAAGACACTCATTTCAAGTTTTCTTCCATGACTTTAATTGGAAATTGAACCTTCTAAACCGTAGTTCACACCTGGCTCTGTGGAACAGCATTTAGTTCTCAGTGGGGTTGGGGGACAAATGCATAATTGAGGTTAAAATAGGGAACCACAGTCTCTCTGGTCTCCTAGAGTTATTCAAATTATGCCTGCTGGATAAGCCTTAAAATAATTATGTTAATGACACCAAGCTGTAGGTTCCTTCTTTTTCTGATGCTGAATCTTCTTCCTATGAGGAGAACTCTTTCAAGAAAAACATTGGGGATCAAAATACAAGTCTGTGGCTGCACTAAGCATCCACAAGTGGGAAACTTCTTGATGCAGATACTGAGCTGGACACAAAAACACTCAGGCCTGGAGAAGGCCACCCCACCCTCAGCCCATTCACTGCACCAACCTATTACCCTTCTCCATTCAGCATTGGAGTTCTCCCCGACTCTATTCTGAGAGGATCTAACGCTGAAAAAAAACCAAAGGCCCTTGCTTGATTACTGTGGCCTTACTTCTTTGAGGATCGCAACACAGGGCTGAGTTGTAGTTTACAGAGCTGTGTATAATAACAGCCATTATAGTAATCTTGAATTTCTATCAGCTGCTCTTCCTAAGAACAATTGAAAACACCATCACAGTAAAAATATCAGGGTTTGCCCTTTCCCCAACCCCGAAAAGAGGAAAGTGGGGAAACCCCTTCCTTTACATTAAAGGGAAGCATGAGGCCTGGGGAGGTCAAAGGACTTCTTCCTAGTTCCCCCACACATCAGGGCAGAGAGCTATGGCGGGCTCCTACCTTCTCTGCCTGGACTCTGTTTCTTAGTCTACATTGCCAAAATTCCAGAGGATAAAGGTTTGACTGTTTATCCAATTTTTCTAATTTGTACATTTTATCTCTTTCCCATGTGGGCATTTTGGGATTTAGGAATGCTTCTCATTGCTTTGAGATTTGGTGATCCCTCCCAGTCCTCTCCCTCTTCTCTCTAGTCTGGAGAAGATAGCACTTCAGTCTTGCAAGAGCCCTCATACCCCTTTCTGGCTCGAAGTTCTATTAGGCGGAAGACACTATGTAGGCTGTGGCGATGTACTTCTTGCCATTCCCGTAGGTGGACTTGTCCCAGGTATATGTCCGGATGGCTAAGGGATATCCTCCCAGGCTTAACTGGCACCTGTGGGGAAAGATCCTGAAATCAGAGGTGCTCCCCACTTCACCCTGCCTCGCCCTGGGCTGGAAGGATCAAGCCCAACCTAAGCAGAAGGGCTCCATTCTGCTTAAACAGCCTGAAAGACAGAGCTGGCACTGCTTTCTTCAGCAGCTGCCTCCAGCTCCCCATGTGCAAGGAGCCATTTCAAAATCTTTGCCTTATTTCTTGTCTTCTTAAAGAATGCTGTTCCTTATCTTTCCCAGAGCAGTATTACAAAATCCCAGATTCTAGAGGTGAAATCCTCAGAAATTAAATGTTTGCTTAGGGTTTCAGAAGTGGAAGAACTTAATGTGTCCGAATGTTAGAGAACATGAGGCCCCGTGGTTCCTAGTGGTACTTTCTGGGGCTCTAGGTTCCCCTCAGTAGCCTCAGGGCACAAATAAAGAGGCTGAGAGCCCCAGGACAACTCCATTTCTATTTCATATATTAAGGTCCTATGTAAGATTTCACTTTGAGGGGATGAGGGGAGATAGTTTTGCTGCTAAGATGAAGTTTGGCAGCCACCGAACCAATCCAAAAACTTAATTGTTCAAGCAAGAGAACTGAGGCCCAAAGCACAGATTTGTCCAAGCCCTGTCAGCTTCTTTGTGGCAGAGTCCAGGTCTCTTGACTCTGTGCTGGCTGAGCACAGCCTGCAGCCCCAGCCTGCTCCCCAGGCCTGGCTGGCCCCGTCCTTACACTTTGCCTGGCCTGGCGATGAAGCACAGGGAGTAGAGTGCAAACTCAAACTCAGGGCTGCTGCCGATGAAAGCGGAGCCCACTTCCTTATAGTAGCCATCCCAGTTGAACTGCATTGCCAGTACGTCGGGGTAAGAATCCCACTGTGGAGGGAAGGGCAGAAAAGGGGGTCTGGTGAGTGCCACAGAGTGGAGTAGAACAGGTGCCCAATGGCAACAGTCAGACAGTATTTGTTGAGGGTCCATTAGGGGCCTGTGTGAACCTTCCAGGGAGACTGGATTCTTTAAATAGAGGAGCCAGTCTGCCTTGCTAAGTTGTCTGAGCCCACCCAGACCCTCTGCCTGGAGCTGCTAGTGCACATCTACCAGGAAGGCCAAAATCACTATCCATAGGATCCATCTCTGGGTATCAAGGACATCACTGTTCCCAATGGCCCTCACACATGGAAGAGAAGGATAGTTTACTACCCCCAAATTATTTCCTGGTACCGGGCAGCAAAGGTTTCTGTCTCACAAAGTGTATGAAGTTTAGCTCAGACTAGCCAGGCTGAAATTTTCAGCCACATTCTAAGGAAACTGAGGCAGGGAGTAATTGCATATATTTGTTCTTCCCTCTAAGAATCCTCCCCAGGCTCCAGGCTCCCACCCAAATATGGTGCCTCCTGCCTCCTGTCCCTTGCAGTTAAGCCTTCACTGTTTGGAAGGGAATTCCAGTGTCCTGGCTGGCTAAACTGGCTGTCCAGCAGGTGAGGACGTCATAGTCACAATTGCCTGGGGTTGCCCCATGAGAGTCAGGCTGCAAGACAAGTCTGACTAGAATGCAGAGTGAGAGCAGGATATCTGGGCGCTGACAAGGCTTTTCCAGGTTGTGTACTCACAGGCCCATCGTAGATGTGACTGTAATAGTCAACCAGACCCTCCTTCTCCTCCAGGTAGAAGCGGATCCAGTTATGGAAGCCAGTGACCTTGCCTTTTTTGACCTCACCTATAATAAAGAGTCCAAGATGGATAACCTGGGCTCCTTCCCCACCCTCTCCTCCAGTCCCCTTTCTCCACCCCATGCCAAGGCTTCCCCCTTCTCCAGTCTCTGACTTCTAGCTGCTTGGCCCCTTGCTCTGAGCCCCCAGAGTCTCTCACAGTCCTATCTCTCACCTCAGGAAGGCACCCCTTCTGGCTCAAGCCCTTGGGAGAATCCTTCCTTCTGGTGATCCTGATGACCTCTCTCAGCCGTTACTCCAGCAGCAAGCCAGGCTTGGTGGGAGTTGTATGGGGTAGAACAGGGGGGAACAGACCATGGCCCTCTTGGGAAGCAGCTGGCCAGGCTCTGGAAGCAAAGGACTATTCAGAGGTAGGCAAACTTGCTCCCAGACACATGTCTTGTCCTAGATGTGCCCCCTGGGGAGCCCCAGCATCTGGTCTTCTTTCCCCCTTAGGTGCTCCAGAAAAGACTGTTTCTCAGAATGGCTCCTCAGACACCCCCTCCCCCGGCCATCTGGGTGGGGGAGCATGCACGGGTCCCTCCATGCTAGCTGGCTGGACTGCTGATTAATCCATACCCAGGGCAAAACCATTCCTCTTCATCCCTCTGACTCTTTCTTTCCAAGAAAAGTGCTCCCACCTGAGAAGACATGTTCAAAGCCACTCGAGTCCCCCTCTTCATTGCCTCTTGAATAGAGCCCAAACCACATGTTCTTCAAGTCATCAGTGAACTCTTGTTCTGAACCATAGCGATCTGCAGAGAGGAACACAGAGGGTTTTGGAGAGGGGAGGCAGGGCCAGGTCCTGGGAGCGCTAAACAGAGACCTGAAGAGCTACTTGTTACACACATCAAGAAACATGGGGGTTTAATCAACAAATGTGTTCAGCTGTTTATTCAATGATTATCTATGGGATGCCTATTTTGTGCCAGGTCTAGATCTAAAGGCTGAGGATTCAGCTGGGAATAGCGAGGACACAGTCTCTATCTATATTACATTCCTCTATCTATATTACATTCCAGACACAGTCTCTATCTATATTACATTCCAGTGGAGGAGTCAAATAATAAACAAGTAAACAATAAGAAATATGATTTCAAATTGGTGCTATGAAGCAGAGTAGCCCATAATGACGGGAAAGGGCTGGCACATTGGGGGCAGGAGGCAGGGGGGAGTCTTCTAGAAAGGAAGAACAGAAAGGCCTCTGTGAGAAAGTAGTACTTATCAGAGAGCTGAAGGATAAGGAACTGGCTACACAAAGAAGAACTGGGGGGAAGATTTTTCTATGTAGAGGGAACTGCAAGAGCAAAGGCTCTAGACAGACTTGAGTTTGCTGTTCAAAGAACCAAAAGAAGTCAGTGAGGCTGGAGCAGGAGGGGAGAGTGGTAGGAGAGGAGGTTTGAGAAGCAGCCAGAGGTCAGATCCTTCAAGCCATGGCAAGAACGTCAGATCTCAAGCAAATAGAAATAAAATAAAAAATATTTTAGATTTACTAATTGTTTTCTGTCCATTTAGTGCCATTTTAAGTGCTTTCAATGTTAACACTGAATCCTCACATTGAATCTTCACATAAGGTTGATACTAATTATCCCCAACTTAGGAATGAAGAAACTGAGATAGACAAAGTATGAAACTCATGCAAGATCACAGTTAATGAAAGGTGGAGACAGCGCTTGAGTCCACTCAGTCTAGCTCCAGAGACCAATCTCTTTAACAACTCTATAGCTTCTTGGTAGTGCAGAGCCACTGAAGGATTTTAAGCAGGGGAATTGTATGATAGGAGCATTTAAAAGATCACACTGGCTGTGTATGTTAAAAAGGCAATAGGGTGGTATGAGTGGAAGCAGAGAGAGACCAGTTTTGAGGCTCATGCTTTGTCCACGTAAGAAGTTGATGGGGCTTAGATAGTGGTATTAACTCCGGAGGAGGAGAGAGAAGCAGTAGGCCCAGGACATATTTTGAAGTGGGAGTGATGGACATTACATTACTGATGGAGGAGATGGGAGTAGGGAACTTTGAGGTAAAGAGAACAATTAAATCTAACTACTAGGCTTTTGGCTTGAGCATCCGGATGGGTTACGTTGCCATTTATGAAATGGGGAAGACCCAGAGAGGAGCAGGTGTGGAGGAAGAGATGGGAACCAAAAATTCTTTCTACACTAGGTTCCGTGTGAATATCAGTTAGATAGCTAAGTGGAGTTGTTGAAAAGGCCCTTGGGAAAGTTCAGGGCTGGAGATTTCAATGAAGGAACCATCAAAGATTGACTGTTCGCTGCCCACAATTTTGTACGGTGAATACAAAAATACCAGACATATTCCTTCCTTTCAAAGACTTGAAACACATTTGGAAAACAAGACTAAATATACATAAAATAACAGAGAATGGCTTCACACACTGAATAGCTACCCTTACTGAGCGTGGACTGAGTGCCAAGCTTTCTACTGGGTGCTTTATAAGCAATCATCCTCAAAAACCCCATTTCAAAGGGAAGCCCCAGAGAGGTCAAATAAATTGCCCAGGGTCAAGTCACTAGCAAGTGGCAGAGCCAAGATTTAACCAAGTCTCTCTGACCCAAGGCTATTGTGGATGACACTCCAAACTCTGCAGAGCTGCCGAAAGCCAGAGTGAGCTGGGGCAGGTGCAGCCTTCACAAATGTGGTAGGATATGATCTATTATAGAACTTTAAGGATAAGTGGGATTTGGTCAAGGAGAGAGGCGAGGAGAGAGTGAGTAACGGGACAGCCTGGCCTTGGCATCGGAACCCTGAGTTCCAGCCCCAGCTCTGCTTCCAACTCGTTTGTGGCCTCAGATAAGTCTAGCCTGTCTGGCCTCCATTTCTCTCATTTGAAAAGCCCTTGCTCAGTCTAGACCTCCAAGATTCTCTTGTGTATTTACTACAAAGAGAACGCCAGGGGGCAGCACAGGATTGCAACTTCTTCATAGAGTCACTCCTGTGTCACTGTCACTTTACCTAAAAACAGTGTCACCAACTCTTAAGGGAGGCAGCAGCTCTGAGTCAAGGCACTCTCAGGGACAACGAGGGAAGACCCAGACAGAGCCACCCCTCAGACAAAGCCCAGCTGCCTGGAGTTTGGGAAAGGAATCTGCAGAACACTAACAAACACAACCCCATGCCAAGAAGTCCTGCAGCCAAAATCTTTTTTGGTCTGACTCTAATGTATCTCTATCTGGTGGCTTTCCAACCACAACTCTTCCCGATAGGACTTCCCTCTCTGAACCTTTGTTGATTTTCTGATGCTGTTTCCCCAGCCAAAAGGTGGACTCAGCCAACCCGATTCCTGGACTTTAGTGCAGGAGGAGGGAGTAGAGTCAGTGGCTCTACCTGTCTGAAACATGGTGCTAACTCCGGGATCGCAGACGTGGCTGAGATGTGCCCTGGGTGGGGTTGGGATGTGAGGGGAGGCTCATGCCCGGCAGAGAACCCTGAGACTGTAGCAAAGAGTGGGCATGCATGAGGCAGTTAACATGAAGTCAAAGGTGGGGTGATTTCCAAGCCAGCCAGCCAGAGGATGTGTCAGCTCCTGGTTGGGTTCCTAACCTCTCCTTGGCTTCCGCCTGGCCTCATCCCTCATCCCTCCCAGTTGTACACTGACCTCCACAGAGTCGCCACCGCCTCCTCACCTGCCCTCCTAACCTTCCCCTCCCCCACCCGCCTGGCTCCCTTCAGACAGACTCATGCACCCTGGGGCCTGGGGGTGCGCACTCACTCTGGTGATGGAGGAAGCTGTAGAGCTCCTTCATGACTGCCGTCTTCATGATCTCTCTGAGGAAGGCGTCCTGTTCGGCCAGCTCCTGGGCACTGAAGTGCTCTCCATGACCTGTCGCCCGCTGGTAGTTGTTGAGGAGGTTGATGAAGGCTGCATAAGTGGGCTTGGAGAACAGCTTCTCATTGACATAAGTGAAGAGTCTGGGGAAGGCAGGGGGAACCCCACTGAGAGCCCCAAACACGGGGCAGCAACCCCTCCAGAGACTTCTAGACAGGCCAGGGGCAGGCAGGCGAGGGCTGGCTTCAGGAGCCGAGGGGGCACTTTGGGTACTCTTGAAAGCCACAGTCAGGTCACTTTTCTTCCACCTCATGTTTTGGAAGAGCTGTTCTATCCTCAACCTGGCCAATCACAGAAACCCTCCCAACTGGATGTCCACAGTCGCTCAAGATGGCTTTGTCTCTGGAGACCTATTTTTTTTTCTGCTCTCCCTTTGATCCTGCCCGACTTGAGGATAAAAGAGCTAAGGCATCAAAAAAAGCAAGGATGGGGGTGAGATTTGGGCGGTAGGAAGAGGAACTGCGGGAACTCACGGCTTTGGGCAGCGATCCCTTTGGTCTCTGGTCTCTGACGGGGAGATGCAGTTTTGGCTATTGAGAATGATATCTTCCTTCTGGGCTTTGTTGGTGTCTGCCCTGTAGATCTTCTCAGAGATGCTCTGAATCTCCTCTTTGGTTATGGCATCACTGCTGTGGGAGAAGCCCTCTGGGAGGAATTAGGAGAGGGGTGGCCTCAGAGCCAGAGGGAAGGGGGGGCGCGCAGGAAATTGTCTGTGTGCATCCCCTCCTGGGCACCTTCAAGAAGCCAGCAAGGACAGAGGGGAGCCACAGTTGGACACTCTAGTGGTAGACTTAGGGCCCAGAGCCTAAAGGACCTGTAAAATCAGCACAGGCATTGCCCACAGAATGTCCCCCTGCCCCTTCCCCCTAGGAGGAGTCTCACATTTGGGCATGCATCAGAATCACCTGGAGGCTCTGGTAGAACAGGAAAGTGAGTCCCACCTCCAGAGTTTCTGATTAAGTAGGCCCAGAGTGAAGCCCCAGAGTTTGCGTTTCTAACAAGTTCTCAGACATTGCTGTTGCTGCTGGTCCAGGGACCACACATTGAGAACCTGCTCTAGAGTCCTTCTGTCTCTACAGCTTAGCTAAGGGAGCAGAAGACTAACCGTGGTCACTACACAGGCTCTCAAAATCCTTGCAGCAGTTCCCAAACTCTTGGCAGCGGGCATTGCAGTGACATTGGTGGTGCTTGTCAAAGGCTTCGTAGCAGCGGCCCTGGCAGGAGGTGGGTGCTGAGTACAAGTCTGAGAAGAGAGGGGAGGTGTGTCCCGGGCTGACCTCTAGAGGTCGCTCTGAACGCCCCGCAGGCCGTCCCTCCCTAGCCTGGCTCTCCTGACTCTGCCCAGCAAAGATCTCCAGGGAAGGAAAACAAACAAGGCTAATTCGTGCACACCCTTCACAGTCAGGAAGTCCTTTCTGATGCCGATCTTTGCTTTCTGGCACGCTGTGTTTCTAATCTTCCCATTCTAAAAATAAAATCTCTTCCACTTCCCTCTCCAGGCCTCAGGCTCTCTTTCCTAGCTACCCTTCCCCCATAGCCCCCCCAGGCTGGCTGAGCCCCCCCCAGGCTTCTTCCTGCCCAGGTTCCCAGAGTCCAACAAGCCTCTCTCATCTGGCTGAGGCCTGTGCCTGGTGCCACTGCCATGGCCGCCCCTCCTTGTCACCCTCATGTCCCTCCTGCTTTATCTTGAGGGCCCCCCTTTGGGGAGGCAGGCTCACTGCTGGCGAGGGCCTCTTCTGTCTCTTCCTCCGGCTGTGGCAATGGCTCTGACTCTTTGTGGTCCTCTGCAGGTAGATAGAAAAATAAAGTCACCAATAACCTGAGAATTCCCCTGCTGCTTGGTTTCTAGTTCTCTGCTCCCCCAGCCTCAGGGGACAAGCAAGAGCACTGGATGCAAATCCCGACCAGGGGCTGGGGTCCAAAGGACGGGCACCAAATAATGAGGATGAAAACAGAAAATGGAAGATACTTCCAATGGAAGACACATTATAGAAAACTTATAAAAAAGGAAAATGATTTCCCCAGGTGACACATCTGGATTGAAAACTCTGATTTTGGTGATGAAAACTCTGATTTAACAAAAGTTGACAGATGGATAGCGCCTTGATGCTGTCCTAGGGACAAGGCCCTCACTTAGGAACATCCTGTACCTAGAAAAACTTCTCATCAGAGTTCAGGGTAAATTCTCAGGGCCTCAAGGAATAAGAGCTGTTTCCTGAGATTCCAATGTCCCTTCTTTCTTTGCCCCACTTGGAAATGCCCACAAAGACTGTGTCTATGGAAAGGGCATGTTCAGAAAAGCACATTCCTATTGCTGCCCCACTCCCTTCACCTGCAAGCTGAGTGATTGTAGCTCAGCTCTGGGCAGAGAAGGGTGGACTTGAGGTTGGCCGTGGTGTGGCAGGGAGAAATGTTCCTGGGAACTCTGAGTTCCTCTCTCATCACACAGTGGAATAATACCCCCCCAATCCCCTCCACACACCCAACAAACAATACTGTGACAAAGTGATTCAGAATCTACTAGTGAGTTTGCTGGAAAGTTATTACCATCAGAACTACCAGTCAGGTTATTCTTCAGTCAGCAAACATCTTCTGATCACTTACTATGTGTCAGGCTGTGTTCTAAGTGCTGGCAATCCATGCACTCTGACTCCCAGTTTTGAAAACATACTCACTGAAACCACGTTAGGTAATGATGCCACAAAGCAGAAGAGCGTTAATCTGGGATTTGACAACATTGGAAGCACCTAAACAATTTGATTATTCATGCACTATTTTTTTCAAGTATTCATTTAAAACTATGCAGTTAAAGGTGGTGCGTATCCTGTTCTAATTGGTAGGCTGGAAATGACGGTATGGAGATGTTGTGCCATGTGGTCCCTTCACTAGAGGAAGAGTGGTATGAATCATGTCCGTCATTGTGATGACACCATGCAGTCTTCCTGGTGGTACACGAGTTGTGAGAGTTTGCTACCATTTTTACATTTTTGTGATTTAAAGTGTTGAATAACAATTAGTAATGTCATACATACTAAAGTATTATTTTTATCATTTTACCCTTTTTTAGAATTTGGTACTTAAACTTTCAAGATATTGTTAATACTAGTAGTTCAGACAGAATTCTAGGTAAATGACATCTACTGTATTTTAAGTTGGAGACATCCTAGAAAACCTGAGAAAAGTGGTGGCCAAAGTCTTGACCCTGCCTCTGTCTCTCGGTGCTTTCTGTCCAGACCTTTAGAGCCCCTGTCAGCTTGAACGCTGCTCTGGCCTGCTGGACACCCAGACCAATGGCCCCTTAGACAGGCTGGACGTGCCTTTGTCTCACAAGGAGGCTTACCAGTACACAGATGTTCGTAGTCTTCGCAGCAGTTCCCATGCCGGAGACACCGGTGGTCACACTGGCAGGCAGCGTCCCGGTTAAATTTCTCATTACATCGAGATGCACAGGATTCCATTTTTCCTATAGGCAGTAAAGGTCACAAACTCAGCTCTGTGGAGACCCTGTTCTCCTCCCCAAGGTGCCTCCCACAGGAGGGTTCACAGATCAGGACAGGAGTGTACCTGGCAGGGAAGGGCATTACTCTTTGCAAGGGAGAAGTACATCCACAGCCTCCCGTGCACAACATAAGCCTCCTCCCCACCGCCCAACACCCACCAAATATTTCAAGGCTCATCAAAGAGATCAGGATCACAAACCCAAATGCCTATTTGGGTTAGGCCCAGAACATAAACAAGTAAAGAAGCAGGGTCTGAGGCAGTAGGAAGAAATGGAGACCGTGACAAACTTGAGAGCAATGCTCCATCTGAAATTCGCAGCTGATGCTCAGCTCCAGCTGACTGTTGCCATGTTGGGATGTGGGCTCAGTGTTGCCAGAGCCTCCCATTTTTTTTTTTTTCAAGATAAATCTTCATTTTGGTGTGAAATTTTCCAACCATGTAAAACTTTAAGCATGCCAAAGAAATAGGTCTGTGAACTGGGTGTAGCCCACAGGCCCACTTCACCTATCATGTAGATGCTGCCCCAGGGATGTCCCCTGCCTTCTGACCTTCCCCTGGCTCTTATCCCATCCCTGTTATGTTCTTTGCTTCTTTGCTCTTCTCTCCCCTTCATTCATCTGTCTTCTCTGTACCCTCTTTCCCCCTGTGTCACATCTTTCTGTTCTTTCTCATCTTTGGAGTACATTCAGATTAATTTATGCTCAGGGTGGGGAATGAGGTGGGTACGGGTGAGAATTGGGCTCTGGCCTAGCATTCTATTGTGTAACCACAGACCACATCCCCCACTGCAGCCAAATGGTTTGCAGAAGCAAGGTTTTGGTTGCAAGGGACGTAAGACAAGACATTTTGAAGGAAAAGTGGAAACCCACTATCCACTCTGGGCTCTAAGGATGATAAGAGTCTTTGTTCGATTTGAGGTTCCTGAGGTTTGGATTTCATGAACACTGGGTTCAGAGGTCATACTGTGGGTTACAGAGAATGTCAAGATCAGAGTCAGAGTTACCATCGGCATCAGAATTTGTATCAGTGAGGAAACTGAAACCTAATTTGGACCAGGGTTGGGGTTAGTTAGGTTAAGAACTACAGTTAGGATTTGGGCTTGAGTTAAATTAGTTGATAAATTAACAATTTTGTATTCATATTCGGGTAAGGAACAGGAATAGACTTAAGATAACATTCGGGGTTGAGGATTCAGGATGAGAAAAGATGAATAATCTCTGTTTTGTTTGAGGGCTTGGTTCTGGTTATGATTCAACAGAGGTATAGTGTCTTAATTTAAGCCTGGAGTGGGTTAGAGCTCAAATATTAGGGGTTGGGTTTAGTTACCAGTCCCTAGTATTAGATTCTGGGATTAGGGTTGATACTGTGTCTAATGAGGGACGGCATAGCAGAGAGGGTAAGAACCTAGACTCTGGCGCCAAACTGCTTGAGGCTGGAATTCTGGTTCTACTGCTTTCTAGCTATGTGATCTTGGGCAAGTTATTTAAACTTCTGTGCCTTGGTTTTCTTATCTGTAAAAGTGGGATGATAATGGAGCCTATCTCATAGAATATTTATAAGAATTAAATGAGTTAATATGTGTAAAGCACTTAGGACAGCAAGTGACACATAGTAGTACTATAGAAGTATTTGTTAGGTGAATAAATGGTGGCAATATTTCTTGCCCGTCTTCCAAGTGACAAGTGTTCAGACTAGGTGGAGAAGTCTTCCCTGTGTGGTGGCCCTATTGACACACTTAATCTAGCTGACATTCTCCCAGGGTTTCAACAGGGCCATCCCTTGGGCTGGGTTGTCAGCACATCTGTGTTGCTGGTTTCCTGGCTGACTTCATCACTACAGGTCTGTATTCTTTACATTAGAGAGGCATCGGGTCAAGGTTAACCCAGGTCTTCAGACAACTTCACATTGTCAGGCCTCCAAGATGGCCAGGAAGGCAGGTTTCCAGTTCCTAAAAGAGACCAGGCCCAAGGCCACTTGTTCCTTCAAGCCCTCAGGAACTCCTCTTGAATGTTAAATGATGCTCCCTTGGAGCTTGAATGCGAAGATCTTAAGGAGAAATTTTCAGCCCATCAGCTCCCTACTCAGTCAGCCTGGCAGTACACCCAGAATCCAAAGGGAGAGAATTCAGGCAAATCAGGGCAATGTTTTTAATGGGCCAAATCAGAGTCCAGGGAAAGAATTCACTTCATTCCAGCAGCTGGCACCAGTTGAGAAGGGTTGCAAGCGAGCAGTCAGCTGGACGTGCAGGAGAGCACCCCCGCCGGCCCAAGCTGAGTGGGCTTTTTCATCTCTGCTCAAAAACTTTGTCTCCAGCAAGAGCCCCATGCCAGCACTTTCTCACATTTCTCTGTGCACTTGGTCTGCTTCAAGGTGACCTTGGGATTTGACAGTGGAGGGCAGGGGTGGGAGGAACTTTTCCTCACAGGCACTTTGCTGTGACGTTCTGGGGACACTCTGATGAGTAACTAGTCACCCTAACTCACTCCAGCACCCCCACACTGCGCCATTGACACCAATACTCTGAGTAAGCCTTGCTCCCCAAGCCAGGTGCCTGAATCACTGCTCTAGTAACCTGTGCCTCTTGTTCCTCTGCCTCACCTCTCTGACTCTCTGCCTCTCTTCATTTGAGCCTTTCCTCTCTTGGGTTCAGATTCTTCCTCCGTTCCCTATGAAATGATCAATTTCTCTGCACTTTCTAAGACTTCAATATGCCAGAACAGCCACTCCCTATCCATACTGGCCATCAAGAAAGCTTGGTCCCAAGCCTGGGTGGACACAGTGTCCCTGTACACTGGCGCTCAGTCCCTCTGATGACTGGGACATTCTACATGTCTGTACCTCTCAGAAGGCCCCGGATGCTGTTTCCATGGAGACCAAGTCAACCAAGAAGCCTCACCCCTTTTACTAGCTTCCTGCCTCCATTCACAACCAAAAAAATCAACCAAGGTTCTCCACAAATACCCAGCTCATAAAGGAGAACCTGAGGCTGTCAGTGATTCCCCGTGTGATTCATATTCTTGCCTCTCAGTTCTGAGATGTTGGGATAGTATCAACAAGTGCAGAGCCTCTTCCCTGCCACCATAGGAGGCCTCACACACTTGACCTCACTTCCCATCCATCCCACAGACGAAGCAGATACTGCCCTCCGACCCAGCAGCAAGAGCTCCACCTGTACTTCTAAAGCTACTGCTACCTCTGCCCTCAGGGATGTCCCCCCAGGGACCAAATGTCCAGAGTTGCTCTCCTTCCCTAAGGCTGGGATATGCCAAGCCTGCTGGCCACCCCTCCACATTAAGCCCCCCCCAGGTTCCACCTTCCTCCCCACCAACAGGGCTGAGGCCGGTGGCTCCCAGGCCCACCCTCATGCTCCCCACTCCCTCTCCACAGTAGGGCCCAGGCAGAGCTGGTTCCTGGTAAGGTGCACTATCTCATCCACAGTTGGGAGGTACAACTTCTTCTTCCAAGGCTTTTCCATTTAAAAATCCCATTAGGGGTCTCCTTTCCACAACCCCATTGGAAATGACCCCAAGTGGAAGTTTGTCCCAAGAATATTTATAGTCATAATCATAGCGAATTTCCAATTCACTGAGATCTCACTTTGCACCAGGTGCTTCTCATACATTATCTCATTTAATCCTTTCCACAGTCCCATACAGGAGTGACCCAGTGGAAGGATTGTTTCTCCTGTGGGCAGAGGAGGATTCTCCCCACACTCCTCAGCTCAGCCCCTCCCTTGGCAGTCCTTCCCACCCACCCACTAGCTACCAAGTAACACATCAGCACCAGCATTTTGCACAGTTACTAAACAGGAACATGGTCCTGTTCCTCTGCCAGTCCCATCCCCTGGACCTCTTATAACTGTGGGCCAGGTCCCTTCTCTATTCTTTGATCCCCCTAACACTGCAACAGAGATCCATTCCTCTGACCCCTGTAGAGCCCAGATAGGACGTGGCCCACCTCCTGGTTAAGGATCCTTCCAGTTTCCTCCTAAGCCTGCCCACCTCCTAAGGCCCTACACAAAGTAAGATCACACCCTAGTCAACCTCACCTGTCACCGGGCAGTGGAAGGAGTGACCAAGGGCAGCCAGGCCACTAGACCCCATGGAACCCAGCCCTAGCTTTATACCATACAGTGGCCCCAGACAACAAAATCTTGGGGAGATCAAAAGTCAGGCTGGACTAAGGGATGTTTGGGGCTGATCCTCCAAGGTATCAAGAAGGGACTTCCATGAAATCAGACCATGAGCCCTGCAACTCTCTCCACATAGTCCAGTCCATTCCAGGAACAACACCTGCACCCTCAGACAAGGACAACCCAAAAGAGTTCTGCGGGTTTAGGACAGAGCTTACCCTCCCTTGTCCCACAGCCCTGCCCTCTACCAAGTTCCCCAATTATCTGCTTCTTTAGGCAAGATCCCGCCCTGCCAGCAATCCCATGCCCGCCAGATAGTGACTTACCAGCCCAGGCCAGGCCGCACAGCACGGCCAATACCAGGGGGATGCAGGCCCTCATGGTGCCCAGTTGGAGGCCAAAAAGGGAGTGGCTGTTGTACTTTCACTAGAGTCAGATGAATGCCACGGCTCTCAAATGAGCCTTATTCCTCAAGCTGATCCTTTTAAAGACACCAGGACTTGTGGAGCTGGTGTCTCCAGATCCTTTCAGGAAGAAAAATGGGAGGGAGGAACCCTAGATGGATAGGAGGTGGGGCCCTACAGCTGTTTGAAGCCTGAGGGAAGGTGACTAAGCAGGTAGGTAATGCCAGATGTTGAGAACAGGTAATGCTAGCTGTTTGCAGCTTAAAAAATAGGTCATGCAGGCAGGCACACCAAGATGGGTCCAGTTTGGGGGGTTCTTTGTCCAAATTAGGGACATCCATGGGCTGATCTCTGGGTGATCCCCACCAAACAGACACCTACTTCCAAGTCTCAGACCTGACTCTCCAAGGGGCCACAGGTTGGATTCATCTTCAAATTCCTGGTGCTTAGCATGACACTGGCACACAGTAAGGTGATTGGTCCAAGTTTGACAAGCAGTTTAAGTGCCCAAGCAAGGGTTGGGGTCATTGGACAGAGACATATAGGATGTGTCTGTCAGAACCAGGGCTATTCTTATTACCACCAAGCCCAGCATAGCTAAATCAGCCACATGTAGCTGCGCATGGCTAAATCACCCTAAAATATTATGCAAATGACTCTTATTGAGTCAGCCTCAGGGGTTTAAATGTTTCAGATTCCTTATGAGGCAGGGGAGGGGCAAGAGGCCTCTTAAAGGCAACTGAAGACCCACTCTTCTTCCCCTGGGAGCCCAGGGTTTCGCTCCCTTCACCCCCACTTACACTCCTCTCCTCAAGAACTCCTCCCCAGTGAGGTTCTTTTGTTTCCAAGTCCAAAAGAAGAGGAACAGCTCCCCGTGACTGTCAAGTTTTCCACGATAATAAAGGTAAAATCTGCAAAGTATGATGCCCTTGCCAGAAAGAGCACTACATGGGGATTCTCAACCCTCTCAGAAAAGAAAATATCATATACAAAGGCAAAACTGGTGAAGAGTGGAGGCCACTCTATCAGTGATTTTTTTCTGGAGGTTGGGAGTGGAGCACGTCTTCATCCAGTGTGCTTTAACAGGAGAAGTTCCTTCCTCTCGCTGGTCTTCAGCTTTCTCATCTGAAATGATGGGTTTGGATCTGACAATCCCTTCCAGGTTATCAGATTTTAATCTCGAGGTTTCCTGCCCACGTGCCAGGTTGAACAGTTGCTGGTGGGTTTAAGAGAATCCCCCAACCTGTTGCTGTGTAGAGAGGAGTCCAAACGCAGGGACTCAGGGGTAGAGAGAAGGACAAGCCTAGGACAAGCAACCTTTGCAAAGGCTCACACCGTAAGTGATATATATCTATCTATATATATATATATATATATATATATATATATTTTTTTTTTTTTTTTTTTTTTTTTTGAGATGGAATCTCTCTGTCGCCCAGGCTGGAGTGCAACAGTGTGATCTCGGCTCACTGCAACCTCCATCTCCTGGGCTCAAGCAATTCTCATGCCTCAGCCTCCCGAGTAGCTGGGATTATAGGCATGCACCACCACACCTGGCTAATTTTGTATTTTTAGTAGAGACCGTGTTGGCCAGCCTGATCTCGAACTCTTGACCTCAGGTGATCCGCCCACCTTGGCCTCCCAAAGTGCTGGGATTACAGGTGTGAGCCACTGCATCCGGCCCGGAAGCACAACTAACGAGTGAGCTTGGCCCTTCTCTCCCAGAAGGAAGCTGGTTAGAGGGAGTAAGAGCAGAAATGGCTGCTTCATTTGCATAAGTTTCATTTACACAACCTAAAAGCAGGCTTCAGAGTCACTGCCCATCAGAATCCTCATCCTCCCTGGATTGGCACCACATAAACATATCTCTGACTCCTGTTGTTTAGGGGACAAAGGAGTGTGTCACTGGCTGGCCTGGGAAGCAATGATGCCTCAGAATTTGGGATTGAATGGTCTGTCCCTTCCAAGTGTCCAGCTAGGTGGACCCTAACTGAAGCCAAAGCTGTCAGAGTGGAGTGCAGCCTGGCTAGGTTCTCCTGGTGTCCAGCTGAACTGGCTATGGGATGGTGTTTTGAGGGTAGGAGCTCTTCCCCCCATTAGTGGAATTTTAGGTCAGGAGCAAGGATGGGAGCTGGGAAGACAGTTAAGGCTGACTCCATAGAGCCAGATGGTTCATCTGAGGACCCAAGTGTTTAAAACTGCATCCTTCAACAAGAATAACAACAGCCTTAACAACCACCAGCAACATTCACTGAGCACTTGCCACGTGTGTTATCATATGTGTTATCTCATTGATTCTCACTACAACCTTAATAGGTATTATTGCTGTCCTCATTTTACAGATGAAGAAACTGAGGCACAGAAAGGCTAGGAGACATGCCCAGAAGCACACAATCATTAAGTTATGCAGCTGTGCCTCAACCCAGATCCATCTGACCAGGGGTCATTCTCATGAGCACTGTTGCTCCATTGCCCCACAACATCACACTTTCAACCACCACTTAATCATGTCTGATTACTATACAAAGCAGTCTAGATTTAAATTCACTGGAATTAAAGGACTTCAATTGTCATCTAGTTCCACTTCTCATAGGATATCGCAACTCCCTAAACAACCCTAAGTGCTTGTCCTGCCTCTCCTTCAATGCCTCTGGTGCTGAGGGTTGAGGGGTGGGGAATTGGGATATGCCTTCTCACGGCTGCTCATGCTCCCTCTTCGCAGATCAATTCCCAAACCCCAGATTTTATAACGAAAGACATGCTGACGAAGGCAGAAAAAATCCATTAAGTCAATAAATGAAAATATATCAATACATATTCATGCAAACATGCCTCATAAACTTAGATGTCCATATATGTGTATACACACACACACACACAGAGAGAGAGAGAGATACATTAAGATAGATTTCAGACAGCTTTCTCTTCCCTGCTAGCCTGTCCTGGACCAAAAACTCTGCTGCTCCTCTTTCTGAGTACCCCATGCCATTAGGTACTCACATGGGCTTTCTGTCCTTGCAAACTTCCCAAGAAGCCACAGTGGGACCAGCCAGCAAGTTGGGAATCGCAGTAGGCTGGGTCCTGGAGAGCTGGGGTAGGGACAGAGTGGAGGGAGAAGCATGGTGGATGGTGTCTCAACGATGAGAATAGCAACAGAGATGGTGCAGTTGTGGCCTCTGTGGAGGTTTGGAGAGTGAGGAAGAGGGTGAGGCTGCTTGGGCAAGGATTTGGGAGGCACTCAGCTGTCAGAGATGTAGAGAGTGGGAATTCCATCAGCTAAATATTTATCGAGTGCTCACCACATGCCAGGGGCTATGCTGTTATTGGACTGGCAGGGTTCAGGCCGGACTGGAAAACTCTTCCTGGAACTGATTGGTTTCTGGTAGGACAGAGGCCAGATAAGCCTCAGCATTAGGCCATTGTTTGAAGTAGGCCTCATTCATCTCGGGGCTACCACAGGTATTCTGGGGTCTGTCAGGATCAACAGGCCATGAGAGAGACTGCCCAGAGCACTACTAAAAGGGACACCTGCCCAGGCCAGCCTATTCTACTATCCTCGTCCTCCTGCAAAACCAAGGTCATGTCATTTCAGCAGAGGACCTGAGTGCAGAAGGACCCTGCAGCTGGCTCATCACAGGTGAGGCCCAGACTCACCTCCCAAAGGGACCCTGGCACCTGAAGATGCTGGTTCTCCCTGGGAGTGCTGCCCTGGCCCACAGGATAGAAGCACAGGATGGTCACCCATGTCTGATCTTATTGAATGTGTCTTAGAAGCAGCTCCATGTGTGATTTCTTTCCCACATTGGTTAGCATGGTGCATACCACGTTTGTATTCCCAGGCTTTTGTTTAAGTTTGTGGGCAGCCCTGACATCAGCATCACACTCACTGCCTGGGCTGGGCATATCCGTCAGACCTCCCAACTAGGCCCACTCATCACATAGTCCCATGCTGCGCTTCTAGTTCTGCCAGCCACACCCCATGCTGGTCCTCAGCCTGGAACACCCTCCCCCACCCTCCCTGCTCAGCTGTCCAGCTCCTACTCATCCTCCAGCCCCAGGGCAAATTCACTCTTCCACAAAGCCTGACCTCCTCTCTCCAGCCCACAGGATCTCTCCTGCCTATGAACTCGGTTGTGCATATTTGTTCTGTGTGCCTTTGACACAGCACAGTCATCTCTGACCATCAGTTGCTGCCAACATGGTATCAGTTAACCCCTGCACTGCCATTTAACTTTTCCTCTGAAGTTCTTTGAGAAGGGGACCCTGCCTCATGGATCCTTTATATTGCCATCCAATGTGTGTTAGAATCTAACAGTTAGATAATTATCAGCCTGTGCCTGGGACCTGCAATGACTCAATACGAAAATGAATCAGGGCACTGGTCAGCCTTCCAGCCCCACTTGTTATTAAAGACTCAGTGAAGATGGTTAGCAAAGCAGAGGACAGCAAATGGATCTCCAGCAGCTGTGAAGCTCCAGAGTTTATCCAAAGGGGGACCATGGGGTCTAGAGACTCATCTCAAAGTTGCGTTTTCATAACAAATACACTGGGTTTATTTATTTATTTATTTTTTTAGCTATATTGTATATTTGTTGGGGCCTAATGGAAATTTAGGAAGACCTAAACCCCCAAGCCACCCTTGGCACCACCCCTACAAGGGGCAGCCACCACAGGGATTGGACAGTTCCAGCAGTTTCTGAATCCACGATGTCATAGAGCTCTCAGCTGTATCCTGCTTTTTTAGGATCCCAAAGGAACCACCTGCCTACACTCTTTGCCAGCTGTGCTAATGTTTGTTTTACACTGCCCAGTAACAATTAGAAAATTACTATTGCATGTCCTCAAACTCCAGTGGCTTTAAAGAGTGTGTAGAGGCACAATGAGAACAAAGAGAGGTGGACAAGACAGGCAGACAGCGATAAGGAGGCTCAGAGAGACAGCTAGGGAATGAATAAGGGCAAGATCAAAGGAGACACAGGCCCGAGGCCAACCCGCAGCTGGCCACTGGCATGAGGAACATGGGCTGCCTCTCGCCCCAGGTATGTTGGCACAGCTGGGCTGTTCTGGCCTGAAAGATGATGACGGGACAACAGGACTGGCTGGAGCAGTTCCTGACCCATGATTTGAAATCTACAATCTATCAAAATTGTCATAATTATTGTGCTAAGGTAGTTGGGTTATGGGAATTTCCCCCTTTCTCATCATTCCTTCATTCACCTGACAAATAGCACTTGAGTGCCACTCTGTGCCAGACACTGTGATAAGCAAAGTGGATAAAGAGCGAGCAGCTCAGCAGCTGGAGGGAAAGAAAGACATAAAGAGCATCTACAGCCAGATCTGGGCAGCAGGACGCGAAGCTCAGACTGTTGATTCTAAAGCCAAGCTGCCTGGATTTGAATCCCAATTCTGACACTCACCAGCAGTACAACCCTAGGCAAGTTCCCTCACCCCTCTGTGCCTCAATTTCCCCTGTAGATCTAAAATAGAACAAGTAAGAATACCTTAGAGGGCTATGGTGAGGATAGAATAAGTTAATACTTGCAAAGGTTTTAGAACAGTGCCTAACACATAAGACCAGATGTTTGTTAAAAAAAAAAGTGGGGCCACAAAGGGTGTAATTTAGGTAGGATGGTTAGGAAAGGCCTGAAAAGTGAATGTTAACAATGTTTTGTGCCTGGGCACAGTGGCTCACACCTGTAATCCCAGCACTTTGGGAGGCTGAGGCAGGCAGATCACCTGAGATCAGGAGTTCGAGACCTGCCAGGCCAACATGGTAAAAACCCGTCTCTACTAAAAATACAAAAATAGCTGGGCGTGATGATGCACATCTGTAATCCCAGCTACTCAGGAGGCTGAGACAGGAAAATTGCTGGAACCTGGGAGGTTAGAGGCTGCAGTCAGCCAAGATCTCACCACTGCACTCCAGCCTGGGCAACAGAACAGGACTCTGTCTCAAAGAAATAAAAATAAAAAAAATACAAATAAAAATGTTCTGGGCCAGGGACGGTGGCTCACGCCCAGAATCCTAGCACTTTGGGAGGCCAAGGCAGGCAGATCACGAGGTCAGGAGGTTGAGACCATCCTGGCTAACATGGTGAAACCCCATCTACTAAAAATACAAAAAAACTAGCCGGGTGTGGTGGCAGGTGCCTGTAGTCCCACCTACTCGGGAGGCTGAGGCAGGAGAATGGCGTGAACCCGGGAGGTGGAGCTTGCAGTGAGCCGAGATCGTACCACTGTACTCCAGCCTGGGCTACAGAGCGAGCCTCTATCTCAAAAAAAAAAAAAAAAAGTTCTGAAAATGACAATAGTGAGAAGGTGGCAGCTTCTCTAATCTACAGGCTCTGTGATGTAATATTTATTTTATAATTCCAAAGATATATTTTCATTTAAAAAATGTGCACCCTCAGTATTTTCAAGTCTTGGGGATGGCACTTTGATGAGTCGCACCGTCTAACTCACCTGATTTGGTGCCAAAAAGAACCACCCATTTTCTGGGGCTGTGTCCAGCAGCCTGAGGAAGAGTGCTTTACTCTGGGAGAAGCTAAAAGCTTCAATGGGGCTAAGCTAAGAGCAGCAACTCCATGGCTCAGCCTTCTGAGCCTTGTGCTCTATCTGATGAGATTATCCACAGCTGCCTGGCACGGAGTCAAGAACCGGAGAAGAGAAACAAAGATTGCTGACCTTCTCCCTGGGCCACCAGAGTCCAGCTTGCATATACAGGATCTCCCTCCAGCACACAGGTTGCTCCTGCAGGGCTCAGCCCCAGCAATGCTGAGAGGGTGAAACTGGCCACCTACCTCTCCCTGTGATTCCCAGCCTGGATGCCCTGTTTCCCAGGACCCCTGTAACACTCTCCCACCCAAGTAATCATCTCTGGACCTTGCCACCTGATCATGCCATTAAAATTCCCCTAATGCCATTGCCTTGAGGCTCTTCTTTTTCCATTCTTTTAAAAGTGACCATTAGAAATATTAATTAGGGCCGGGCATGGTGGCTCAAGCCTGTAATTCCAGCACTTTGGGAGGCCGAGATGGGCGGATCACAAGGTCAGGAGATCGAGACCATCCTGGCTAATACGGTGAAACCCCGTCTCTACTAAAGAATACAAAAAACAAAAACAAAAACAAAAACAAACAAAAAAAGGCACAAATATATTAAAAACATGATGAAAAAAGAGAGTGAAATATCAAAGGGTACAGACTTTTAATTATATGATAAATAAGTTCTTGAATTCTGATGGACAGCATGATGACTATAGTTAACACTGTTTTGTATGATTATAAACTGTAGATCACAAAAAAAGAGTAGATCTTACGTGTTCTCTCCACCAAAAATACTTAACTATGTAAGGTGATGAATATGTTAATTAGCTTGATGGTAGTAACCGTTTTACAATGTATATGCATATAAAATCATCATGTAGTGCACCATAAAAAAAAAAAAAATACAAAAAACTAGGCGGGCGATGAGGCGGGTGCCTGTAGTCCCAGCTACTTGGGAGGCGGAGGCAGGAGAATAGTGTAAACCTGGGAGGCGGAGCTTGCAGTGAGCTGAGATCCGGCCACCGCACTCCAGCCTGGGCGACAGAGCCAGACTCTGTCTCAAAAAAGAAAAAAAAAAAAGAAATATTAATTAGAATCTACAATTGGGCCATTAGAATCTTCCCAACTTATGTATCTACATAACATGGGCCTTCTACTGACAACTAGAACTCAAAGAGTAGAAGGCAAGCAGTCATGCACTCAGGCAGGTAGCAGGGAGCAACATTCAGGGGTAGGGAGCTCTGAGAACCCTTCCAATGAAACAGTGCTTGCAGCTCACTATTCCTCCCATGAGCAGTCATGGCTGGAAGCCACCACTGGGAAGATACTTAAAGGGGCCCTTTTGACACCCTGAGTTGCCAAATTCATAGATCCTCAAACACTTCTCATCCAAATTCCTGTTTCTAAATGGGGAAAGTGAGGCCCAGGGAGAGGAAGGCACTTGCCTTGCCCAGGGCTACTGAGAGACAGAGGCCCCCCCTGCCCCAGCATACTGCCCACCTATGGGATCCCCTATGCTGCCTTATACTCTGGTGTACAGGACACTTTTCTGGGTGGTCAAGTAAGTTTAAAATATCCTGTTGTCATGGCCCCCTAGAAAGGTACCCTGTCTCTACCTCTCTGCTGGCTAGGATCACCTAAGTGCCAGGAAAACCAGTACAGCCCTCCATTCAGCAGTCCAAAACAGCTCTAGCTGCCTACAACTCACTCCAGTGAGAAAACCAAGACCCCAGTGCTCTCCAAGGGCCAAGAGCAAGGCAGGCAGAGTCAGGGTGAAGCCTGAAGCATCCAGCTCCCTGGTCCAGGGTGCACACTGGTCAGAGTCTACATACACACACACAACCAGAATCCCACACCTCGTAGCACAAAAAGTGGGTCCAAGCTGTGAGCTTAACCTTCTATCTTCTGGGAGTCACCAGGCTCCTCTGTGTTCTACCGACTACCACCAGCAGCATCCTCCCCTGACCCCATCGAGGCACCTGCTCTAGGAAGGCCCCCAGGCATGGGAGAGAAGACTCTAAGTGCAGCTGAGTCAGACTTGGCTTCTCAGGATGATCCAGTTTTATCATCACTGGGAGGGACGGCAGTCACCTGTGTCCTGGCCTGCAAGCCCCTTCACCCTCAGATGCCAGCAGACTGTGCTGCAAGAAGGCTACGGCTCAGGTCTTGAAGAGTCCAGAATCTGAGAGGAGGGTGCCTAAATTGGCTGCAGCAACTGGACAGGCCTGGGTGGACACTTACTTAGTATAGATCCATGGCCTGGCAGATGTAGGAGGAGCTCAGTACTGAGTGTGGGCTGGGGTACTAGGACACATTTTGGAAAGACATGTACTTTCTGGCCTATAGGTCTGTGGAAGGGAGAAAGGGGCTGAGGACAACTGCCAGGTCAGAATTTGCTGCAGCCCACCAGCCACCATACCTGCCTGCTACTCAGGTGGCTTGTGCCAGTGGTAAGGGGAGAGCACCCCCATCTCAAGGGACAGAGCTATGCAGGGCTCAGGGGAGCTGGGGCTATGAACCTATGCTCTGACAGGAGCAGCTCTGGGCCTCAATGCTTAGGGTAAGCACTGAGACGCCGCGGCCTGGGATTCTGCTGCTCTGGACTTTATCCCTCAGCATCTTCTGTTACTGATGGACCTGGCTGCCTAGCTGGATGATTGACCCCATGAGGGCCAGAACTACCAGTCTTGGTTTTTTCTTTTTTAGAGACAGAGTCTTTCTCTGTCAACCAAAGAAAGGACGAGTGCAGTTATAGCTCACTGTAACCTCGAACTCCTGGGCTCAAGTGATTCCCCCCACTTCAACCTCCCAAGTAGCTAGGACTACAGGTGCACACCAGCATACCCGGGTCATTTTCATTTTTTACAGAGACCGGGTCTTGCTTTGTTGCCCAGGTTGGTCTCAAAACGCCTAGCCTCCCAAAGCATTGGGATTACAGGCATGAGCCACTGTACCTGGCCTTTGTCTTGTTCACAGAGCCCCTACAAGGCCTATAGTAAGCATGTGAAAATAAAAGGATGTGGGAATGGAGAGAGGGAAAAAGGAATTTGTATGCTTGGGTCTAATCCTACAAAAGAATAAAATGCTGGGATTCAGGAAGCTGTCATGGGGAGTGCTGGGGGCATGGGGAAAGGGCATGGCTGATACATATCCAGTTACTTCACCTGTCTACCCTGCTATTAAGCAGTTATGTGACCTTGGGCAAACCTGCCTGTGCCTCAGCTTCTTTGACTGTAAAACCAGGGTAAAAATACCTGTAGTACCTATTCTGTCATCAGGATAAAAATAAGATAACGTGAGACAGAGTGAAGATGAAAGAGGTTGAAAACACTATTCAAGTCTTAACCTATTACTATCATGGTAAATCTTGTGACTATTGGGAAGGAGAGCAGCCAGAGGCTGAGGGCTGTTGGGGACACAAAAGCCATAAGGCAGCGTGTGAAGGCAGGCATGCCCCCACCCAGCTCTAACTAAGTGCTGAATGGAGGGGTATGGGGAGCCGGATCTCAGGCTGTGCCTGCCTTTTGTTCAGATGGAGCCTGGGAGAGAGGGGACAGCTGGCTCCAGGCGGAGATGTTGAAGCAGCAGAGGGTGCTGGCTCCACTGACCACTCCACCCCTTCTGTGGGGAGGCGTGGCCCTCCCTGGTGTGTACCCCACAGTACACACCAGCCTGCCCCAGGCCTTCACAGGGAAGTGGAGGGGAAGGAGGAAAGGAGAGGGAGATGTGTGTGTAACAGTGACCTCCCTCTGTCCTGTCCTGCCCAGTAGGACACACACGCAACCATTCCTCTCTGCTTGATCTCCTTTCAGGTAACAGAGGCTTTTTAAAGGACTGATGTAGGGCCACACTCCCTTTCTTCACACCTTCCTCTCAGCAGTCCCATGAGCCCCTCCTCCTTTCGTGGCCTTCCTGCAACTGAGACAGAAAATGGGAGCCCCTGTACACAGCCTGGGCTACTAGGGAACACCAGAGGATGCCTCCTGCCCCACGCCACCCCATGCCTGGGCAGTCAGGGAGAGAGAAGGCAGCACAGTCTCCGAGCATGGGGCCACCGTAACATGGAGCCTTTCCCTGCTTTTGGGCTTCCTGTCCTCTGGGAGTGGCCCGGCCCCCTGGGCCGCAGCTCTTCTGGCTCCCAGAGACTGTGTCCTCTTGCCTGCCCCGGGCACCATTCTCCTGGCAAGGCCTCTCCCAACAGGCTCAAAAGGCATCCTGCTCAAGAGACTGGGGCAGCTGGGAGGCCGCAGGGTGGCTGCAGGGTAGTCTGGACTGTAAAGCTAATGGTCCAAAGTGGAGGGAGAAGTCCCATCAGGACACAGATGTGACCAGAGGAGAAATGCTGGTGGAGGACACCAGCCCCCATAGTGCTTGGTTTCTGTTGTGTCGCTGGGCTGGGCTCACCCTGGAGTCTGAAGGATGGTGAAGGGCCGCAGCTGGCTGGCTGGCTGGCTGGCTTTTGCCGAGACACCAGCAGACAGTGGGTTGGAAGAGAAGAAAGCCCCTGGACTCCTGACTCACCCAGGCTTGAGCCTCCTGTCCTGATTGCTTAGTTCCGGATGCTTCTGTGCTTCTCCTCTGTCTCCACCCAAGGCAAGGGAACTGGTTTGGTTACCACTGCCATCTGCTCCACCTCAGTCTCTCCCTCAGCCCTCACCTGAGGCAAGGCTGCCCCACTACCAGACCTAGATAGCACAGGACTGCCCTTGGCTGTCACCTCTGCTACAGAGGCAGGAGCTACTGTTTTATGTGTTTGTCACTAAGTGCTGGATGGCGTTTATCATATCTGGCTTACAGGTGGAGAAGGCAGAGAACTGTTCACTGACTTGCTCAGATTCACTTAGTGACCTGAGGTCTAAGCCCAGCTGTGCTGCCTCCCTGCTAAAGGCTCTGAACCTTTCTGGAAGCAGGGGGCCTGTCTGTCCACAGCCATCGGGCTGAAGTGCAGAGGGGCCAAACCAGCTGCCTCCAGACGCCCAAGACCCTGCAGCCTCAATACCTACTCAGGGGTCATGCCAGGGGCCATGAGGTCTCTCTCTGGCCAGACAAGTGCCTCCTGCTGCCAGGACTCAGGGCAATAGTGAGGCAAGAGGGTAGAGTCCCTGGAGCTTCCTGGGTGAGCTCTGCCTTGCAGGAGGGGTCCTGCAGTAGCTGGTTCCTAGGGGAAGTGCTGAAGGGGAAGGGAAGAGAGGAATTCATGTGACCAGAGCTTGCTGGGACCATTCTCAACACTGATGATAAACCCTGATTTCCTGGAAGTCTGTCAGGCCTCAACAAGCGATGGGCTCTCCGTGGAAGTTTCAGCATTGTTTCTATCACAAGCCACCCCCAGAAGACCCCAGAAGCCTGAACACCACCCAACAGGCCAGGATGAGCTCAAGTGTGGAAGAGCAGGGATTGTAGTAGGGAGGAAGCTGCCAGTTACATCTGGACTGTAAAGTCATATTGGATCACCATGGAGGAGCTTATGGTCACCCTGTCTGGCTGCTGACAGGGGCTCCAGGCTCCAGCCCGCCCTGTGGCCAGAGCCCCGGAGGCCCATCTGGGTGGCATCAGGATCTTGGACCCGGCCTGGCCCGTGCCCAGCATGGGGCTGCTTCTCCTCCGTAGCTCCTTCCCGAAGGGCGGGGCCTCAGCCTCCCTGCCACGCCCCCTCCAGGCTGGCCTGGAGCACACTACTATGTTGACAGTAACAATAAAGCTCCTCAGGGACCACTGCACAGGCTAGCAGCCCCGCAGCCCCACCGCCCGATGTTTATCTCAGATGCTGTGGAAAGAAAGCAGGGGGCCCCTGCCCCAGGCCAAGGCCCTGCCCTTGCCACACATGGTACACACATGCAGCCTCTCTCTCTCTCTCTGTGTCCACTGTGAAAGCAAACTGCAGGCCTGGCTGGACAACAAAGCCAGAGGCACAGAATCTGGAAAACACCTGGTGTGGAGAGCTCTCTATTGCACACAACGTCCCAGCGCACTCCACTCTCCACCCACTCCTGGGGCCTCTCTGTCCCCCTTTCCTTGGCCTTGGGTCATTCCTTATTCCCGGCTTGGGTCCACTCCAAGGTCCTCCTTAGCCGCCAGTCATCACAGGGGACGGCTGCCTCCACGCTGCCTGCTCCAGGGACTCGAGTCCACTCCACAGAGAGCCCTGCTCAACTGTGGCCAGCCTGTGGGTATCTTGGCCCGGCACGCCCTGGCTTTCCAGGCCACAAGTGCCTGCTCCAGCTCTAGTCCCAGCCCCTCGTCATGGCTCCAGCTCTCGGGAGAGGCGGGAGAGTTCCCGCTGGTTGTCGATGACCTTCAGCTGCTGGACATAAGCCCAGGTGCTGGCTGGAGTCCGGGTGCTCAGGGACTGCTCCGAGCCTGGTGGAGGAGAGCGGTCAGGGAGGCACCAACACCCCTTTGTGGAACCCAACGTTTCCCCCTCCAAGGAGCCATATCACATCTGCCTTCTTGCCCTCCACCACCCACCAACCACTTCCCATCACCAATTCCTAAAGACGGCTGTCCCTGCCCACCCCACAGGTGAGGGGACAGAAGAGTCCTGTGGCTCGGAGCACAGAGTCTGAACATTATCAGCATCATGTATGGAAGGGCCAGGCTCTGTGCCTGACACATGGCAAGTGCCCAGGATGTGCCAGCCATGGGTAACTACCATGAGGACTCCCTCCCCGCCCACCCCACACTGCCCGCCACTTACATGTGGAAATCCTCGCCACCTGGCTGTCCTCGTGGAGGTGGGAAACTCGGCTTCTGAGTGGTGAGAGAGGCACTGGGGGGGGTGGGGAGGGGTCACAGAGTCAGGGCCACCCTGGATCCTCACAGAGGATGTAGGGTGGGGGACTGCCCGCCCCAGGGACCCGCCCTCTCACCAGGGTTGTGGCTTCGGCAGTGGTGCAGCATCCGCGCAGCTCTGGCCATCATTCTCTGTGGACAACACCGGGACATGAGCTCTTGCCTGAGGGAGAAACCCTGCCCTGCCCTGTGCAGCAGCAGGGAGGCCAAGCTCCCTCTGAACCAAGGATAAGGGACTGTAAGAGCTGGGGTCATGTGTACTTCACCCCAGCGGGGACCAAGCAGAGGACAGGAGGCAGAGGCTAGGTGACAAAGGCTTAGAGAGAAGAGGGCTGGAAGGGCTCTTGTTGAATTGTGAGATGTCTGAGGCTGCCACCCTGGCAGACCTTCCAGTTGCAGTGGAATAAGGCAGGGGCTATTACACAGTAAGTATTCATCCTCATATTATTCATAAGAAGTTTAAGCCGCCTCCAAGCCCTGCCCCTTCCCAGGCCACAGTCATGTCCCCCAACCTCTGTTAGTAGTGAACGCCTGCTCCCTGAACTCACCATCTTCTCAAAGTTGATGAGGTTCTCCACTAGTGTGTGGTTTCCCTCATGAATGAAGGTCATGTCTGCAAAGAGACAGGTTTTGTTCATAGGTCCCCAAACTTCTGCCCTCTGTAGCCCAGAAAAGATGAAGGGCATAACGGCTCCCTTGGGCCTACCTCACCCCATAGAGCCCCTGCCTCTGCCCACTCCAGGCCCCAGCGGCATTTCCTTGTATCTCTCAGGCCCTGAAAGGCAGCCCGAATTTGTCTGGATGTCTTAATTCTTCCAGCCTAAGAACTCCTAATTCATCTCTGTGCTCCCCGAGGCATCAGTACTTGAGGTGTAATCTCTCCAACAGTGTGAGTGCACACACAGATAGGTATGGGATGGGGGATGGAGGCAAGAAGGGGGGAATGGAGGGATGGTGGTAGGAAGCAAGGGATGGAGGCAGAAAGCAGGGAATGGGGGATGGAGGCAAGAAGGGATAATGGGGGCACAGAGGCAAGAAGGAGGAATGGGGGGACGGAGGCAGGAAGGGGAGAATGGGGAGACAGAAGCAGGAAGGGGAATGGGGGGACGGAGGCAGGAAGGTGGGAATGGGGAGACAGAGGCAGGAAGGTGGGAATGGGGGGATGGAGGCAGGAAGGTGGGAATGGGGGGACAGAGGCAGGAAGGTGGGAATGGGGGGATGGAGGCAAGAAGTGGGGGTGGGGAACGGAGGCAGGAAGGGGGAATGGGGGAACGGAGGCAGGAAGAGGGGAATGGGGGACGGAGGTAGGAAGGGGGCAATGGGGGGATGGAGGCAGGAAGGGGGGATGGGGGACGGAGACAGGAAGGGGGGGATGGGGGGATGGAGACAGGAAGGGGGAATGGGGGTACAGAGGCAGGAAGGTGGGAATGGGGGGGCAGAGGCAGGAACGTGGGAATAGGGGGACAGAGGCAGGAAGCCCTGTTACCTTTGAGAAGAAGGGGCATGAAGGGGATGACAGGAGGGGAGAGCTTGGCGAGGGCCAGTCGGTACACCCGGTGGTTCCATGAGGGATCCTAGGGGAAGAAGCCACACTGAGGGGGTTGCACACAGCATAAGCCACCACAGACCCCACCCAACCAAGGAGGGGCCACATGCCCATCCCTGAGCAGGTGCAGAGGCCCCAACTCAGCCTCTCCTCAGCCCCAGGTTTCACCCAGGCTCTGTCACAGGCGAGCATGGGGCTTCCAGTCTCCCATTAGCACTGAGAAAATTCTCAGCACTTAGAGGGGCCCCAAGTTTCTTGGAAAAGTCTGTCTCTGTCATCTCTCTGTCCCCTTCTGTCCCTGTCTCTCTCTGTCCCTCCCTCTCTCTCCCTTTCTCTCTCTGGAGAGTAAACTCCTTTGAACCCCTTGAGCCCCACGAGGTGGATTTTCTCTGAAGAGCTCCCAGGCTATGCTGATGAAGTACCTCTTCTCTCCTCTCCAGAACAGTCGAAACCCTCAAAATCCTCAAAAGTTCCTGGAGATGGGAGGTTCCACCCCCAAGTCTTTCCTCGCCTCTTCTACAAGCCCCTCGGAGCTCCTGAGGGGTAGACAGGCCCTGGTGCACCATGGGCGCTCCATACCAGGCCCTTGGGCTCTGGAGCCCCTGACGCTGCCCTGGTACCTCAGACCCCAGGACCGGACACCCACATGCTCCAGCCCAGTCTTCACACAGGATCTCCTGCCCCCATGCAGAGACACACACTGAGGGCCAGAGTGCACCATGCAACCCCTATCCTAGTGCTGAACACCCCCTCCTCAGCCAGCTCCCCAAACTCACAGGCCAGAGCTAGGCCCTGGGCCAAGGTTGGGAACCCTAAAAGTGACAAAGGACAGGTATAGGGGCTGTGGGGAAGCCAAGAGTGAGGATGTCTGGAGGGCAGGGCCGAACCCAGCTGATCCTAGCAGAGCCAGGCCAGGCAGGGCTGAGCACTCACCAGCAGCCTCTCCAGGGCGGAGTATAGCTTCCGGACTTTGTGTGGCAGCCGCTGTGAAAGGGAGGCAGATGAGCAGCTGCTCTGGGGGAGGCCCAGCCCCATCCAGCACTCCCAGGAGGGCCTGAGGCCTGACCTCAGGAGGGGGCCCTCCAGACCACACCTACCTCCCAGGTGTGGGCTAGGCGGCTGATGGCCGAGTTGCTGAGGCCAAACATGACGGCAAAGAAGGAATTGAGATTCTTCTGCTCCTTGAGGCTGTGAGCAGAAGACCCAGAGACCCTCAGGGTAAGGGAAGCAGCCACCCCCACAGTGCCCCCAGACAACAGCCAGGCCAGCCTCTGCAGAGACCCAAGCTGGATGGGGTGGGAAGGCAGAGGCTCCAGGAGACCCAGGGAACAAATAGGGTGGCAGATTTGGCAACATACTAAGCAAAGAGGGGGGTTTAGGAAAAGGTAGCCCAGGGACTCTGGCCACGCCCCACCCGCTGGACAGGGACTTACTGGGCCGCCAGCTTAATGAACTTCCTGAGCAGCTGGGCCCGGGGGCCGGGCACCGGGCAGAGACACAGCTCGGTGGCCACCCAGTACTGCAGCTCGTTGAAGCGGCGCATGAAGCGCTCCAGGTTGGCGGTGGTGACATCCCGCAGATGCTGGGGGCCCAGCACATAGTAAATTAGCTCCACCTGGGCAGGGGCAGCAGGTGAGGTCAGTGAGTGCCGAGCCGAGCCAGGCCTCCCGCCGCCTGCTCTCCTCCCCCAGCTCTGCCTCCCACACCTGGTGGATGCTGTTGAAGAGGCTCCAGTCGTGGTCCGTCAGCTGGCCTGCCAGGTCCTTGGCACTCACCAGGTCCAGCCCCTCAGCAGAGCCCACAGTGGGCCCCAGCTGGTCAGGGTGTGGGGTCTGTGGGTGGGAGAGTGCTCAGGGGGCTGCCTGAGGAATCCAGGGAAAGGCACAGGGTAGGGGGAGAGGGTTGGGGCAAGGACTCTGTGCTCATGTTAGCAGGAGGGTTAGGAGGGCAGGAGCGGCGAGTAGAGGGTGTCTAGGGGCTGTAGCAGCTGGAGGATAGGGCTCCCCAGTGCTGAGACCCCTCCTTTTAGGCTCCTGTCTCCTGAGGAACCCCTAACTAGGGCAGGTCCTCCTCTTTCTCCTTGGGAGCTCCCAACCAGTGCTGCCAGCCCCTGCCCTGCACCATCTTGGGAATTCCCCCATCAGCTGAAGCCCACTCCTTCCTCTGTGTGCTGAGGACCCAGCAGCAGCCAGAGCCAGGCCCTTCCTCCCTCTTCTCCCTGGGACCCTCCCCAGAATCCACCCCTTCCAGGCTCAAAATAGGTCTCCTCCCTGGGCCCTGGCACCCTGCCTGGTCCCTACCAGCTCATGCACTTCCTGTGGGTTGACAACAAAGAGCCGCTCATTGAGCCCCAGAGATGTGGCCACACCACGGGCATCTGGCTGCAGGCCAATGGCATCTGCAAAGACAGCAGTGGCGGCCTGGGTGGGGGAAGGGAGGGAGGCCAGGGACCAGCTGGAGGACAGGGTGGAGGAGATGTTTGGGAGGCTGGGAGGTTGTTTCTCCTTGTAGCGGGGTTGAAGTCCTGGGCAGGTGCTCAGAATACACAGGTACATGTGCCCACGCAGCCACGCTGCCCAGGAAAGCACATCCAAGAGGATGAGAAAAGATCCTCAGTGAGTCAGGAAGAACCTGGGCAGGGTCTGATCCTCCCTCAGCCTCACTTTCCTCCCTGGTAAAATGGAGACAATAAGACTTGCCCTGACTATTTCATAAGTCAAATAAAACAATGTATATAAATAGTAGCTATAAGTACATGCTATGTATAAAAGCCCTTTGAAAACTGGGAAGTGTCTTACATAAGCCTTGGTGTTGATTTTCATCAGCTCCTCATGGACTGACTGGGACTGTGCTTGAGTTCCCAGTCCCTACAGCAGTGGCCTCCAAAGTAAGGTACATCAGATCATTCATGTGCCCGGGAAAAATATGAGCTCTTCTACTTACATTTATTTTTTTCTACCTGCTTTGCATTTCTACTCCATCAATTTCTATTTTATCTATCTTTATTATGATATTAATGTAGTAATATATGTGTATTACTTACAAACAAATATTCACACAGTGGGGTGTGGGTTTTAATTAAATATTGGTTATTGACATGGGTGTCAATCCAAGTGCTTTGGCGATCAGTGCTCTAAACAGTGCCTGGCACATAGTAGGGTCTCAATACACATGACCTTTGGGCAACTGCAACTCACCAGATGGCCAGCAGAGGGCAGTGCTTCCCAGGGCAGGGCACACAGGTGCCCTTCAACACTCCCCACTTACTGAAGGGAGAAGGCTTTTCTTTTCTCATTCCCACTTCTTGAACGCCCCTAATTCTTGTCTGCCCTGGGGTCCAGCTGTCAGGCCCATGCCCTCCGCAGAGAATGGTGGTTTTGAATGTTCCAGGTTCTCTGGAGGCCCATCTTAATAATCCTGAGCCCACCACTGTTCTCAGCACTGACTTTGTGGCAGGCCCTGTGCTGCTTTACACACATTAGCTCACTTAGTAGCCATTACAACCCTGTGGTAGATACAATTACAGTCCTCATCTGACAGGTGAGGAAATGCAGGCTCAGAGAGGTTAAGCAACTTCCCCAGCATCACACAGCTAGTAAATGGTGAGCCTAAGATGCCTTCACACGTCTGGGAGTCCACAGTCTATGCTCTTAACCATCAGGCTGACCTGTTTTACCTGCTGTGGTATCTCCAGCTCCTAACATATTGCTGGCTCATAGCTGATCCTCAAAAATGTTTGCTGAGTGACTAAACAAATGAAGACTACCTAAGTTGCAAGACGAGCTACTCTCACTGTGTGAGCTTGACGAATAGCTCACACCCTTTGAGCTTCATTGCTCTGAAAATAGGATAAAAGTACCTGCACCTCATGAGATTGTTATTATTTCATATTAAGTGACTAAACACAAATGATGATAGTAATAGCAGCTAATAGTTATGTATCATTATGTGCCAGGCACCATTCTAAATGCTTTCATAGATGAACTCATTTGATCCTCACAGTTCCTCCAAGGGGCAAGTACTCCTAGTATTCCCATTTTACGGATGATAAAACTGAGCACAGAGAGATGAAGTACTCTGCCGGAGGACACACAGATAGCGAGCTAAAGGGCTGGTGCCAAATGCAAGAAGCAGGTTCCAGAGCTCATGTTCTTACACACTGCATGAAATGCACTTCGAATAGATGCACTCCACCTCCCATTAATGCTAGCCATCATTCACACTGAGGAAGACGAGAAAGATGACAATGATGACAATGATCTTGACTGGGGGACCTGGGCGCACATCCGACGGGCCACCCTTCCTTGGGGTCTATCCAGGGGCATAACTCACCACCTGCAGAATTGACCTTCACCAGCACCTGCCCCTTGGTCCAGCCATCCTCCTGGGCCAATGCCGCCATCACCTCTCTCACAGACGCTGTCACAGGCAGCTGCAGGGTCAACACTGAGTGGTCTGGCAGGCAGATGTCATAGGAGACTAAAGAGGAGACCAGACTGAACTGTGGGAAGGGCCGCCTGATCTCTACTCCAGGAGGGAGAGGGCAGTTATTGCAGTAAGGGTGGGAGGGATCCCCAAGAGGCTGAGCTGCAGGTGGGGAGGCCCTGAGCAAAAGAAAGGGGTACAGGAGGCAGATGTGGCCAGCAGCCTGGAACACAGACCCTGAGGAGTACAGCATGCCACCTTGGCCCAGGCATACCCAGGTCAAAAGTGATGACAGCAGGACAAGAGAGGCAGAGACAGCAGGGTGCAGATGTCAGGCTGTGCCCGACTGGCTCAGACCACCAACCTTTATCCCCAACTCGGATGGCACAGCTGCTGCCAGGAAGGGGCTCGTCCTGGTTGGGGAGCCAAACAGGCAAGTTCCGGGCCTGGGAGGAAGAGGAACGAGAAAATAAGACTGGGAGGACGAGAGGAGAGCGTGGAGGGAGGGATTGTGAGGGCCCTGTGTCACCAGGAGCACGGGCACCACACAGCACTCACACCACCAGAGGGCTCTGCCTGCCACATTCACCTGAGCCCAGGTACAGCACCTGGGACCAAGGCTCCAGGAAAAGACACACCATGTCTAAGGGCGGGGCAAATCCATGCCCCTCCGCATGTGTGCTTCTGCCTCTGCCAGATAGGTCCAGAGCAGTTCTGATAGGAAAACCCTTTAGCTGTTGACTTGGATTTTTTTTCCTTTCCCTCCAGCTACCATTTGCTACAAGCCAGGCATTATTCTGAGGATCTAAATATTCACAATGCACCTTTGACAAAAGTATTATTATTTCCATTTTTGGATGAAATAAATGAGGCTCAGAGAGGTTAAGTAACATGCCCAAAGCCACACAGCTGCTAACTGGCAGAGTTGGAATCCCTCCTGCTCCTTTCCCCCTCTGTGCTCCAACACTGTGCCAGCGGCCCTTTCCCAGTCCACAGCAGGGATGCAGTGCGTGGTAACCACTGCCAAGCCCCTGCTGGTGGGGCAGCACCTGCCGGGCAAGGCTCCTGACGCAGGTTCCCCCTCCCACCCTGCTTTTTTCCAACTCTGGTACTGACTCTGTCCCTCCTCCCAGCTCTGTGTATGGCAGATCCTCCAGGTTCAGACCTCAATCCATTGCTCTTCCCTACATTTCCACATCTCAGGGCCCCCTGCAGAGTTCCTCACTGCCTCATATGTCGCCTGTACATGGGTGATTCCCAAAACTACCAGCAGTGCTGAACTCTCTTCCAAACTCTGGTCTCAAACACCCCCTGGATCCTTCCACATGAGTGATCCATTACCTCACACTCCATATACCCATCGGATCCTTGCATCCTGCCTCCCAGACCACTCTGCTCCCCGGCCATTCTCCCAGGCTCCAGGGTCCTCCATACTTCCTGTAGCTTGTCATCTTGCTTTGAGGATTCTTCTTTGAAATGGGTCTCCCATGCCCCCTCCTCCCCTGCCCAGGCTAATTTCAGTTCCAACTGCCCACGAGGCCTCACTCCTTATCTACTCCAATGGCCCAACTATGCTCCTCCTCCTCCCTCCCAGGTGCCTCCAACCCTCCTCCTCCAGTCTGCCTGACCAGAGCCCCGTGAAGCTCCCGCCCTCGGCTTCAATGGCGGCCACTAGTCTACTGGAGAAAGCCCAGGCTCTTTAGCTGACCTATTCAAAACACAAATCAGACTTTGCCAACCTTGGCTCAAACCCCTTCAGTGGTCTGCACTGCTCTTAGGACAAAGATCAGACCCCCTGGCCCTGGCCCATGGGGCCCTGCCCACTTCCTGCCTGCTCTGGGGTCCTGCTCTCACTCTGGCTCCTCAAGGGATCCTCCTCCTGGGTTCCCTTTCCTCCTGGGTTCCCTTTCCTCCTGGGTTCCCTTTCCTCCTGGGTTCCCTTTCCTCCTGGGTTTGCCTGCCAGGTATCCTCTTCTTCCTCCACCCTCGCCCCCTGCAGCTCTCAGCTCCAGTAGTTGCTTACATGGGCCACTTTCCCTGAATTTGCACTGGAGTCGCCTCTTCCCCTCCCATTTTCAGGAGCCGACTCCAGTTGGAGGAGCCGACTCCAGTGCAGATTCACGGAAAATGTCCCGTGTCACTGCACATCACGGGTTGTTTAACTGCTCTGCCCCTTGCCTGACTGCAGCCCCACAGGCCAGGGCCGAAGTGCAGCATCAGCACCTAGCACAGTGCCCAGCCTGCGAGGGCGAGCCCACATCAGTCTCTGAGTGTCAGCCAAGAGCCAGGCAGCATGTGAGCAAGGAGAAGCGGAGGTGGGGGCCCGCAGGAGGGAAGTCAACCCTCCAGTGGGATAGGAGAGATACCAAAGGACAGAAAACAAGTAGGCAAAGAAAACAACTCCACCTGGAGAGAGTGCTTTGAAAAAAATCACAGAGGACACCACGGCAGAGTGTGGTGGGGAGAAAGGGGAGGGTGTTCCAGATAGGGAGATGGGAGGGGGCCTGTCTGGGAACCCAGCATTTGGCTGAGATGAGAACAAGAAGGATCCTGTCAGGCAGAGCCAGAGGAAGACACTTCCAGGCTAAGGGATAAGTACAAAGGTCCTGAGGGGATAACAGGCTTAGCCTTCGGAGGAGAAGAAGCCAGTGAGAGCCTCCAGCAGGCAGAGGACTGGGATGCACAGTAGGGTGGGAGCACGGGGAGCCTGCTGGCCGGTGAGGCCCTTGGATTTTATTCCCAGTGCAGCTCTCCCCACCACCAACCCAGTCTACCTTTCCAGTTCTTTCTCCCACCATTCCTCAACCAAATCCTGGCTGCAGTCACATCTTCTCGTCCCCTCTTTGCTTCCCTTTAAGCCCCAGCTGAGAATGGCCTGGGGCCACCTCTGACTTTCCAGGGAGGGGCCTTGCCTTCCTCTGAGCTCCCATAGCACTGGCCACCAGGAGCCCTGTGGGCCTCAGAGGCCAACTCCAGCCACTATTCCTCATCTCCCAGGCTCTACCTGTGGGCATGAATTACCTCCCAAAAGGAATAAAAGGCCCATGGAGTCAGGGAGTGGGGGAGGAGGGAGACCACCTTAGGCCTCTGCGCCTCCGGGCACGGCCTGGCCCAGGGCACCACATGCAGCAAGGGCCCTGTGAACACCTGTCACAGACTCAAGGGTGTGTTTGTGGGAGGAGAGCTTCCCACGCACACAGAGCCCCTCAGGGTCAGGGGGTGAAGGAGGGGCCTGCAGTCCAGGAGGAGCAGAGGAAAGAAGCTGGGGCCAGGCAGACACCTTCATCTGAGGAGATGCATTCCCACAGCCATTCTCCAACCTGCAGACAAGAGAGAAGGGAGGTGAGCAAGCCCGGGTATTCCTGGGCCAGCAGCACAGAGGCCCTTGGGGCTCTGGAATCCCCCCGGCCCTCACCAGAGGTTCAGAGGTAAGCACGACCAGGTAAGTATCACATAAAGAGGGGCAAACACGGTCTTAAAACCAGGCCCCTGGACTTTGTGATTTTCCAAGGCCAGGAGGGGAAGGAAAAAGTTAAAGGCAGATGGAGATCCAGGGTTTCAGATCAAGTGCTGTTTCAGATGAGCTCCCCACCCCCCTGAATCTCAGCTGCTCCCGTGGGAACACCTGCAAGGGTGAAGGTAAAGTCTAGGAAATGTACTGGGCGGGGCTGGCAGAAACTGGCACTGAGGGTATTTGGTAATAAATGCATGCCCAATGGAGGAAGTGAGAACAGCAGGTACACTCAGGATATGAGAATGAATAAATGAATGAGTGCATGATGCATGAGAATGGATGGACATGTGGCGTGAGGGTGAACAGCAAGGGGACTGATAAGAACAAGGAATTGAAGTAAGTGGTTCAGCCTGGATCTGAAGCCAAGTGCTTGACTCCAGAGCATATGCTCTTGGTCCCCGTGGCACTGCCAGTTATGGAAATGACAAATTAACGGAATCAAAGCATCACCTGTGGTGTCGCCGCCTCTCTGGCCACTGCTCCCTCAGCAGGTTGCTGAGTCGGGCGTCCCTGCCCACCAGGTCTGAGAGTTTCTAAGAAGAGCCAAGATACACTGAGATGGCTGTAGCTGCGTCCACCCCAGGCAGCCCAGCCCTGCTGTACCTCACTCCCAGGTACCTGGAGGAAGCTGGTAGCCACAGGGTCAGTGTGGAGCATGGAGCCATACAGGGCCACCCACTGGCTGACCAGCCGCAGGATCTGCTGCCTCTTGTTGCAGATGTAGGTGCTGCGCTCCTGCTCACTGCCACCCGCAGGCTCCGCATGGAAGGTGGGCACCAGTCAAGGGAACCACAATATCCAACCAGGGCCACCCACCTGAGGCAAAGGACGGGCAGGATGCCCAGGCCCCAGGCAAGCTGGGCCTGGCAGCAGGCTGGCATTTAGAGGACTCAGCACAGCCACGCTGGTAAGATTCTCTCAACCCTATGCACCATCCTATCCCCTACGCACACCATCCCCATGGGGGCTGGAAGGATATTGGTGCAGAAGGGCGGCACAGAGTTGGGCGCTGGGCATGAAGACCCTGTGAGTCAGGAGGAAGTCGCTGAGGAATGTCTCTGTAGGACAGGGTAGGGGGATGGGAGGAGGCTTCAGAGGCCAAGTCTGCTGAGCACAGGTGTATGGACAGATGGAAGGACCCTTCCCCACATCCCACCACCTGCAAGGTACCAGCAGTGTCCAGCCCCTGTGATAGTGCTCCCCACTAAGCCAAGAGCACAGGTAAGAGGACTTATTGCCAACCACTGTACAGACCAATCCAGCATTCGGTGAGGTCAGATGCAGGGTACCTGGCTCTCTCCCAGGCTGCATGGACCACCCAGTGAGTCAGAAAGCAGGCAGGGTGTCTCTTGCCCTTACCTGTTGGGTCATGAGCACTGGAATCTGGTCCCATGGCCTCCAACAGGAGCTCTAGGATCTTCTCTGGGGTGCCAGACATCACTGTATACCTAGCAGAAATGGCCAATCTATGGCACTGGTGCCACCACTCCCCACTCCCACACCTGAGCAGACATCAATAATCAATTACATCGTTTTTCTTGATTAGCCAGCCCTGTCCCACCTTAGGGCGGGGAGGAGACTGACTCAGTGGGTGCATCCCGGTCCCTCAATACCTCTCCATCGACGGGTGGTCAGAGGGCAGGGATATGACACAGGGGAAGGGAGCAAAGACTGGGAAATGAAAGGAGAGACAGTGTGGAGAGGGAGCATGGCAGGTATGTTACCGGTTCCTGCCTGGGGTTGGGGGTCGGGATGGGCCGGCGCCCTGAGAGGCTCTCTCCAGCACCAGCACCACTTTGCCATGTTCTTCCAGCCGCATGGTCTTTGCCTCCACATCCTGGAGAAAAGGCCACACCCCATGCTCAACACATGATGTTGCCAGCTTTAGACTCTCTCATCTACCTCCTTCATTCCAGCCCCTAAGCCCCATGAGGGTCCCACAGGGACCCACAGCCCTTCTCCCACCTCCGACTTTGGCTCCACCTCCTCAGCCTTCCCTTCCTTCCATGCATCCTTCCTGCCCCACAGCCTAGTCCCCTGCCCCATGCACACCCATCCTTCCCCTGGTCTCCCACACTGAGCCTGAGGTCACTGGTCTCGCTGAACCCCTGCTGTGCCCTACAGGCTTCACCTTCTCACACATACCCAGGGCCATGGTCCCCACTGCCAGCCGTCATAGCCCAGCATCTCCTACCTGCCCTGCTTCTTACAGGCCCTCTGCTCTGGTCCCTACTCCTCGCCCCACATCACTTCTCTGGACAAACGGCCCCTGCCCTCCCCGACCCCAGCAGCAGCACCTTGATGATACGGTTGAAGTCCTGCTTGTCCACACGCAGGAAATGACAGTTGTCTTCTCGCAGGATGATGGTGGCTGCCCGGGGTGCATCATTCACCAGAGCCAGCTGTCCAAAGTCATCTCCCTCATGCAGGGTGGTCACCAGTCCCTGCAGCCAGGCCTCAGTCTCAGCCCACCCCTGCCACCCCCAGCCCTTGCCAGGGCAGACCCAGAGCAGGAAAACAACCCAGACAGGAGACACAGAGGGTCAGCAGCAGTAGATTAACAAAGGCACTACCCATGAGGAACGGACCAGGGAGCAGTTAGGACCCAGGGCACTGGGGCGGGGAGGAAGGAGGGCTCACCTTGCCGTGGGTCACCACATTGACAGATCCCTTCCAGATAATGTACCACGAAGTGCCCTTGTCCCCCTGGCTGAACACTGACAGAGGCATACCTCAGACCAGGCCCTCCTGGCACCTACCTCTCCTTCACACATCCTTCTGCCCATGTCCAGGCCCTGTGCCTGGCTTCTTGTGCCCTGCTGGACTTACACACGGTCCCTGCCTTGCTGTGTGGTTCAAAGAGCAGAACAGCTGCTAATTCTCGCTTCACCTGTGTGGTGGAGATAGGAGAGTCAGCGGTGACAAGTTCATATGCAGAGCAGCCAGGCTTTTGCTAGGGATGTGGTTAGGTCCAAAGACACAAGTGCTGAGGGACAGAGATGTGGCCAGGTCAGGCGTTCCCAGGATTTGGCAGGAGACAAAGCAAGTGGAGAAAATGGGCTGAGAGAGGGAGAAGGGTTTTCAGATAGAGTAGTGCTGGGGGCAAGAAATCAGACTGAAAATTTCCAGCCATAGATGGAAGTGGAGAAACGCCCTCTGGCCCAGCAGTTGAGTTTCAGGGAAGTCACAGGAAGAGGAGATGCCTGGGACAGGGCAGGGCTGGGAGGGGCGGGACTGACTGAGTTGGAGAGGTGGGCTACAGCCTTGATGTGCAGCAGCTCCTCAAAGATGAGGTCCAGCTCTTCATCCGTGCGCTGACCTGGGCTGCAGGGACAGGAGGGATGGGAGCACACCATGAATTGTGGGCCCGCCAGGCGCAGGGAGCCACTCCACCCACCCAGCCGAAGCCCAGACGGTGCCTCAGCAGTGATGGTTATCAGCAGAGGCTAACCTTTACTGAGTGCGCACATGTGGCAGTGCCTGTGATGAGCATTTTGCACGCATTGTTTCACAACAAGCCTAAGGAGCAGTTCAATTATCCTCACTTGACAGAACAGGAACTAGCATGGGGAGGCTCAAGGTCACCCAGCCAGTAGCCGGTCCAGCTGGAATTTGAACCTGGACCCACCAGACTGCAGTTTCCAAAACTCCCTTGCTTTCAGCCACAACTGTATCTCTGAGTGAGAAGGGTCCTCAGATATCCCCCTGCCCCAACACCCGCATTTACAGAGGAAGAAACTGACTTGGGGTCGGTTTGGGAGTGTGGAGGGATCCAGGTCACACAGCTGAGTCCATGGCAGTCAGGGCCACGGGCTTCTGGGCCAGCCAGGTTCCCTTCCCTCCACAACAGGTGAGAGATGTCCCCAGAGATCAGTGTGAGAAACCATGGAATCTGAGTGCTGTGTGGGGTCTGGGGTCACGGGGTGCAGGGATTCTGACTCACGGCTTTCGAAGTGCCACAGTGAGCAGGGCATCAGGCCCCCGCTGGGAGAGCAGGGCCACAGCTTCAGCCAACTCCTCCTCCATCTCATGAGCTCCCACGGGCTCGGGCTCGGGCCCGGGGAACCGGTAGAATTGGGCATCTCGGTCCTGGAAGGCCCAGTCGTGTTTCACTGGGGGGCAGAGGCCCAGGTGTGGGGGAGGAGAGGAAATTGAGGCCGTGTGGGTATGAAACCCCACAGCAATGCCACCCCTCAGCACTCCCCAAGGAATGCCTGCTTCCCAGGACTGCCCTGTCCTGTCCCCATCACTGCCCAGCCCAGCCCAGGGCACCCCACCCTGGGCTCGGGCTCACCATGGCAGAGGGCACCTTCATCCAGCAGCACCTGGCAGATTCCCACAACTTGGCTCCGGGAATGGACCCCAAGTCCCAGGGCCAAGATCCCATCCACCAGCTCCCGGCCAGAGCAGCACTGCCTATGGAAGGTAGAAGGGGACAGGCCAGTGGAAGGAGGGTGGCAGGGAGAGGGAGGAACTCTGCATTAGAAAGGCACCCTCTAAGGCCCAAGCCTGGTTCGTCCCTCTGCTAGAAGCAGGGTGAGGCCCAGGTGCCTGAAATAGAGTGGAACGGAGAGGAAGCAAGGAGGCTGGGCAGGGATGCAGCAGGGCCTCCACTCACCGATAGAGCCTAAGGTGGTACTTCCGGTCTCGGATGAGGTTTGGGCAGGTGGCCAGCAGTTGCCGATGCAGCTGCCTCCCAGCCCTGAGCACCCGCTCTGTGGAGGCCTTGGAGGGAGGAAGGGCACAGTGGTTCAGGCTCTGAAACTCTCATGGTGCTGCCTGTCCCAGCTCCAACCCTCCCAGGCTTCTACCTGCTCCAGGGTCTCGCTGAAATCCAGGGACTCCTCGCTGTTGGTGAGTGGTGTCTGGAGGCAGCAGGGAAAGTGTGCACATCAGTGTGAGGCCTTCAAGCCCAGCTCTTGGACACCTCCCCTCCCCCATCACTTCCACCCTTGCCTAGGCCCCAACCCCAAATGCATCCATGTGGCCATTTATTCAGCAAATAAACAAATATTCACTCAGCACCCTGTGCCTTGGCCATCGCCTCTTCCCACCCTGCCATCCTGATCACCAGACCCAACCCAAGGACTGCCTCCCTACAGATGAGGGCCCCAAGGCACCCATTCTGCTTACTCAGGGCCCAGGGGTGCCCACACCCCCAGGTGAACTGCTGCTGTTGGGGGAAAGAAGTGAAGGGGCTGAAAGAAGCATGAGGACATGAGATAAGAAGGCCCGTGAGACGGAAGCCAGGATGTGAGCAGCTCAGGAAGCCTAGGAATGACCGCTCCTGGGCTGGGGTCACAGGCCTGATCCCCAGCCAGCTTCTGTGCCCTTCCACAGACCCACGAGCAGGTCTCTTGCCATCTCTGGGCCTCAGATCAGCCTGGTAGTTAAAAACACAAACCCTGGAGCCAGGCTCCTGGATTCAGATCTGCTCCCCGACTGATTGAAGATGTGACCTGAAACAAGTGATTTAACCTCTCCCTCCCGACCTGAGTTTCCTTAACTATAAAATCTATAAAGCACTAATGATACCAACTCATGAGGCTTTGGGAGAATTAAATGAGCTGCTACACGTCGAATGTTTAAAGCATTGCCTGGCATAGAGCTGTATGCACATGTTAGCTAGTACTCATCTGTGAGGCATTAGGGTGGGGCTGCTTGCTGGAAAGTGTCTTTCTTCTCTGAGGCATTGCTAGCCCATGCCCTGCAAGAGTGAATAAGTCCTTGGTGGCACACAGGACTGGCTCAGGAAGACGCACTTTGTCACGGAAACACTGCTTAGTAAGGATTCCCTGCCCTTGGTAACAAGCCATTTGGAACTCCCAGGCCTGTATACCCTGGAATAATGGCCAAGAAAGCCCCTCACAACCCTTCTTTTCCTGCCACCTGAGAACTGGGGTTTATGGGCATCTCTGGACAGGATGCTCTACAGTCTATGAGCCGTCTCAAAGAGCTCACTGTACAGTTTACAAAGCACTTTACAGTTTACAAAGCACAACCACCCCCTTGATTGCATTGGATCTCATGTAAAATAGGATCAGATGTAAAATAGGCAGAGCAGGCATTGTCTGTTCTCTGTAACTTACGAGGAAATAAAAGCCTGGAGGTGAGGTACCTTGTGTAACTCAGTCGCACACACTTGGGACAGCCAGACAGCTGTGGAGAAGTTCAAGATCCCACCCAGAAGTGCTCCCATTCTCAGTCTCCCCACACCCACCCCACCTATCCCTTTCCTCTCGCCTCACCAGCCCCCTCTCTCCTAGCTTCCCATCTGCCCTTGGGTCCCTGAAAAGGACCTGCTGGGGAGTTGCAGTACAACCAGGCCTGGTGCTGGCAGGGACCTGAGCACAGGCATCTTGGCACTGCGTGCCCAGGCAGAGGCCTGAGGTCTGGCATGCGCAGGCGCCTGGCCCAGGGCTGGGCGGAAGTCACTAGGTGTCCCAAGGGTATCCCTGCCCGGGTCATGGGGCCGAGCCCAGTGCCAGACATAGAGCCCTGGAGACTTAACGACAGGAAATGAGGAGGAGGAGGAGCCAGGGAAGAGAGGAAGGGGAGGAATGCTACCCAGCCAGCCCCCTGTGTAGGAACAAACAGTGCCTGAGTGCTAATGACTTGTTGTTGTTCATGTCAAAATGCCCAGGTGGCCCCAGTCCCTGCCCCAACTCCCATTGGAGCCCACAACCCAGGCTCCAGCACCAGCCCCCTTCCTGGTATTATTCTGACCTGGAAGAGGGCACATTAGGAGGGGAGGTGCTGGGTCACATGGCCAGGCTGGTCATTTCCTGTCCTTCCCCAGGGGATGAGCATGCAGGTCAGAGAACAGGCCCTAGCCCATGAGCACGGAGGAAGGGACCTTAAGGAATCCCTCTCATTTTGACAAGGAAAGCAAAAGCCCAGAGAGATCACACAACTATTTAGAAAGGTAAGATTCTACTGAATAACTCTGCTACTGGTGCTGACCCCAGAGGTAGGTATTTGTTTCCTATTTCACAGCTAGAGAAAAGAAAGCTCCAAGGTTCTACAACCTGCCCTAACTGTTGGTCAGTAAGGGCACCAGGATTCATACCTGTGTCTGTCTGATTCCAAAGGCCATGCTGTTAGCATTACACCCTACCGTCCGTCTCCCATGATGCCTATCCCCATGTTTCCTCAGCTTTGTGCTATGGACACAGACAGTAGAGGTATTCTGCCATCAGGCAAGTTCCGTGGACAAGTAAGTTTGGAAACCACTGGGTTAGACAAAGGTAGATAGGTTTGTTACTCTACCCTTTCCGTGCCCCCAGGATGTCTGTGTGCATGGCAACCTTCTAGGATGGCGTGGAGAGAGGGCTGCTATTCAAGGGCAGTGGTCAAGTATACGGGCTCCACAGCCAGATGCTTGGGTTCAAATCCCAGCTTTTGCATTACCATCTGGTTATGTGAGCTCGTGCTGATTACTGAAGTTCTCAGTGCTTCAGTTTCAGTCTGTAAACTGGGGTTGATGATAAGAATAGTACCTATCACAAAGGGTTATGAGGATCAAAAAGTTAATAATATAAAGTACTTGGAATGGTGCCTGGATCATAGTAACCACTTAGTAAATGTTAGTTGACTTGATCAGATGTTATTATTTCATGATGGGCCCTATTACCAGGACACAGTGAAAAAAAAAAAAAAAAAAAAAAAAAAAAAAAAAAAAAAAGCTATACCATGTCAGTTTCAGGGTTCTCAGTTGGGAAGAAGCAGCTGATATGGGTCAAGGTGAAGGTCCTCACCCACTACCTCCTCTCCTTCCTGAACAGAAAGGTTTCAGGGTGGAAGAGGAGGCGCCAACTCCCCTGGCACCAGCACTGTGGCCTGCCCCACCCTCACTCCCTGTCACTGAATGTCAGAGCCGGGCTGGAGAGACAGGCACAGAGCCAGACAGCCTGGGGACCTGTCAGACCAGTTCCCTTGGGCCATAGCTAACGTGTTAGGCTAAAGCTGCTTGTGGTGGGACAGGGGAAGGGTGCATGGGGTGAGGTGATGCCTTAAGGTGTCAGTGTTACTATTTGTAGCAAGAGAGAAGTGCAGCATGGTGGTTATGTGGTTATGAGCTTGGACTCTACAGCCAGATTGCCTAGGACCAAAGCCCAGCTTTGCCACTTAGCAGCTGCGTACCTCTGAACCTGTCACTTAACCTCTCTGTGACTTCGTTTTCACATCTGTAAAATGGAGATGATGACATTAATACCTATCTCACAGGGCTGTTGTGAGAATTATTTGATATGATAAAGGTAAACCACTTATAATAATGTCTGGCACATAAGTACTGTATAACTATTAGCTGCCATTATTTGGACAGATTGGATGAAAGTGTGTTCTCTGAGTTACGAAATAGGGCCACTTCCCCAAAAACAGTCGCACAAAGAGAATCATCTCAGACTTCCCTGAGCTAATAGAACCCACCAGAGGTCACTGATTTTGCCCCTGCCCCCGGACATCAGACAAGGTCTCACCTCCCCCGCTCATGTTTTCCAAAGATGTTCTTCCATTCCATTCCACTGTCACCTTTGCCATAGCTGTTAAGTCTTATCTTAGTCTGTATCTAACTGCAAGCTCTCCTACTGTAACCCGCTTGCATTTTCTCTTGTCCTAGTCTAGGTAGGAACAGAAAGAGCTGTTTTCAGACTTCTTCTCTGGGAGGTTAATGGGTTTTCCCCTTGGCTTTCGAAGAGGGAGGTCTGGCATCAATAACTGGCCGTGCTGTCTTCCTGGGACTCGGGCTCCACCCCTTTACTGTGGGTGTGCGTGATCACAGCTGGCACTCATTCATTCCCTCATGGAAGCCTTTCCTGGGCTAAAGGCATCATCAAGAGGTAAGAAGTACAGCTTCACAGGTACCCAGAGCCTCTCAAACATAGGAATGATGGAATGAAACCTCCCCACCCTAGTCCCCAAAGATGGTCATCAGAAGAGGGAGTGGCCGCCTGCCTCTAAACACTAAAAATCTAAGTTCCCTCTAGTCACCAACGCCTGCCTGTCAGGGAAGGGCCTTGTTTCTGTGCCTTTGACCCCATTTACACTCCAGCAACCTTCACCCCCACCTCTCCAGCCTCCCCATGCACACCAGCCCTTCATTTCTGGGGGCTGTGGGGAGTCAGGAAACAGCCTGGTGGCCTCCTCCACTCCCTCCCAGACTTCAGGTCCCAGGGGATCCTCCAGTGACCTCACTGTCCTGGCACCTGACCGTCTCCCTACCCCCTACCTTGCCTCTACAAGCTGGGAAGGGGACAGGAAATGCACAAATAATTATAGCCTAAGAGGGAAGGAGGGAGGGAAGGTTCCAGCCCACTGGCTCCAGGCAATAGGTACAGCCAATGACCCGGAGAAGAGAGCTGGAGGGGTAGCAGGGGAGGACCCAGGTTCATGATAAGGAAGACCCTAGTAGAGAACAGCTCTACCAGTACTGACACCTGGACTCTCCTCTCAATTCTGATTGCAAAGAGGAGCCCCTCATCTTGGTGGGTCTCAGTTTTTTCAACTCAGCCTCAGCGTAAATGGCAGTTGGGCAAGGTAGGGGGAAGGAGGGAGAGGGTAGTGGTTATTCTACTCGAAAGGACTTGCCAATAAGAAATGAACTCTCGGCTAGGTACAATGGCTCATGCCTGTAATCCCAGCACTTTGGGAGGCTGAGGCAGGCAGATCACAAGGTCAAGAGATCGAGACCATCCTGGCCAATATGGTGAAACCTCATCTCTACCAAAAATACAAAAATTTCTGGGCATGGTGGTGCACAGCTGTAGCCCCAGCTACTCAGGAGGCTGAGGCAGGAGAATCGCTTGAACCTGGGAGGCGGAGGTTGCAGTGAGCCGAGATGGCGTCACTGCACTCCAGCCTGGTGACAGAGGAAGACTCCAGTAAAAGAAAAAAGAAAAGAAAAGAAAAGAAAAAGAAAAAAAGAATGAACTCTCCTGGCCAAGCGCGGTGGGTCACACCTATAATACTAGCACTTTGGGATGCCAAGGCAGGTGGATTGCTTGGGCCTGGGAGTTCAAGACCAGCCTGGGCAACATAGCGAAACCCGGGTGGACACATGCAGTAAATACATAACTGAATCTCAAGCTAAGCTACTCTATTTAGTCTCTGCTGATTTGGATAGTACAGCCATTATCTTGCCTCCCAAATCCCACCATTCTTTCCCCTTCCTGCTCTCTCCTTCATTCTTTCAGGTCTAGAAATGTTTCTTACTAGCAAAGGGCACTTTGGTCATCTCAGATTCTCCAAATGTCTCAGAATCCTTCCCTGAGACCCCAGAGGCAGGTACCAAGCAGCGTCCACATGACTACCTCACCCCAAGCCCAAAACACAGAATTAGCACAGTTCAGTAACTCACTAAAGGAGAATGCTGCCACAGTGACATATCCAAGAACCGTAACCAAGCTTACCTCACTCCAACCCCTTGACCTGGCCCCTATACCTCCCACCTCCACCTGGAGAGAACACACAAGCACCTAACTCAATGCCTGGCTCACAGAGGTGACAGATAACAAATCCCGTTCCCCTTCCCCCTATGCCCAGAGACATTTGGGCAGAACACACACACAGACACACACTTTGCAGCTGTGTGAGCCACCCACACATACTGCAGACAAGCTTCCTGACCCACTGTCTAGGGCAGCTGTACCACTCTAGACCCCCAGAGCAAGCTGGACCACCAGCAGCATGCCGAGCCACGATCCAGGCCCCCCTCTAGCCCTGGTACTGACCCTGGCACCTGGGCAGGTGAAAGGGACTCACCCAGCGCAGCCCCTGGATGCAGCTCGGACGCTGGTGCTCCAGCAGCAGCTGGTAGGAGCAGCTTCGGGGCCGGTGCATCTTCCTCAACACCATGTTGAGTAGTGTCCCCTCCGGCACCACGTCAGGGAGGGCTCCCACCTGCGGTGCTCCCAGAGCTGGGCTATCCTCCACAGCCAGGCCCACCTGCCAGCAGCTCTCACCTGGCCAGCCCACCTGTGACACAGGGAGGAAAGTGGACAGCCATGGGACGCGACTGGGGCAGCTGGACCACAGTTCAACTGCCCCAGGCAGAACTACTTCCTTAGAGTCCTCTGGACTGGTCAGGCGGAGGTGCTGCAGCCCTGCCAGGAGCTGGGGGGAGGAACAGGAAGACCTTTACTGGGGCCTGCCGGTCTGGCGCACTTAGGGGTCTCCAGCTGGCTCTTGGAAAAGATCAGGCCCTTTTTAGTCCTCTTTGGAATTCTGTCCCATCTCACTGCCCATGCCCCTGCAGGGATCTCCACCACCTCCCAGTATGAGGCTATAGATTCACTGGGTCTCCCAGAAATGCAGCTTCGGCTCAAACTCTTCTCCCCTCCTCCTCAGCCCTGACCAACCCTCTCTCTCTCACCCAAACTCCCCAGCGTGTCAGCTTCCTCTCCCGCCCTCTCCTGCTCCTCCTCAACCCTGACCCCACCTTACCCACCTTCATGTTTCTTTTTAAGCTCGCACAGCCGTGCAGGCTCTAACAAAAGGCTGGGCGGTCCCCAGTGACCCCCATCAGCTTTGATAAGGGAATCGGGAGGGAGTCGGTGGGTAAGTCCAGGTACAGCGAACGGGGCCAGTGCCTAGCTGGACCGGCTGCCAGGGCAGCAGGATGCAGGGCTCGGTGGAGAGGCGCCTCTTGGGTGAGTAGAGAGGTGGGGGCTTGGTGGGGGGACGCCACCCAGCCACAGGCGACAAGGAGCCCCGAGCCTCCCCCTTCGTCCCAGACGAAGAAGCCAGCTGGCACCGGGCGCTGAAGCAAGGCTGCGCTGGCTCCGGTCCGGGCGGGAGCTGTCACACCCCCTGCTCTGCCCTCCCCGTTCCCCTCCCCTTGACTGGCGGAGGGGGCGGGGAGGAGGCGCCCTGCCTTACGGTAGAGGAGAACGTAGGGGAAGGGGGCGGGCACCCGCAGGCTTTGTAGTCCGCACCCGGGGGTACGTAGAGTGGACATCCGCCTGAGCCCAGAGCATCCCCAGGGGGCAGGAGCCGCCCCGAGGTGTGTGCAGAAGGCAGCAACGGCCGGGGTGTCGGGGATCCGGGCGGTGAGTGGCTGCACTGGCCGCCACGTGGCCAGGAGGAGAAATGCAAACAAGGAAACCGGGGAAAGGGGGGAGGGGGTGAGTCATTGCGGCCCCACCCGGGAGGGAAATCCGGGCTGGGGCCGCTTCCCGGCCGGGGGCGTCTGCCTTCTGTTTCAGTTCAGGGTCTCCAGCCGCCCGGGGGAGGGACTAGGCGGCTTTCCCGCTGGGAATCCCGCCGCTTTGCCTCCCGCAGTTCCGTTCCCAGACCCACGCCCCACTACCCCCTGCCCCAGCAAACACACACCGGGAGCAGATGAGGAAACTGAGGCTGGAGAGGAAGGACCGCTCTCCAGGACGGATAGGACCGGAGTCGCGGCCCTGAGAGGAGATTGGGGTTGTGGCAGAGCTTCCAGGGGAGCAGAAGGTGTTCGAGGACCACGCCCCCTACCGCGCGCTCCCTGGTGGCCGGGTAGGTTGAGGCAGAGACCAGGAATTCCAGCGCCCTGCTAAGCAGGCTTGCTACCTAGGCCCCACGCCTCCCTGGGCCTCAGTTTCCACCACTGTGCAAGTGACCCAGCTCGGGCCTCTTCGCCCCACTCCTGAGAGGGTGGAGAGACAGTGGCCGGAGACGGCGACTCGCGCGGCGCCCGGTAATTGCTCAGGATGATCATGAGGGTTTGGAAGGAGGCGAACGCCCGGCCCCCAGCTTTTTAGGCTTTTTTTGCCTCTTCTCTTCCCTTTTCCCTTTGCTGTTGAGCCAGCCCAGACTGGGAAGAAGTATCTCTAAAAAGCCTATACCCCCAACTTTGGGATGTTCTCCAATCATCCTCCACCATAATTATTTTCTTGAAGTTGGGGGAGGACTGGGAAGAAGTAGCTCTAAAAAGCCTATACCCCCAATTTTGGGATGCCAAACCCCCATCCTCCACCAATGATTATTTTCTTGAAAGTGGGGATAGGAATTTTAATTGTGATTAAAATCTCATTTTTAATGTATATATGTATAAAAAATGTTTCCCAGAAGCTTACTAAAATGCAGGCTCTGTCCCCAGCAATTCATATTCAATCCTATTGGCATGAAATGGAAAATCTGTATTTTGAACAAACACCCCAGGTCATCCGCTGTGTCCACATATTAAGAAATGCTGGTAGAGTTTTAAATGCCTCTCCGGGGAAGGAGGGAAGCCTGAGAATGAATCTGACCTCAGACCCAAATTCATTCAACCAAGTTCTGGTAATCTGGAAGAAGGAAGAGCAACTTGGAAACTGGTAGGAAAGGATGACAAGTTGGGAGTCACAGGTATGCATGGGGAAGAGTTAGGGGGATGGAGTCATGAGTTTTGGGTTGTTGGGGCCAGTGCCCTGCCCTTGCAGGAAGGCTTCCTGAGACTGGCAATAGGGTCACAAAGGGGTTCCCTATTTCCTATTCTTGCTGCCCTTACTCTGAGCAGGTGGAAAAGATGCTGGGGAGTGAGGCAGGACACTTGTATACCTGTAGACATTTCAGTAGAGCCACAAAAGCTAATCATGTGCGGGCACTCTTTCAAGTGCTTTCCGTGTGTTTAATTCCTGCCACGATCCTGTGAAGTAGGTACTGCTGTTATCCTCACGTTACAGATGGGGAAACTGAGGCTCAGGGATATTAAGTAAATTGCCAAAGTCACACAGCTAGTAAATGGTGGAGCTCGGGCATGAATCCAGGTTGTCTGTCTCCACGTACTCCCCATGGTATACTGTGTATACTCTGTATGTATTCTATTTTCTCTTCTAATGTAGACTAGACTGCCTAGGAGAGCCTACTCAAAAAAGGGAAATTGAGGCTGGGCACGGTGGCTCACGCCTGTGATCCCAACACCTTGGGAGGCTGAGGGGGGTTGGATCACAAGGTCAGGAGTTCAAGACCAGCCTGACCAACATGGTGAAACACTGTCTCTACTAAAAATACAAAAATTAGCCAGGCGTGGTGGTGTGTGCCTGTAATCCCAGCTACTCAGGAGGCTGAGGTGGGAGAATTGCTTGAACCCGGGAGGCGAAGGTTGCAGTGAGCCGAGATCACGCCACTGCACTCCAGCCTGGGCGACAGAGCGAGACTCCATCTCAAAAAAAAAAAGGGAAAATCGAATATGTTTGTGTTGAGGTGTGGGGGAACCTCAGGGAGCCAAGGATTGGAAGAAAGTCTTTCAAATCAGTGAAAATGAAAGTGTCCCAAACCCACTCCCCATCTATGTTTCCCTTCAACACTACTCTTGCTTTTCTTTTTTCCATCTCTTTTTCATTCCCCCTCTCTGGGTAGACTGAGAAGAGGGCCTGGGGCAATTACCTATTGGCTCCTAGCCTGGGGAGACCATAGTGAGTGAATCTTTTATGTGTCCCATTTCTAGCTTGTCCTATCTCTAACAGGCAAGGCCCCCAGCCTGCCATCAAAGCAGATGACGGGGCAGGTTTTTGCCTTCTCAGAATCCCTGGATGGGGACCGGCCAGTAGAATTACTGCTCAGCAGATATTTGATCATGGCGAAGGCCTTTTTTGCCTTCTCAGAATCCCTGGATGGGGACCGGCCAGTAGAATTACTGCTCAGCAGATATTTGATCATGGCGAAGGCCTAGAAGGGGCAGAGGACTGGGAATGTGTCTGAGAAACACATCCAAGCAAGATGGTGAATCATCTTGGGGACAATCATGCCATGTCCTGGTACCGCCTCCACCCTCCACTGACTGTCATTAAATGCCTGGCAGGTGTGTTAAGTAAGATAAATAATAATAACAATAGTCAACATGCACCAGGCCCTGTTCTTGATACTTTATATATATTCACTGATTGAATTGTCACAACCACCCTATGAGATGAGGTTGTTATTATTGTTATCCCATTTTACAGATGAGGGACCTGAGACACAAAGAGGTTAAATGACTTGCCCAAGGTCCCACACTAGGAAGTGGTAGAGCCGTGAGTAAGTCTGCCTAGGTGGTTTCTACCCTGTGTGCTTTGCCACTCTGCACTCCTGCCTCTGAAACATACTGACAGCTCCTATAAAGGGGGAAAAACTCATATCCACAGCCATTTGCCTACACCTTGGTACAGATGATGGAAACTGAACAGTAGGACCCCTTAATACACTCTACTCGGACAATGAGCTCCTGCCAGAGCATGGACGTCCTTGAACCCTCCCCCATTCCCTTCAAGCAGGTGGCAGAGGCTCCCATGGATAGCTGAGGAGGGTGGGAGGTTGAAGGGGGCTTCTCAGACCAGCCTTTGACTCTGGGCTTGATTTTCCCCACTTCGGCCTCTTTGCTGAGCTCTACACAAGGTGAGCCCATAGTTTCCTGGATCTTCACAGGAACCTCATATTCCCTTCCTGCCCCAGGAGGCCTCTCCTCCTGCTCTGCCTCTCTCAGCTCCCTGTTCCCAAACTCCACCACTGCCTGATACCCTACATTCCTCCTTCTCCCACATCCAGGCAGCCACCAAGTCAGGTTGATTCAACCAATGAAGCATCTCTTGCATCTCTCTGTTATGCCTCATCCCCACTGCAACTGTTCTAGCCCAATAATGGTCTCTTCCAGTATTTACTATGTGCAGAATACTGTTAGTCACTTTATATACATCTTTTTATCCTCAGAATAATTCTTATTTGTGAGTGAGGAAACTGAGTCACAGGGAGACGGAGTAACTTTCCCAAGGTCACACAGTTAATAAGTAATACAGCCAGACTCCGGCAGTCTAACTGCAGAGTCCATATTCCTAAACACCATTGTACACTGCTACCTCCTGCCCCGATCACTACTCTTAACCTTGCCTTCCTCAGTCCTTACTATGCAATGCCACAAGAATCTTCAAGGAATCTTGAATTCATTCAACAACATTTACTCTAAGTGCTGGGAACTTTGCTGTAAACTGGAGAGCTCAAACTGAGCAGCAGACACTGTCCCAAATCTTCAGGGCCCCAGATCCTATTGGAATTATCTTTTATCTCCCTAACACACTAATCTGATTGGCTCTCCCTCCTCAGCACAGTGTCTGGCGTGAAGTTGATGCTTAATGATTATGGGTGGAACTGAAATGAACAGGAACAGTGAGCAGTCAGCTGGTGCCTGCTATGGGCCTGTAGCCTCAGCAGGATGGAAGGGAGAGGAGCTAGTTTCCCAGTTCAATTTCAAGGCCTTTCATGCCATCTTTCTCCCTCCTTGCTGGCTTCTTGTCTCCTACTCATTTCTCCTCTATCCTGTGCTATCAACTTTGTTCATAAGGCTCAGCTGTGACATTTGAGGGTGATTGGTGGGATGGAGAGAGGGAGGCTGGAGGAAAATTTCACTAATAGGCCTCCCATGGGACTGCGGGAAATGACCAGCTTGGAGGCCAACTGGGAGATAAAGCCGTAGGGGATATAAGGGCTGTGCCAGGACCTTGGCCTGCGGCTGAGCCTCCCACAACACCCCTAGGAGTCGACCTTGCCTATGGTTGGTCAACAGTGGGAAGAGATTGAGCAGAGATCCAGGTATCCTCCTCTGGACTCTACCTCCTGGCTCTGCATGGTTTAAGGCCCTCTGACTCTTGCCCAGACTCCATCCCCCAAGGGCTGTTCCAGTTCAGTTCCTCCATCTCCTCCCCTGCCCATTCCTGGGGTCAGCGGCAGGGGCAGGGAGCTGGAGCCTTGATGGGCGCCAAGCCAAACCTTCCTAGGACTAACAGGTCACCAGTCACTCATGAGCCACTTATGACAGTGATAGGAGGGAGAGGAGGGATGGGCTCCTGCCTCTAGGAGGCCAATGTGGGCAAGCTGGGGCTCACAGTCAGGGCTGGGAGCTGCCGGAAATTGCAGAGGCGAAAGCAGGAACCCCACACTCTCCTGGAGGCACATTCCTCTGGCTGGTGCTCAATCTAGCCGTGCATGGCAGAGATGAGGAAATAGTCGTCGAACAGACCCGTGGTAGTGATGCTGGGCTGGAGGGTAGGGACAGGGTGGCAGAAGCCAGAAGAGCAGGTGAAGACGGGCAGGGCTGGAGATGCCCCTAGAAGGGAGGGAAGCAGCCTGACTCCCGGCAAGTTTACTGTTGTAGGAATGTACAGAAATGAGTAACTGCTTTCTCCCCCCAACTTATGCTTCTCAAGGAGAGAGAGAAAGAGAAAGAAGGAGAGAGAGAGAGAGAGAGAGAGAGAGTGTGTGTATGTGTGTGTCTTGTTTGGGTCCTACGAGACACTGCATCTGACCTTGAGTGACCAGTGTTCTGCAATGGCTGCCCCATTCCAGTTGTGGCCACTTTCCCTAAGAGTCACTTTTCTCCTCACCCCTGTATTCTGTTCTGAGGCTGAACACCCACACTACCCACTGCCTCCTACCACTCCCCTCTTTGCAACTTTCCCAGCCTTCCCAAAACCTTTGTCTTAAGTGCTCTCATCTGCCAACTCATCCTGGGCTCACGGCCTCTGTTCAGGACTCAAACCCTGTGCCCACTTTGTCCCTCTGTTTCAGAGTCTTGGTAGGGGCGACTGCAGGAGCCTGAAAGAGGGGTCCTAGCAGGGCCCTGGCCCTTGCTCAGGAGATGCCCAGTTCTGTCTCTCAGGCCTGGTCAGTCAGGCTGGATCCAGAGCACTGGCTGGGGGTGGGGGGAGGATGTAGGTAACAAGGAAAGCAGGCTAGGGCCAAGGTCCCCTTCCCAGCATCAGAGCAGAGCCATCCCACCCCTAAATGCCACTCTGGAAGTGCTGGGGTCAGAGAGGAAACCAAATAGGCCAAAGTTTTCCTGGCATGAGATCCACTGCCCATTTCCTCCCTTCAGAGAGAACTTGGTAAGAAATTAGACCAGGTGCGGTGGCTCACGCCGGTAATCCCAGCACTTTGGGAGGCCGAGGCAGGCAGATCACGAGGTCGAGACCATCCTGGCCAACATGGTGAGACCCCGTTTCTACTAAAAACACAAAAATTAGCTGGGCATAGTGGTGTGTGCCTGTAGTCCAAGCTACTCGGGAGGCTAAGGCAGGAGAATCACTTGAACCCGGGAGGCGGAGGTTGCAGTGAGTCAAGATCGCACCACTGTACTCCAGTCTGGGCAACAGAGTGTGTCTCGGAAAAAAGAAAAAAAAAAAAGAAAGAAAGAAATTAGGGGAGGATACAAAGATGAGGGTCTGGAGAGAGAAACAGAAAAGTGGGATCCAGAGAGAGGAACAGAAAAGTGGGGTCCAGAGAAGGAAACAGAAGTAAGGGAAAGTCTGCAGTTCTGCCTGAGAGAGGGCACAGGTCCCCCTCAGGCCTTGCGGGGGATAGAGAGGCAGCCCCACTGCTCTGCCTTCCCACCCCTCTGCCTCAGCCCCTCCTGCTCTAGCCTCTTTTGCCTGCTTTGCCTCTGGTGGAAGTGGGGAGCCTGGTCCGTGAGCTCCACCTAACCACACTGCGGGGCCAGACCGAATCCTGACTTAATCTCCCCAACTGCTTCAGTTCTCCCCAAGCCCAGCCTCCTGGGACCTCAGCTGAGGGTGCCTGCTAGGCCCTGGGGACCAGGCAAAGTGGCAGCCTCTGACCTGTCACTGCCCCTGAGTCTGGCTCTGCACCCACCTCAGGGCCTGGCCTGTGTCAGGCTTCCCCCTGGAGGGCATCATTTCTCTGCCACATGCCTGGCACTCACCACACTGAAATCAAAGCGTTGCATAAGTATTGCATGCTGCCTCCTCCAGGAGAATGTTAGCTGCCAGAGGGTGAGAGCCACTCTGCTGTGCTCAAAAATGCATGCCTTGTGTGGTCAGTGCCTTGTACATAGAAGGCCCTCAGGAGAGGTTTCTTGCATTAATAGTAAACAAGTTTCTCCCCCTCTTGCCATGGTTCTTTCTCACCTCCCTCTTAGCTTCCCAAGATTTGTCTTTCCTTCCTGGGGCCTGTCCACCCAGTTCTTGACCAATTGTCATTCCTCCCACTGTCCTATTCCATCTCTTGTCCAATGCTTCCTCTTCCAAGAAGTATCATGAGATGTGGCCACTCAAGTCTCTCTAGGGTGCCATTTTTGGGGCCCCTGCTCTGGACTAAGCACAGGTGAGAGCCTTATTTCTAGTCTTTTACTTCACCCAATGCCCATGCAGCTGGACTAGAGGGGGACCCACATGCCCTGATGAAAGCTCCATGGTGACTTTCTCATTAAGTAAAGCCAATTCTCAAACTCAAATCTAAGGGGCAAATATTGATGAACCCTCTGCCAGGCTTTTCCCTCAGGGAAGAGCTAATTCTCTCCCCTCCTGCCCTCAAGCCTTGTTATGCTCTCACTCCTCACAGCGCTGCAACCTGCCCTTCTGCAGCCCCTGGCAGCTTCCAAGGAGTCAAGGAAGTCAGTCAGGCCCATTTGCCCCCAGGCCCAAGTCCCTGTGGAAGTGAACTGCAGGCTTTATCCACCCCACCCTCCCCATCCAGCAACAGCTCCCTCAGTAAAAGGGGAAAGAGAATCAGGTCAGGTACCTGTGATTGGGGGTTCAGGTCAAGAGATGGAGATTGCTAGAGAACACAGGATAGGGAGGCAAGCCTGGGCCCCAGCTCCTTCACGCTGCTCTCCCCAGGCAGCTGCACCTGTGAACCCCCTTCCCTCCCCCTGACCCCCCAGGCCACCTGCCCCGATGCTTTCTTAGCTCCTGAGTTCAAAGACCTGCTGTTTCCACTCAACATCTTCTCACTTGCCATCCTGCCCTCCGCATAGACCTCTAGGCTGTCAGTGGGCAGGCAGAGGAAATGGGGTCTTAGAGAGAAACCAGACTCTGAGCAGTTTCACTCTAGCCCTGAGAAATGAGGAGAACCCCTTCTAAAGGGGCAGAAGGCAGCCCTAGCCCTGGGGAGCAGCATTCTGGGTCCAAGGTGACCCTTAGATTTGAGTCCTCCCTGCAACCTCCTAGAATGCATGGTGATGGGGCCAGCTCCTCCTTGCAGCCAGCCACCTGCTGCTGCTATCTAGGACAGCCCTTTCTGCTCTGTGGTCTATAAGCCTGACCTCAGGAGGAACGTGAAGCTGCAGGATGGGGGCCTGGGTGGGGTAAAATGGGGAGAGGAAAGGAATCTACCTCTGTGTCAGGCACAGCCTTGGGTTGCCACAGCCAGGGTCCTCAGCTGTGAACTCCACAAGGGCTGGGGGGTGGCTGGGGGGGCAGCAAGGGGACCACATAAGGTCTAGGGAGAATCCTGTGGAACTCAACTACCTATGTACGCAAGCTACCAGCCCAACCTGCAAAGCTGTCTGTTCAGGCACAAGGTTGGGGAAGGCTGCCCCCTAGAGCCAGAATCAAAGAATTCTTTAGGACATTCAGCCCTTCTTTTCATATGTATTGAATGAATATTTATTGAGTTCCTACCTAGGCGCCTGGCATTATGCTAGCGACGGGGAATACAGAAGTGATCAAGGCAGGCGTAAAGTGAATAACTATCATAGTTGACCCTATGTTGAGGGGTCTTTTGGGACATGGAACTTTTTGTGGTAAAACTGGAAAAGTCCCCAGTGAGTCAGGACGAGTCAGTTACCCTGCCTTCCTGGAGATTATATTCCAGTAGGGACAGCAGGAGTAGGGGTGGAAAGTATAAATACAATTTTTTGTCGTGGTAAGTGCTGTGGAGGAAATAAAACAGAGCGAGGAATCCTCTGAGGAGGTAACATTTGAGCTGAGACTTGAATGAGAGATCAGTCTTACAAACACTCAGAGAAGAGCTTTCCGGGCACAAAGCACAAAAAACCTGGGACAGGAACAAGTGTGGCACGTTTGAGAAACAGAAAGAAAGCCAGTGTGTCTGAAGCAAAATGAGCAAGGGTGAGTAAGGCTGGTTGGAGCCAGCAAGACCCCAATCAATTTACTCTAAGAGCTGTGGAAGCTATTAGAGTGATTGAAGCAGGGGAGTACCATGTTCTGGTTGTTTTATTTATTTATTTATTTATTTATTTACTTACTTACTTACTGAGATGGAGTCTCACTCTGCTGCCCAGGCTGGAGTTCAGTGGTGTGATCTTGGCTCACTGCAATCTCCGCCCTCCAGGTTCAAGTGATTCTCCTGCTTCAGCCTCCCAAGTAGCTGGTATTACAGGCATGTGCCACCACACCTGGTTAATTTTTGTATTTTTAGTAGAGATGGGTTTTGCCATGTTGACCAGGCTGACCTCAAACTCCTGACCTCAGGTTGATCCACCCACCTCAGCCTCCCAAAGTGCTGGGATTACAGCCGTGAGCCACTGCACCTGGCCATGGTTATTATTTTTAAAAGATTGGTCCAGCTGCTGAGTGGAGAGAGGATCAGAGGGGGAAGAATGAACAGAGGAGGACCAATTAGGAGGCTGCTGCAGGTAGGCAGGTGGTGATGATGGTGGCTGGATTAGGGTGGCAGAGGGAATGGAGAAAGAGGACAGGGCAAATCCAACTGTATTTTGTAATGAATTTGATGTAGGAGCAAAGGAAAGAGAAGACTCAGAGATAACACCCAGGTTTGGGTCTGAGCCACATTAAACAAGGACATGCCCCAGGGACATCAGAGGTCTCTCTGCATTGGGATTAAGAAGAGAGGAGGAAGCCCTGGCATGTCCAATAAACTCAATCATCTGGAAGACAGCTCAGTAGGTATATCCTTGACCTAGCATTGTGGGAGAAGATATGTCTGGAATGTGTGTTTTTGGGAGGAGTGAGAAAGGAATGTCAGCAGGCAGGATGTCTACAGATGGGGAGTTAGAAATCTGTCTTAGTATTGGTGGGACCCAGTTCAAAAGAGACTTCAGAGGGATTGATGGTTTAGATGGGTAATCTACATAGGACCTGTTTAGATGACCTTCAGTGGAATGAGGGATGATGTATTAGGATAATAAGGTTAGCTATAACAAACAAGTGAGCTATAACAAAGCCACTGACACTTCTCACTCATGTTCTGTAGTCCATTGAGGATCTAGGGGACGGGGTAGCTCTGCTCCATCCATTCATTCAAGGCTAGGTTCTTTCCATTACGTGATATTGCTACATATGGCCTCTAAAATCATCACAGAATGGGAAGAGGGAGTGCAGGCTGTATGGGAGATTTTCAAATGAGTCCAGCCTAGAAATGGCACACATTGCTTCTGCCTTCATTCCATTGTTCAGAACTTGATCCCATGGCATCCGTTTGACTGCAAGGAAGCTGGGAAGTGTAGTTCAAATTTGGGAGGTCCTGTGCCCAGAAAGAGATACACAAATGTTGGTGTGTGTTGTGGAGCGCTAGTAGTTTCTGGCGCAGGCAGTGAGAATGGCTGTGCATCTTGTAGGGGTCACAGTAGTGTCTGTCCTGGGCTGGGATGGGAGTGTGCTCTCTGAGAATACCTTGGAAGGAAGCTGATTTGAGAGGATGTGTATGAGTGGTGCACACCCATGTGCTTTGCGGCTCAACAATCATTCCATTCTTTCCCTTTCTCAAGGTCTTCCACTGGATAAGATCTTAATTCTCTCACACCTTATCACTGAAATAACCTTGTGAATGCTTTATCCTCTACAATTTTCCCACATCAAATCTAACTGGATATTATAGTCTAATTAATCTTCCTAAGACTTGGCCTATGTCATGCAATCCCTGTTCAATAATAACAATAACAATTTCAACAGCAGCAGCAATAATTTGTTGAATTACTGTGTGGAGCACTTTGAATGTAGTATCTCAATATATCTCGATCTTTGTAACAAGCCCGTGATGTATCATCATCATTCCCTGTGTATACATGGAGCGACAGGAGTCCTGAGAGGTTCTCGCTGTGCTAACATAGTAGCCACTAGTCATGTGCAGCTACTTAAATTAATTAAATTTAATTTAATTGATTTAAATTAAATATGTTACATTTAAATTAATTTAAATTAAATACAATTAAAAATTCAGTTCTTCAATCACACTAGTCACATATCAAGTATTCAATAGCCACATGTGATTAGTGGCCACCATTGTGGAGGGTGCAGATACGGAATATTTTCTTTCAGGCAGAAAGTCGATTGGATTGGACATCTGTGAGTTAGGGGCACTTGCCCAGGGTCACAGCAAATGGTGAAGCTGGGCCTCTGACCCCACCTGAGTCTAATGCTCTGCAATAGCTCTTCATTGCCTCCACAATTTAAAAAACATTTAAGCCTGGCCTTAGCCTTGTACAACCTGGTCTAGTACTACTTATACATAATTATTTCTCTTTCTTTTCTTACACAACCTCACTTTCCAGCACAGCAAGCTTGCTCACTGCTCTCCCATGCTCCTAATACGTCCACTCATAATATTTTTGCTGTCCTCCTTCTGTCTGCTCAGCTAATGAATTCTCCCCTGACCTTTAGGTTCAGATAGCTGAAATAGCTCTTGAAGCAGTTTCTTCTCTTCCATTCTCCCTGCTTCTGCCTGAACCGACTCTGAAGCCCCTCATCATCTCTTGCCATGGCAGCCTTCTGCTGCTACTAATTCCACTTCCTGACATTTATTGAGTATCTACCATGTGCTAGGCACTCTTCCAAGCACTCCTCATCATAACACTTTGAAGTAGGTATTACTGCAGTCTCCATTTTAAAGACATGGTAATTAAAGCACTGTGGAGTGAAACTTGTCCACCTCATCTCTCTGCTTCTAGTGTTTCACAGGCAGTTCACCTTCACTCTATTACTCTGGCCATAGTTTTAAAACACAGAATTGTAAGTTTTCTTCCCCAGCCCCAAGGGGAGAGAGACAGCCTTCTTAACAGAGCATGCAAGGTCCTTTATATTCAGAACCTTTCTAATCTCCAAACCCGCTACTCCACCTTCAAACTTGACATTCCAGCCACAAATGACTTACAGTTTCCCAAAGCTGCGTTATTTCTTCCCTCTGGGCCATCACACATGTGGTTCCGACTGCCTGGAGTACCGTCCATCCTGGCCAGCTCTGAAGCCATCCATGGCAATGCACTCCGGACCACGGGGCTTGCTTCCTCCTCCACAGGACGAGCACTTACTCTCCACCAGCGGCTCCTAAAGGAGGGCTGGCGCTGAGCTCACAGCCTTGACATCACTTCTCATTAAAATACACACTCCAAGATTCAAAATTTAATAGGCAGGGGTGGAGCTGGGTTTATTTTTTTATTTTTAAATAAGCTCCCAGATTATTCTAGAGTGAGGCAAATGTGCTTAACACTGGTTTACATCCCTTGTTTGGCAATTAAGCACACCCTGTCTAGATTCCTTGTGTGTAATTGCTTTTGTTCTTATTTTATTCTTACCTTCATTCACTCACACTCACCTATTCAACAAACATTTATTAAGGGGTCATTATATGCCAGACACACTTTTAGGTGTTGATGTGAACAAAACTGGCACTGTCCCTGCTCATGAAGTTTATGGTCCAGAGGGGATGTGGTGGGTGGGATAATGACCCTCAAAGATGTCCACATCCTCATCCCAGAACCTGTGGACATGTCACCTTCCACGGCAAAGGGATTTATTTTGCTGATGTGATGAAGTTAAGGATCTTGTGATGGTGAGATTATCCTGGACTATCCCCTTAATCACAGGGGTCCTTAGAAGAGAAAAGAAGGAGGAAGAGGGAGTTAAGGCATGTGGGTAGCCTCACTCTAGAAGCTGGAAAAGGCAGCCAGGCATGGTGGGCTCACACCTGTAATCCCAGCACTTTGGGAGGCTGAGGTGGGTGGATCATCTGAGGTCAGGAGTTCGAGAGCAGTCTGACCAACATGGTGAAACCCCATCTTTACTAAAAATACAAAAATTAGCTGGGTGTGATGGTGGAAGCCTGCAATCCCAACTTCTCGGGAGGCTAAAGCAGGAGAATCACCTGAACCCAGGAGGCGGAGATTGCAGTGAGCTGAGATCGCACCACTGCACTCTAGCCTGGGTGACAGAGCAAGACTCTGTATCAAAAAAAAAAAAGAACCTGGAAAAGGCAAGGAAACTGATTTTCCCCTAGAGCCTCCAGAAGCAAGGCAGCCCTGATGTCCCTTTCCTTTTAGCCCAGTGAGACCATTATTTGGACTCCTGACCTACGGAACCGTAAAATAATAAGTTTATGTTATTTTAAGTCAGTAAATTTGTGATAATTTGTTACAGCAGCAAAAAGAAGAAGAAAGAAGAAGAAGAAAGAAGAAGAAGAAAGAAGAAGAAGAAGAAAGAAGAAGAAGAAGAAGAAGAAGAGGAGGAGGAGGAAGAGGAAGAAGAAGAAGAAGAGGAAGAAGAAGAAGAATGCAAGGGGTGTTGGTTATGTTTTGTGCAGGTATATGATGGCCCTCCCCATGTGGATCCTAAGTGCTCTGTCAAAGCCCTTGTTATTGTGCTGGGATTTTCTCTCCAGCTCCTGGCTGCTACAGATCTGTCTCTTCCTTACAATAGTATGATCCCGAGGGTCAGGGTGAGGCGTTTAGGAGGATGAGGCTTGTGCTGATAAAAGGAAAGGTGAGATCGGATGCAGTGGCTCAAGCCTGTAATTCCAGCGCTTTAGGAGGCCGAGGTGGGAAGATAGCTTGAGGCCAGGAGTTGGGGACCAGCCTGGGCAACATAACGAGACCCCATCTCTAGAAAAAATAAATAACAAAAAATATTACCAGGCGTGGTGACACACACCTGTAGTCCTGGCTGCTTGGAAGGCTGAGGTGAGAGCATTGCTTGAATGCAGGTGTTGAAGGATGCAGAGCTATGATGGCGCCACTGTACTCCAGCTTGGGCAACAGAGTGAGACTTTTTTTTTTTTTTTTTTAAAGTAGGGATTTGTGGGGAGCTGTACGTGAGGATAGAGTGTTTGCAGTCAGAAGGTGTTGGTCGCAGGGGTTCTCAGACTTTAGTGTGTGGAGGAATCTTCTGCGATACGATGGGAGGGAACCTGGTTGATAGAGAGGACAGGCAGAAGGAATTCTATTCACAGCGTACTCTAATATTTCGTAAATTTTACATATTAATTTTTAACAAGAAATTTTAATTTTAATTTTAAACGAAAATACGCCTCTTATTCAGAGGTAAAGATTTTTAATCCCCGCGGCTGGCTCGTATAAAGGCATATTTCCGGTCCCTTCCAAGGCCCAACTATCCTGACACGGCGGGTCTGGGGATGGGCCCAGGAATCCGCCTTTTTAGCAGGAATCCCCCAAACGACACCGGGGCTTCGCAAAGCGGCGGTGGCGTCTGCGGTTCCGGGCGCGGGCGGCCTCCGGCCGGGGAGGGCGCTGTGCCGGCGGCGCTGGGGGCGGGCCGGGGGCGGAGCGCGAGGCTCCGGCTGCTCTGGCGGCTCCCGCGGCTCCCGCGGCTCCGGCTGGCGGCTTCGGGCCCTGCACCTGTGAGTCTCGGCAGCCCTAGCCCTCCGCCCGCCCGGCGCCGCAGCCCCATGGCCCCGTCCCGGCTGCAGCTCGGCCTCCGCGCCGCCTACTCCGGCATCAGCTCCGTGGCCGGCTTCTCCATCTTCCTCGTCTGGACGGTGGTCTACCGACAGCCAGGGACCGCGGCCATGGGAGGGCTCGCAGGTACCCCGGGACGCTGGGCGGCGCGGGGCGGGTGCGCGGCTGCGGGGCGGGCGCTGTCAGCTGCTCCAGGACGCTCCTCTCGGGGGGCGCTTCCCCGCGGAGCGGGTGGAGTGTTTACTAGAAAACGGCGGTTGACGGCGGCAGGCCCCACGCGGGCCCGGGCTCCTGGGTGCCTCCGGGACCCGATGCCCGCCCGGGCGCCACCTGGGGGTGCCGATGGCCCGCCACTGCCGGCTGCGCAGACCTGCCGCGCCGCCTGGGTTATCTGTCCCGGCACACTGCCTGTCGCCCTCCGCCCAGTTGCCCCACGACAGTGTCCCCTCAGCGCGCCCGCGGCGCTGGTCCTCTCCTGTCCCCAAACACAGACACACACACACACACACACACACACGCTTGTTCTGAGGGATCCCCTGCCCCCCGGGCGCCCCTTTCCCGGGTGTTGGTTGAGGGCAGAGAGAAAATAAGTGGGAAAGGAAGAGGGCTAGGGGTGGCTAGGGAAGCCCATCTGCCTCCTTCCAGTGCGTACCCCATCCTCCGCAGAGCCCTCTGCTGAGACCCACTGGGAGGACCGTGTTAGGGATCTCATAGAAACTGGACATTCTCTTTCCACCCATGTTGGTGCCTTTTTGCCACCCGTCTGCTGTGGCTCCTCAGCCAAGGTCTGCCAAATCCTGCAGCCCAGCCGCCCTTTTTGTGCTTCTGGGAGGGAAGGGGAAGCATCGGTCCGCTGATGGAGGCTCTGGGCTGACCAGTGCTCTTGCTGTGCACATTTGGGATCGCAGTTTAACCTGTCTGTGCCATAGGGTTGATATGAAGATGAAAAATGTTGTCTCTACTTTCTAACATTTAAAAAATGCTTTCTATGTGTCAGGCACTATGTTAAGCAACCTGCTTCTGTTATTTCATTTAATCCTTACATTAGTCTCAAGAAGTAGGCGTTATTACGATGTCCATTTTACAGATAAGGAAACTGAGGCCTGAAGTTAAATAAATTGCTTACTCGGGATTACACAGCTATATGAAATAATATGTGTGGGAAAGGACTTTGGGAAGAAAATACGGATAAGGATAATACTTTTACATATGATGATCATATTCCATTACTAAAATCCTCTGCCAAAAGAACCCTAAATGGAATAACTAAAAATAACTAATTTACTCACTGCCATGGGGCATGCTGAGTGCCATCCCTGGGTAGAATCGCGGCATGAGGTGGGGTTAATGCCTTAGAAGAGGGGCATACATGGCCCCACCCTGCACAATGCCAACAAAGCACTGGGTCACCAAGAAGGGGGGGTGGGTACCGTGGCTAGGGTGTTCTCTGCCTGCCCAGCTGCCTCACCACCTGTGGGCTCCTGAGGACACCTGGCCCATCTCTGCGCATTATCTACAGAGCCCTAGTTCCTTTCCCCTCTGCACCCTGCCACCCTCCATGTTTTTCAAGGTTCACTTCTCCCTGCCACTTTTTTGTTTCCTGTTGGGCCTGTTGCTTTCCCCTCAGGAAGGCAGCGTCAGAGTCCTGTGATTGCATTGCTAAGACCTAAGGCGAGAGAAGGATGAGGAGGGAGGGCCAGCCTGGGATCCCAGCAGATTATGTTGACTCTGGCCTGGTGCAAGTGGAGGTGAGCCCTACCTGGCCGTTTGACCCCATCCTGGGCCACAGTTTCCTCATCTATTAGGAGTGGTAGGAGATGTCCCCGAAAGACATCTGAATTCCCTCCAGATCTGAAATCTTGCAGTGCTGCCCACTCCCTGCTTCTCCAGCTGCCTCCTAGAGGGTTGTGGAAAAGGCCTTCTTTCTTATACTCTAGGGAGTTGCCTGGGATTTTCTTCCGACCCAACTCTGCCCTCTCTCCCTCCCCACAGGCTTCCCTTGGCCTATGTGGCAGGCCAGCTGTGGAGCTGCCTTCAGAGAGAGGTGCTAGGGCAGCAGCCAGCTGGAGTAGGGTCCTGGCATCTCCCTGATGGTCTGATCTTTGACAGTGGCGGTGGAAGAGCCAAAACTGCTTGGTAGTGGTGGTGGTGGATGGTGGCAGCGAGAGGGATTGCCAAGCCTGGGCCTCCAACCTTCCCCACCATGAGTGGGTTCTCAGAGGGTCTGTGGCCAGTCAGCCTTCTTCCTCTTTTGGGGTTAAAGTGTCAGCAGATTTACTAACTTGTGAGCACCCTACTTGTGACTCAGCATTTTATAGCTCAGAATCTGCTGAGTCACCCAAGGGCAGCCCCAGTGTGCTCCTTCTCCCGTGTTGGATCAGGCAAGGACTGATTGGGTGTGCCGGTTTCTGGAGCAGAGTCACGGAGCCCCTGGATCTGGTGGGCAGAGTGTTCACGGGTGGGGATACCCTCTCCCATCCTGATGGGCACCTTCGAAGAAGTGGCTTTGGAGAAAGGCAGTGGCAGAAGCAAGGCTGTTTTTCCTGGGGAGGCGGGCAGGTGTGGGTTGGATCTACCTGGTCTGGCTTTGCTGTGGGAGCCCTAGGGGAAAACACAGACTCTTGCTCTGGGTTTAGTAGACCAAGGAAAAAGGAAAAAGAAAAGTTGTTCCTGGAGTCTAAACAGCTCTAGGTTTTTCCCACGTGAGCTGTGAGCAAGAGCCCTGGAGCTCCAGGACTGTCTTCCTCCTAGGAAGGAGTAGAGGGGCCTGACCTAGGCCCAGTGTCCTTCTTGTCTGCATTTACCCTGTGGGATCCCCCAGGTGTCTCCTGTCTCCTCACCTGCAGCCCAGCCACTGGGGATGCTTTCACCGCCCTCCCCTATGCCTTCCTTGCCCTTAGCTTATTGCCTGTGTGCCCAGAGGCCAAGCAGGGCTCTGCTCCTTGAAACAGGTAGGATGGAGCAATGGTGTGGTCTGGTGTGGGCTTGCAGCTAGTTGGGGTTGGTAACCTGTCCGTTCCACCCCGAGTTTTACAAACCAGGCTTCCTAGAGTCCCCAAGTATGCTAAGGAAGAGTATTAGGGAGGTACATTGCCTCCTGCCTGATGTGTGGGAGGGGACCAGTGAGGGGCTCCATCTCCTTCAGTGACCCCCTTGGGTAGGGCTGGTGGAGAGCTCCCTTCCCAGGAGGGTGGTAGGAGCCAGGGCGTGGGCAGCAGGCCTGCCTCCAAACTTGGTGTGTGTTTATCTGGAGGGGAGGCCTCTGTGTAGGGCCTGGAGCAGGGTTGAGGGAAGGTGAGAGGTGGTTAAACCATGCCTGCTTATTAACAAAGAACAGGGCCTGAAACACCGCAAATGGCTGTCTTCCTCTCCCTCCTGCTGTCAGCCCTCTTTGGTATGTGCGTGTACGTGGGGGTGGGAGTTTTGGGCAACCACTGGATCGTGATCAGTGGACTAAGAGATGGCATCTTCATGGGCCCCTATTTCAGCATTTCCTAACCCAGAAACTGCTGAGTCACAGAGGAATTGTTCTGACCTTATTTTTCTCCCAAGCTGGCTTCTAGAATCTTTGAGTGGGAAAGGATCTTAGAGCTCAACTTCCCCAGCCCCTTGTGGTATGAGGAGACAGAGGGCAAGGGGACCTGTTCCAGACAGGTGCCCATCAGACTGTTCCTTCAGTGTGCTCAGTGACAACAAGCCTTGTGCCTAGAGCCCTTTAAGAAACCAAACAGCTCCCTCAAATGAAAACATGGGACACATGTGAGGAGTGGGAGGGACTTCTGGGAAAGGTGGCTGCTATAAAATCCAGATCTTGTAGGAGGTTATGAGATGATTGTCCTGTCCACCTCTGGCCCGCTCCAACATCCAGACTAGGTAGGGAGGGACAGATGCTTGTCCTGGCCCACCCTGATCTCAGTGGGAGGGGGACCCACATTCTAGGCCCCCACCCCCTGAGGAAGAGTGGAGGTGGGCAGGGGCAGGGCTGGGAGAGTGTTCGAGGGGTCAAACAGTGGCAGGGACTAAGGGAAGCTGTAGGCTTGGTAGGCCTTCGCCCTCACTAGGGTAGAACCCTGGGCCCGGTTACCCAAACTGCCAGGACCCCTGGGCCCACCCATTTTTAGACGTGGAAACACCAAGGCTTTGGGACACAGCAGTGCCAGGCTCCCGATTTCTTGGCTTGGAGTCTCATGGATTTTTGTTCTTCACTGGACTGCCTGGGGACAGCCGAACTGGGACAGCCTCTGAGCTGGTAACCAGAGCATAGCTCCATGGTGACTAGCTTCCCCCTGCCTTTTTCCCCCTTAAAAAAACTATGAAATATTTTAGGCACATAAAAAAGGATAGACAATTTAACAAACACCCTTGTATTAATCACCCAGCCTAAGAAAATAGCGTAGATAAAATAGCATAGATTCCCTCAAAGCACTTCCCCACCCGAACCACCCCATCAACTTCCCTTCCTTGTCTCCATTCCCAGAGATAACCACTTTCCCCAACCAGATGCTTATCCTTCCTGTGCACATTTGGTAACTACTCTGAGTGGCATGTATGCAGCCGCCTTTTGGAAAGGCCTCCTGACTCCTAGGATGCAGTGGCCTGAGTGGCCCACACCTTGCAGTCCAACCAGCTGAGAGCCTGCAGCTGGCTCTGCCTCTTTCCTCATTTGTCCCTTGCCGGGATTCACCGCCCTGCCCGGACCCTTGCCAATGGAGTTGATGTTTGTTCCACTCTTTGGGCTGCACCAGCAGTCACTGCCTGGCACAGAGGGTTGTTTTGTATTGTATTGTATTGGCTGGGTGGCAGCTGGCATCCTAGGGGAAGTGTCCACCCAGGCGCAGAGACCAGGCCCAGGAAAAGCTGGGGACGGGGCGGGGGGGTACAGGTGGTGATGGCCTGCCCTTTGCCGCAAAATGGAGGGAGTGGCATGAAGTCTGGCTAAGAACAATAAGGCCACTCAGGGGCTGCGTAACCCTGGAGTCTTCATGGCTGGACCTCTTCATCCTGCAAAACCAACTCAGGCAGTTTGGGCAGAGCCCTGCAGGCCCTGTGACTTTGAGACTGTGGCCTCTGAGGGCTGAGTGGAGGAGGAGCATGGGGCAGGAGCATGGCTTCCCTGCTTTGTGGCCCTCAGGGTAGACAGTGACAAGTTCCCAGAAAGCAGGCTGGGCTGCTGAGGCGTAGATTTTCTGGTTTTCAGGATCCTTTTATACTCTTGAAAAGTAGTGAAACTCCATGCAAATTTTATGTATGTGAGTTTTATCTATTGATATATACTATATTAGAAGTTAAAACGGAACATTTTTTAGCATTTTAAAGTAATACTAAAAATAACATGAATTAACATAACATTTTTGTGAGAGATAGTCATGTTTTCAAAAAAAAAAAAAAAAAGAGAGAGAATGGCAGGGTTTTGTGTTTCTGCAGGTTTCTCTAATGTTGGGCTTACTAGCAAGCAGCTCAGTCTCTTACCTGCTTCTGATATCACAGCCCCTGAAAAGGAAAACTCCATTCTATGAGGGAGTGAGTGACAAGACCATATTCTTGGTATTCTTATGTAAATAGGCCTGGCCTAGTGGATCTACAGGGCCCTGGAGCACCCTGGGGACGGGCCCTGATGTGTCTCTCCTGCAGGGGTGCTGGCATTGTGGGTCCTGGTGACTCACGTTATGTACATGCAAGATTACTGGAGGACCTGGCTCAAGGGGCTGCGCGGCTTCTTCTTCGTGGGTGTCCTCTTCTCGGCTGTCTCCATCGCTGCCTTCTGCACCTTCCTCGTGCTGGCCATCACCCGGCATCAGAGTGAGGGCGGGTCCCAGGGAAAGAGGGCATGGGAGGGACAGCAGGGGGGATTTTAGCAGCATTCCCATCCTGGTTCCACAGGTTACCTCCAAAGAGACTGGGTGGATCACTTAACCTCCCTGAGCACGGGTTTTGTTATGTTCAAGTGGAGAGAACAAGTCCCCACCTCCCAAGTTAGGTGGATTCAGTGAAACTGATGTGCAGTCTTGAGCAGTGCATAGCCCATACAAACACCCATGATATTGGGACCCATTAGTCTCTGCCCAGCTCTGGGATGGGCGCGCCCTCTGGTGGCTGTGGCTGGAAGTAACCAGAGGCCCTTCTTCCTGGAGTCTGATGCTAACTAAAGCAGGTTAGAAATGTCCTAGGGTACTTGTCACAGAAGCAGAGTGGATGATACAGACCTGTGATTGGCCAGCCCTGCCCTTTCCTAATCCCCATGGCCTCCTGCCTGAAAACCCTGGAATGTTCTAAAACGGTCCCCAGCCCCTAGGCCGTGGAACAGTAGTGGCCCGTGGCCTGTTAGGAACCAGGCCGCACAGCAGGTGAAGGGCAAGGGAGCCTTACCGCCTGAGCTCCGCCTCCTGTCAGGTCAGCGGTGGGCATTAGGAGCACAAACCCTGTTGGGAGGCACATGCGAGGGATCTAGGTTGCGTGCCCCTGATGATCTAATGCCTGACGATCTGAGGTGGAACAGTTTCATCCCAAAAACGGTTCCCCCAGTTTTTTTGTGGAATAATTGCCTTCCACAAAACCAGTCCCTGGTGCCAAAAAGGTTGGGGACCATGGCTCTAAAACCTCCATCACAATCTCTTTCTGAAGGGTTGGTTCAGCTGCCGGGAGGTTGCAGGGATGTTGAGTGGGGAGGGTGGCCCTGGCCTTGTGGCCAGTGCAGAGGCTGAGGGCAGGGCCTGCTCAAGTCACTGTCGGTTCTTCTCTCCCTGCAGGCCTCACAGACCCCACCAGCTACTACCTCTCCAGCGTCTGGAGCTTCATTTCCTTCAAGTGGGCCTTCCTGCTCAGCCTCTATGCCCACCGCTACCGGGCTGACTTTGCCGACATCAGCATCCTCAGCGATTTCTGACCCAGGGGGTGAGGTCTCTGTACCCCGGGGGGTCCTTAGGACCTGGACTCAGCCTCTGAGACGTTGGGAGAGGCTACTCCCACCCCCTGGGGACCCCAGAACTGTGGCAGAAAATACACAGCAGGATGAGTGTGGTCTCCCAGGAAGCTGTCCCACCCGTCCCCTTTGGGGGAGACCTGGGTGTGGTAGACAGGGGATCCTGCCATGTTGCTCATCAGCCTGTCCAGAGGGCAGCTTTAGACCTCTTCAAATGGATGTTTTCTTTTCTTTTTTTTTTTTTTTTTGAGATGGAGTCTTACTCTTATCACCCAGGCTGGAGTGCAATGGCACAATCTCAGCTCACTGCAACCTCCGCCTCCCGGGTTCAAGCAATTCTCCTGCCTCGGCCTCCCAAGTAGCTGGGATTACAGGCATCTGCCACCATGCCTGTCAAATTTTTGTGTTTTTAGTAGAGACGGGGTTTTGCCATGTTAGCCAGGCTGGTCTTGAACTCCTGACCTCAGGTGATTTTACCCGTCTCAGCCTTCCAAAGTGCTGGTATTACAGGCGTGAGCCACTGTGCCCAGCCTGGATCTGTTTTCTTAGCACGCAGTGAGGAATCTTTGTATGTAAGGCCAGGGCAACAAAGTCAAGAGGTTAAGGGGTAGGGCCATGAGGCCTGGACCTATGCTGCAGGCAAGGGCTTTCATCCCTGCTGCCCTAGGCACTCTCTTCCCAAGGCCAGGGTGGGCACCTGGGGAGGTCAGTTCAGGAATATCTAGCAGAGACCTCTTAAGCCCCCATCCCAGCACCCCATCCTGTTGTTCCCAGAGCTGGTCTCCCATGAGTGTGCTAGAGCCAGATAGCCATGGCCCCCCACCCATCCCACTCACACACACAGGCATCCGTATACCCCGGAGGACTTCCCAAATGAGGCCAGACTCAGGGTCATGAGGAATGTGCTCTCGCCCCTGGAAGGGCTTTGGGGCAGGGGGCAACATGGCAGAGGCTGGAAGGAGCCCCCAAACCTGTTCCCATGCCCCTCTAGCCCTGTGTTTCCACTCTGCCTTCTCAGAGTGCCCTTACTGCACCCAGACCACCGGCCAGGAGAGACCTTCTCTTCCACTCCAGCCCCTCACTGCCCTTCAACTAGAGCTTTCACCTTTTTACATTTCCCTTCTGAAGGACACAAATCTGCTTTCCTGCCCATACACTGGCCCAAGGGCTCACCTAACTTGGGAGGGAAGGGGCTGTTGTTACAAGGATGATTTTATGTTAGACTGCCATTTTGCACGGTCTCCCCTTCCCACCTGATGTGTCCTGCCCCTCAGCTCTTTGCCTTATCTGTGTCACTGTCACTTTAGCAAAAATACAGCGGCCATTTGTATCAGCCTCTGGTGGTTGCTTGTGAGGTGGGAATCCTATAGGGACAGGTGGACTTTGGGAGGAGTGGGCAGGGAGGGAGTGGTAGTGGCAATTCTCGGGCTGCCTGATTAAGCCATTCCCCTAGTTCAGTTGTGCCCTGGAGGGCAGGGGACAGGGTCAGTCTCTCTGGGACTGGAGGCCCTCTTGCCTTGGCCCTCCTGGCATGGGGTAACCACCAGCTCAGCTCTCCTCCTCCAACTCTCCTCTCTCTAGCACACCCCAGCCAGGGCAAGGATGCCCACGGGCATAGCTGCAGCAACCCCTGTGGGATTTGGTGTCCACACCCAAGAGGCCAGGCCAGATGGGAAAAGGATTAACACCTCTTCCCTCACACCCTGCCAGGCTGCTGGGAGCTTGGGCCAGGTCTAAGGTAATGAGGTGCTCCTCTTCCTGCTGGAAAAACCGGGCTGATTCAGAACCACAAAGGCAGGTGCTGCCAGCCTGGCGCCTTCCTCTCTGCTTAGGCTGGGCGAGCTTGTCCAGGCCTGTGCCTCACCACTTCTCTCTTCTAGGCTCAACGTATGCTTAATCAGGCATGGTGCATCAGAGCAGGAAGGAACTATCAACAGTGTATATACTTCTGGAGCCTTGTACTAACAAACAGAGGCCCCAGAAGACTATTTGACTTACCTGAGCTTCCAGCTGGGACTTAAACCCAGGTGTGTCTGAGTCACAACTGTTTGGGGACGCCGTGGTGAGCTGGGGCTAAGCTCTTGTATTCCCACGCCCCCACCCGACCCCCACTTCCACCATATCAGGGCTGGTCTCTGTGGACTCAGCCCAGGGCTGCCTCCTCTTTGTCACCCCAAAGTGGGGCAGCCAGGGATAGCCAGGGTATGTTCAGAATGGGTTCTTCCTGCAGGGCACGAAGGGCAAAGAGTTAGAGGGGCTGCAGCCCAGACCACCCTGGTCCCTCCTCCGGCACTGACTCAGACCCACACTGTGCCGTGCATCTGTGTGCCCTGCACACCCGCTTGACGGCACACTGCTCACTTCCGGGGGGGCCTTGCAGAGGCACTTTTAAAGCAAATAAAACATTTATTGTTCAGATTTTTTTCCATTTTGTTCCTTTTTACAAAAACATGCATACATACACAGGGTATGGTGGGCCCTAGGAAAGACACACACACACACACACACACACACACACACACACACCCCCTCACACACGCTCACACACTCCTCACGCACATGCTCACACACATTTTCCTTCTTGACCCCAGGCCTGGACCCCCAACAGCCTTGAAGACTTTGCCAGAGCAGCCTCCCCTCCTCCATGTCGGTATCTTCTCTCCCACCCCTTCCCCCTCAGCCAGGCTAGTCCTATGTGGGGTGGGAGTCAGAGCTGTGGTGGGGGAGACCCCAGAAACAGAAGGCTCCCGGAGGGGGCAGTGGTCGAGGGATCCCAGGGGTATGCTGTGCTTCTGGGGGAGATGAAGGGTTTGGCACCATTGGATCAGGAAGCACAGGAGTCCCAGAGCACCCATCCGCTCCACCAGGGCATCGCCAGGAGGTTGATGTAGGGGGCCTCTGGCGAGGACACAGACCAGATGAGGGCTGCCAGTCTCAGCTGTCAGGGAGCTTCGTCTCAGTGCCCGGTGGTAAGGGAAGCTTCCAGAGTCATCTGAGGAAGCAGGTGAGAGGGACTCCCCCTGCACTCAGGAATATGGGACCTTTTGGCTCCCCACTACCCGCCAGCCCCTAGAGTCTAGGAAGGGCCAGCCTGTCTGAGGCCAAGTTCACATTTCTGTGTGGAGCCCGGGGCTGTGTGCAAAGTCTGGGGTTTGCAGAGCCAGGATAGTGGTTAAGGGTGAGCCCGACGGAGCCGGAGCCAGTCCTCCTCTGTGCAGTCCTGAGGAAGGGGGGCCACAGCCAGGGCCCACACCGGAGGGGAGGATGTGTTCTCGAGAGCCCTGTGGGGGTCGCTGCCCAGCCCGCCTCCTTTCAGGGTCCTCTCCAGTCCCCATTCTAGACCCAGGGATTTTCTCAGGCTCCCTGGGATGACTGTCAAGGCAGGCAGGCTGTTCTCTCGTCCCAACTACCTGCCCACAGGATCTCTAAAGACCCAGGAATGGGGGCTACTGCCAGGGGTTAGAAGAGAACCAGGTCCCAAGGGCATGGTGGGTGGGCAGATAGTTCCAGAGCCTTAGAGATTCATAGGTTCTTCTTCCTCCACCAGCTGCTCCGAGGGCCTGCGAGGAGGGACAAGGGTGGGATGCTGGAGCGCCAGGGCTGCAGGAAGGGCCTCAGCTGAGCTTCCTCTCAACCCTGGTCAGGAAGCCTGAGGGTTGGGGTGGCTGCATAGGGGACCTGGGGTCTTCAAGCAGGGAAGAATGAAGCGGTGGAGAGGCTGTGGGCCCAGGGCGGGGGGTCTGGCATTACCTGTCTTCAGCCAGGATGCCCACAGAGAGGGATGCCAGTGCGGTCACTGCCTCCACTTCTTCTTTGTCAGCCCCTGGCACTCTAGGCACCCAGGAGTCTGGACAGGAGGCCAGGCGCTGCATGCAGCCCCAGTATTTACCTGGGGTAAGATGCCAGGTCAGAAAGGGTTGGAGAAAGCAAGCCCCCCAACACCATGTCCTAGACTGGATATTGAGGTTGGTGTCTCAGGCCCGGGGCCCCGGAGTAGCGGGCCTGTCCTCCACTTGGGGTTGGCTCTCCCACCTGCCCCTCTCCTCACTTCGCTCCCCCTCCCCCACAGCCTGACAGGGTAAGCAGAGTGGGTTCAACATGGCTGTGAGGGGGTCCTAGCAGGTGCCCAGCCTTTCTCTCATCCCCTGTGGCTGCAAGGCCACCTTTGACTCATTCCCCACAGGTGCGGGGCTCCTGAGAGCATCAGGAGGGCCTGCTTGCCTGCAGACAGGGTCTGTGTCACAGTGACCTCCCAGAGCCCCAAGCTCGGGCCTCCCACTTAAATGCAGCCCCCACCAGTGCTCAGCCCAGCACTCAGGAAAGCAGGGCCTGGGAGGTGGGAAGAACACGACGTGGGAGAGCTGACCGTCACCATGGCCGCTCTGCATGGGTGCCCAGGCCAGAAGAATGCTCCTCCTGCCTGCTGCTGTGAGGAACCATGTCCTGGAACCTGGCTCAGTGTGAGGGTACCCACCGTAAGAGGAATCAGACATGTGTTTACCATCATGGCTCCTGTACCTAGCCCTTGATATGGGAATCTATTTTATTCATTTTTATCCCTAGTATAGATTATGAGTCTTGACATAAGATGCTCAATAGATACTGAGATGAAGTTGAAAATTTAAAGTACTTTACAAATGTGGGGGTTATCCTAAGACCCAGCCCCCAAGCCAGCAGAGCTCCTGAGACCCCCGTGGCCAGGACTGAGGGGAGGGATGGGAACGAGGCCTTTTGGCAAACAAGGCCTGAGTGTTGCTGTTCACCTGGCCCTGGTCTAGGGCTGTAGCTAGAGATGGAGGCCAGTCACTACCTTGAGGGGCCACTGTCTACTGCGCCCTGCTGGCTCCATCGGGAAGGCTCAGAGGACACCCCCTCGCTCGGGGGGTGCTCACCATTGCTGCCTGGGTCATTCACAGGATCTTACTCCAGACCAACAGCAGGTCACCTGGCTGGCACTGGAAGCCCTAGGACTCTGGCCACGGGGGGCAGGGTACCACCAAGATCCTTCAGTCTGAGCTCAGTGAGTGTCCCATCTCCACACTTACTGTGCACCCGGATCACGGCCTCCAGAGAGCGGATGGCATTGAGGTTGGGTTTCTGTTTCCAGCCTTCTTCTGAAAGGGGATCCACCTATAGAAAACAGTACATCAGCCACCAGTCTCAGGGACCCACAGGCCCAGCGCACTCCCACCCCAGGGGCCCCGGCCTGCTAGCCACAAGCACACTCTACCGAGGCCAGGAGGCGCTGCCCGGACCTAACTCGGAACAGAGGCTTCCGCTTCGCCTACCTTGTTTCAGGCCTGGCCACTCCCACCCTGTCCCATCCCATCTGCCGCTCTTTGGGTAGTCCTGGGAGAGCCAGGCTAACCTGCCTGACAGAAACACGGATAGGGGAGGGAGATGGCTCACCTTGTTACCCAGAAGAGCAGCCACACAGGCCTCAGAGGCGTCACAGATGGCTGTGAGGTCATGGCCACCCTCCAAGGCCAGCACCACTGCACCTCCTGCCAGGTTCATCAGTTGCTGCGTCATGTACCCAAAACCTAGAGGTTGTGTGGGGAGAAATGGGAGGGGCGGGAGTGGAGAGGTGACCCCGTTCCCTACCCCTGTGGCTTCCCTGCTTGCTTCCTCCCTAATAAAGAATGACTCACATGTATCAATCACTATTTCCAAAGTGCTTTCACATTGAATGTCATGCAAAACCTACTAGTATGCTTCACTCAAGGCTCAGGGAGGTTAAGGGCCTTGGGAAAGGCCCCACAGCTAGTAGGCGGCAGCAAGGCAGGACTTGAACTTGGGTCATTGACTGGAGCCTGTGTCTTTTTCACTGAGCTGCACCCTCTCCTCTTTCTGTCCTGTGGGCCCTGTGGCCCAGTGGGCTGAGTGGGCGCCCTCTATTCTGAGAGTGCTGCTCCTCTCTCCCTTCCTCTGGAGGAGCTGCCAGCCCACCTGGAATCAACCCAGCTGGGGTGGGGAGTCCCATGGCTGAGCTTCCTGGAATTAAGCCTACTGGAATTAAGTCCCCATGAGTATGACCTGGTCAAGCCCTCTATGGTGAACCAGCCTGGTCCTGAGAAAGGGCCTGGGCTGTGCTCAGATCCCGGGGGCCAGCCGCCATACTCCAGTCCTCAGGCTGAAAGTACTGGGCTGGCCACTGCCACCTTCCCTTTCAGACTTGGGAGTGCCTCCCCACTCCCCGCACCACCTCCCTACTCCCCGCACCGCCTCCCCACTGCCCGCACCGCCTGGCTCTCAGTCCCTATATCTCCCCCTCAGCTGAGGCTCCCTTACATTTGGCAGAAACATGGTAGCCACCCAGTGGGGCTGGGTGACCCTCAGCAGCATCAAATCCAGCAGACACCAGGACTAGGTCTGGAGAGAACTCTCGGGCAATGGGCATCACGACTGTCCTGTGAGATCACAAGAAGTGGTGATCATCATACTGTGCAGGGTTGCCAGGGGCGGTTCTGCCAGCGTTGCAGTGGGGCACCCTGTTCTTAGGCCTCCAAGGCTCCCAGTGCCCCAGAACAACTGGCAGATTTCTCTGACCTCCTTGATCTTGGCTGGCCACCCATGTCCCTGGCACACACACCCTGGACTCAGCCCCCTAGGGGACTTAACTAGCAAAAGGCAGAAAGGAGCCAAGGATGGGGCACCAGAGAGAATGAAAGAGGAGTGTGTGTGCACGGAAGCATCTGTGGGGTGCAGTGGCCTGAGCCACAGGGAAAGGGTAATCTCACGGCCTTGCAGAGATGGACTCAGGTCATGAGGCTTCAGGGACTAGAAATGCTCAGTCCTTTGGACTGAGTTGACCACACCCAGCTACTCACTACTTGAGAGCTAGTCCTCTGAGGTCCTGGGCCACCTGGCTACATTCTCTCCATCCTCTCCCTCTTCCAGCTAGGTCCTCTGAGGTCCTGGGCCACCTGGCTACATTCTCTCCATCCTCTCCCTCTTCCAGCCCTCCCCCACAACTGCCTCCCTCTACCCTGATCCAACTCTGGGGTCTGCTTGGGTGTTCTTCATAGCCCTGGGCTCTGAGAAGACTCCAGGAACTCCAGCCCAGGGCTCTCATAGAATTAGCTGTCATGGATATAACTCCAGAAAAGTGTTTGAAGATCCATTTCCAGAATTCTCTTTTCCCAAATGGAGTGCAGGGACCCCAGTGTGAAATATATAAGGTCTCCTGAACAAATCCCAAAGGCCCTCTTCCAGAATGACTTTTTTTAAGTTACTCCCCCAATATGGACATTATCTGCTTTCTCTCTTTCTCCACAATTTAAATGTCTGCTCTTCTGCTCAAAGCCCACCTCCTGCAGGCAGCCTTCTCTGACTAAATGTGCCAGCTCTGCTCACTCCACTGCCCATCTGCCAGCAATCAGTTTGACATTGGCTCTTGGTAATGTATGCCTTTGCAAAGCACGCTTTGACTTTTGCGTTCTTCTCTCTGTGTGTCCTATTCTCACTAGTGTTCACCTACAATGTCTAGGAACTGGTGGGGACAGGCTGACAATCCAACTGATCACCTCCACCCTGGTGCTCTTGGGAGAACGGACAGGAGAGGGTGGCCTTGCCCCTCTGGGCCCCCAGAGCACATACCTGAAAGCAGCCAGGTACTCAGGATCCCCCATGGGGGGATCCAGACCTCCAGTCCAGGCCACATTGACATTGAAGCCCTCACCGCTGCCAGCCCCTACCTGGAAAGTAGGAGGCAAGAGAGACATGAGGACAGCAGAGTCCCAGAAGGGGAACACCAGCTTGTTAGAGCTGCCACCCCAGCTCATCCAGACTCCTCATTTCCAGATAGGGAAGTTGAGGATCAGAGAGGCTCAGCAGTCTACCCAGGATCACACAGCTCATCATGACAGAGACAGAGTAAGTGCCAGGAGGAGAGTCAATGCGGCTGGAGGATGTGGCTCTGACATGCGGTTACCTCATCCACAGCCCCACTCCCCGGGAAGAAGTTGCCATCGTCATGGCGATGCAGGGAGATGTAGAGCACACTGGGGTCTTGGTAGAAGGTTTGCTGGGTGCCGTTGCCATGGTGCACGTCCTGTGTAGGGAGATGGGCAGTGATTAGGGAAGGCAGAGAGACGGAGGCCAGGACAGATTAGAAGGGTTTCAAGGTCAGTGGCCATTCTGAGGTCAGGACCCTAGACTGGGGATCAGGAACCTGGGGTTCCTAGAGCCACATGGTTGAGTGGCCCCACGTAATCCACTGCCCAGCTCTGAACCTCGGCCTCTCTGTGCTGGACAGGGCTGGCTGTAATATAAGATCCTGAAGGAGAGGAGGTGTCCCAATCTCAGGCCAGCCCACCTGAGAGAGTAACTGTGTGGACATGGGGTTAGTGGCAAGGAGAGGGAAGGGTTCAGGGTGACACACATCAGGAACCACTCTGTCTTGCATAAAGTCATGAAGTTATGAGGCGATCAGAAACCAAGCTCGGTTACAGAGTGGCAGGTACCCGAGGCCCAGCCCCATCCCTCTTAGGGAAAGCTGGGCCCTACACTTGACTCACAGGACCACGCGGGGACTCAAGTGTGCAAAGGTCCTCCACTGTTCTCAACATCTGCTTAGAAATGTCTCTTTCACAGCTGTCAGTGCAGAAGGGACATAGCTTAGCAGTTAAATGCAAGCACTCTAGAGCTAACCGGGCTGGGTTCAAATCCATCTCATGACTTACGAATGACTGTGTGTGAGTTACTTAATCTCTCTGTGCTCACTTTGATCTGTAAAGTGGGTTATAGTCAGGATTAAATCTATCATGTGTAAAACCATCAGTGTCTGGATGTAATTAGTGGTGTACTGATGTTATCTGCTATTATTCTTATCATCACTACCTGTACAGGAAATGCAGGAATTACTAGATCTGCCAAAAGAAGCCAATAGAGGTCAAAAGACAACACTCAAATGACAGCTCCTACCCATCGCGGGGGTTTGCGAGGGCTGAATGCGTTCACACACCATCCCCTCTAGGCCTCCCAACTGTGATGTGGGTGTTATCTTCACTCAAGTTTTATACAAGGGGAAACTGAGGCTCAGAGAGGCTACTGCAGAACTAAGACATGAAGCCATATCTCTTAACATCAGGCTCAGGGCTTTTCCCCCAGGGCTCTCGAATCAGAGGGTGCTACGAACAGGCACCTACCCAGTCTACAATGAGGATCTTGCTAGCCTTGCTCTGCTGTTGCAGCTGCCGGCAGGCGATGGCCACTGAGTTGAAGAAGCAGAAGCCCCTGGAAGGAGAGACAGTTCCTGCCAGCCCATTCTCCCGACATGCCCTCACCTCCCCAGGCCCCTGGGTTGGCCCAGCCTGAGAAAGCTCAGGGAAGAAGAAAGAATGTCCCTAAAGGAAGTTCCTGGGGGCTTGCCCCCCACCTCATCCCACCCAGGTCTTCCCCTAGCCTTACATGGCTGTTGAATGATCTGCATGGTGTCCTGGGGGCCGCACCACAGCGAAACCATTCTGCAAAAGAAAGAATGCTTGTCAATCAACAGACAGCTCTCTCCCACAGCTGCATGAACGTACCCCAACAGTTTAAATCTCAACCTGGTCCCCAGAGCCCTCAATTTCCCCTCGAACACCCTGTGGCAATTTCTAAGATGAACGCAATGCCTGGGGTTCTGGGCCTACATTCCCCACTACCCCACTCTGCTGCCTCCTTTGTGGTGTGCTCACCTTCAACCCAAACCTCCTACCTTCAGCTCACGAGAAGCCACTTTGAAGGCGAGGTCAGTGACACTGCCAGCGGCCCAGCGGGCTGCATTGGAGGAATGCAGCTCATTCCAGATGGTGTCAGTGTCCACCTGCGGGAGCCAGAGTCAGGGCCCGCATCATCCAAGGCTTCACACAGGAGCCAGGGCCCAAGGGGGCGGTCCCCACCCCACGGCCAGGACCCCAGGGGCAGGGAGCTGGGCAGACAGTGCTGCCTCCCCAGTGCCCCACCGCCCAAAGGCAAGGCCTCCTGTGTCCCCCAATCCCAGCATGACTTTTTCCCAGCTTAAGTCCCAGCACCAGCCCATTATCTGGCCAGCACTCTGCTGGCAGCATCACGCCTGCCTCCCCGGTCAGGGGAGGGGGCATGGCGTTACCTGGGCGGGACTTGGGGTTTGGGCCGGGAGGGGGTTTTAAGCCCCAGCTGACTCTGCTCAGGCCCTGCGGGACGGTCGGAGCTGGAGGGGCCGTCTGCACCACTGTCTTCCACTCAGGGCCCCTAGCCCAGGCTGGGAGGCCCCCCAAACCCAGTCCCTGGGCCTCAAGGCTAGGGAGGGGCCGGGGGGCATGATGGGGAGATGGGAAGGGCGAGGCAGACCAAGAGAGGCGAAGAAGGCAGAGAGAGTCGCAAGAGGCTGGAGAAAGAGAGAGAGAGGGAAAGACAGAGAGGGAGAGGAGGGAGGAGAAAACAGAAGCAACAACAGTTGGAAAAACCAGAAAGTGGCAAGAAATGAGAAGTTGTGAACAGGGCACTGACTGCCTCCCAAAGTCCCCCACCAGCTACAGCTCCCACTTTCCCTCCAGAATGAGGCCTCCATCCCCTGCCTCTACACACCTTGCTTGAGAAACTACTGCAGAGATAGTGTTAGGTGAGGAGAGCTGAGCCAGAGGGGGCGGGAAGCTCCCTTCACAAAGGGGTGAGGACTGAGGAAGCAAAGCTCATGAGTTTGGGGCTGTGTCCCGGAGTAGGAAAGTGCTGGGATCGCCAAGGACACTGGAAGCACCACCGTGACGTCACGCCAGGCAGCCCAAGGTCTGGGGACCAGGCTGAGGTACCCCACTTCAGAGCAGACAGAGCAGCCTGGCGGCCAGTGCCCAATCCTGGGGGTCTCTTAAGGGAGAGATGATCCTAAGCCCCAACCTTGGCCCTGCTCCTGAAACCTCACTCAACATCTACCAGACACCTTCTAAGGGCGAGGCTTAGGCTGGGCTCCGCATTCGGAGGACACTGTGGGTCCGAGACACGCCTGTCCAAAAGGAGCTTCCTGCTGCAGAGGGTACCTCAGGAAGTCCCTGGCCCACCCTGTCTGGCAGAACCACAACAAGCAGAGGTTCTGCAGGGGTTGGGCCTGGGAGAACCACAGGGAGGAGAGCTGAGAGCCCTGGCAATGCCCCGAGACCCTAGGGCACACTTACCCCAACCCCACCACAGGGCAGCATCACAAACATCCGCTGTGCCAGGAGCCCTGCGAGGAGAGGCCCAGCCCGCGTCAGCGTGAATACTCTCAGCCTTTGGCCCAATAGGGAGCAGGGAACCCAGATAGCAGGGCTGGGTGAGTATTGGGGGAGAGAAATATGGAAGGGAGAGGTGGAGGTGGGCTGCGGAGGGGCTCGGCAGCAAGCTGGAGTAGGGATGTCCAGGGAGTGGGAGGAGGCCAGCTGGGCGGGCAGAGCCAAGACAGGAGTGCATGGGAGCTGGGTGAGGTGAGCGCACACGGGGAGACAGGGCCACTAGGCCCTTACCTGCCAGCTTCCCGTTGTCCAGTTTGAGGCGGCTGAGCGGGTTGGTGCCGTAGAGAAGCACGTGCCGCTCAGAGTGGACCGACTGCAGCTCCTCCAGGGAGGCTTTCCGGCCTCGGAGACACTGAAAAGGGGACCACAGAGCTCTGAGCCCATGCTCGCCCCTTCCCTCCCATCACCACCAGCTCATGTGCCCCTCATCTCTCATGGGCCCCAGGGCCCCCCACCCCTCCCCTCCCATGACTCCTCCCTCCACCCATTCCTCGGGCCCCACCAGCACCTCCTCACCTCACACTGGCTCCGGAGTCCCCGCTCCTGCAGCCGGGACCAGATGCTCTGGATGCGGCCGGCATGCTCCGGGTGCCTGCTGTTGTCACCGCAGGAGCACTGGTGCTTCAGCATGACCGAGTCATAGATCAGCCCTGCGGGAGCAAGGGTCAGAGCGGGGACCCAGGGAGTCCTCACGCCCCATGGCCTTGGCTGCAGAGAAAATGCCAGCACCGCCACAGCAGGCACCCACACGGAGCCGGGCAGGCACACACCCCTCACACTCACACAGGCCTGCATTTCATCCTGCCCCCTGCCCCAGCCCCAGCCCCTCACACCTGTCCACACACGCCCAGACACTTGCCCAGGTGGCGGCAGCCAACACACCGACACAGCTCCAGCCAACACGGCTGCCACAGAGCCATGGCCTTCCCACATGCGGACACGACTGCTGGGTGGCCCAGCACTCGAGGGCCCAGCATCAGGCACTCAAGTGCTCAGAGCAAAGCATGAAGTCGAGGTCTAATGTACAGCATCTCACATGGGTGTCATGAACCCAGAGAGGTTACCAAGGGGTGTTGGGAGGGGAAAGAATTCCTAGGAAACCCCAAAACCGGGAGCTAAGAAGCCCACAATGACACTGGACCTTGTGATAAGACAAATCCAGCTTTGGAGAAGTGACTATTTCAGTCTGACCCATGGGAAGTCTTCAGAGGAGGGACCTGTGCATTGCGGGTGGGAGGGTCAATTTCTGTGCGTCTAGGACAGTAACAACTGTCAAAATGCTCACACCATGTGACCCAGGAATGCTACTCCTTTAGAGTGAACCTTGGGAAATAATCCCAAGCATGAGGAAAGATTTATGCATAAGGAAATTCAAATAAACTGTAATCTAAATGTCTAACTGATAAGGAATCCCTCAGTAAAAATAAAATACAATGATGAAATACTACGAGACTCTCAGTTTTAAAGACTAATTATGCCAAGAAGCATTCATAATATGTTAACTAAGTAGGATACAAAACGTAGTTCATGTGTTCATGGCATCTGCACATGTACATATGGCCAGAACAAAGCCTGGACTGAAATACAGCAGAATTTCAGAGGCGTTACTTCTGGGTGGTGGGATACTGGTTGGTGATTTTTCTTTTCTTCTTAGGTTTTTCTGTACTCTTCAAAATGTCTAAAATACTTCTGAGCTCTTTTTACAAGCAGAGCAAACAATAATAAATATCATTTTTAAAAGGTCTGAGTGCATTGGCAGGAGACTGGAATTCTTATCCTGGCTTGACTACCACTTGCTATTTGACCACAGGCTTTGTCACCTTAGATTTCCTTGGTCTTCAAAGGGGAAATGCAATAACCAGCTGTTCCATGTGCTCCATGGGTACTGCGTGGGCCTAACAAGGCTAAGCGCTCTGTGGCCTCTAAAAACGTCCCAAGTGACACCACGACACCCACATGGACTCGTGCAGCCGAGCCCCTCCCTCCACCTGCCACCCTCCTCCTGGTCTCACCTGTGGTGAAGGGCAGGGTCCTGGCAGGGGTCTCTGAGCTGGAGAGGACTCGGGCCTGGCTGGCAGGTTCTGGGGCTGACAGTGAGGCAGGTGCGGCTGGGGAAGACTGAGCCCGGGACAGAGGCCGGTGCCCACCCTGAGCCAGAGGAAGCAGCACAGTGTCCCCGGTGCTGCCCCGGGGGAGCCGCCCAGCCAGTCGCTGCTGTTCCCAGAGCAACACCTAGGGGAAAGATGAGGCCTTGGTCTCCAGTGCCTCAGGGTCCTGCTCCCTCTACTTCTGCCTGAGATCTCGGGAACTGCCAAGCAGGCCCCTTTCCTAGAGAGATTCCAGGATAAACCTAGAACTGCTGTCCAGTGGGGCTCTGGCCTTTGACTCTCTAAGCCCCCTGACCCCTGCAGCCCCCTGAAAGGCTTGCACCCCAGACTAACCACTCATTCCATCAGAGCTCCCCGGGCCCTTGGGACTCCAAAGCCAGGAAGCAGGGGAGGGGCACTGGATCTTGCGCTGACCAGGATGTCCTCATCTCCTGGACTGTGTAACTGCTCAAGAACATGTATGTGGCCTGTCATCATGTGTTACAGATTGAATTATGTTCCCCACCCTCAAATTTATATGCTGAAGTCCCAACCCCCAGTACCTCTAAACATGACCTTATTCAGAGATAGGGTCTTCACAAACAGAAGTAATCAAATTAAAATGAGGTCGTTAGGGTGGGCTTAACCCAGTATGACTGTTGTCCTTATAGGAAGAGGAAATCTGAACAGACACACACAGAGGGAAACCACGTGAAGCCACAGGAAGAAGATGACCATCCACAAGCCAAGGAGAGAGACCTGGAACAGCCCCTGCCCTCACACTCACAGCCACGAGAAGGAATCAACTCTACCAACACCTCAATTTCAACTTCCAGCCTCCAGAACTGTGAGACGGTAAATGCCTGCTGTTTAAGGCACCCAGCCTATAGCACATATCCCAACAGCTCTGGCAAGCTAATGCACTGGGTCCTGATTCCCACAGTGAGAGCATTCTGCTGGGCATGCTGGAGCCTGGCTGCATTCCACCTCTGGCCCTAGCCACCTTTCTGGAAAGAGGGAGACATACCAGGGCAGGAGTGTGTGTGGCTCCAGGAAAGGCCAGACTCCCTGCTGGAAAAGGGACATGCTTCACCTGAGACTGGCAAGCTGTTGTGTATATGTGTATATGGGTGTGTGAGTGTGCATACGTGTGTGTGTGTGCCTACACCTTGGTGTGGATCCAGTACCCAGGATCTTATAGGACAACCATGGGTCCTAGAGCTGCCTCTTGCACTAATGTCGTATCTCCCTCCCTTCCCCATCTTATGCCAGGCGCCAGAGTCTTCTGAGGACGCTTTCTGAGGGTCAGGTGGGGACTGCCATACCTGGGGGTGCTGCTGGAGAGGAGCAGGGCCTCTGGCCTCAGGCTGCCCATGGCTCAGCTCCCTGTGCTCCAGGCCATCGTCTACCACCTGGCCCGGTCCCCCACCATCTGTCTCCAGGTCTTCAGCCGAAGGTATCTGCCGCAGCCGGGGCTTCTCACTCGGTTTGGCTGACCTCTGGGGAGGGGAGACCCCTGGCTGAGAAGCCATGGTGGAGCGAGGGGCATGGGGTGGGAGGTAGTGCGGTGGGCCAGGCAGCAATCATCTTGCTAGGACTCCAGCTGCCATGCAGCTCTGGGTTCCCAGAAGTCACATCCCCTTCTTTTGTCCTCCAGGTCCCTGCCCTTTCTAAGTACCCCTCTTCTTTCAGCCCCTAAGGTCCCAGTTAAGCACCCCCTCAACACCTCCACTACCCAATTCCTCTCACCTTGATCACCTGGACGTGAGTTTTGAGCTGCTCCAGGCGGGGCTGCATGGGGCCCAGCGGTGGGGGAGCGGTGGCACTGGGGGGCAGGGGCTCTGAGCGAGTCCGGCTCAGTGGCCAGTGGAGACCTGACCCGGAGAGCCGCTCGGTGGTCATTAAGGACTGGGCAAAGTGGAAGGGCAAGGGCCCAAGCCCGGGCACTGGAAAGAATCGGGGGATGGAATAAGGAGGGAACCACAGGGAGCAATGGAAGGAAGTGAGGGTATAGGGTGGGGAGCCAGGGTGCAGCAGGGCGATGCACAGGACAGGGGGACAGAGATGGGGAGGAAGGATGGGCCCATCCCAAGCTGGGCCCTCAGCAGGATGCAGGGACCCAGCCCCTTCCCTAGAGAAGCAGCAGACTCACCAGTCAGCAGCGGGGCATGAGAGCCTGAGGGGTCCAGGAGGAGAATGGGCTGCAGGCGAGAGGGCAAAGTGCCCCCAGCCTCGGGCTCCAGGCCATGGGGCAGGAAGAGGGGAGTGTGGGGGCTCCCCAGGATCGGCCCCCGAGGGCCCAGAGTCGGATGGGTCCTGCGGTCACTGTCAGCCTGGGGGAGAGGCGGGAGAAGTCATGGGGAAGAAGATTCCAGCAGAGAACAGTGAAGGTGTTGGGGTGAGGCAGCAGGAAAAGGGAGTGAAAGAAGCTGCGGGGGCTTGGAGTGGGGGTGGGCACCCCAGCCACTCACCCTGGCAGGGGCGGGCAGCCCCAGCGTGATTGCGGGCAGCAAGGACAATGTCGGCAAGGCGAACGGGGCCAGAGAAGTCTCCTGCAGCCGCAGCCGCTGGCCCAAGAGCGCCTGCCATAGGGAGCAGGGCGAGGGTCACCGGTCCCAGACCTCTACCCCAGCGCACCTTCCCCAGAACACCCAGGAGGCTCTGAGGGGCTGCCCAGACCCTGCAGCCCCAGCCTGGGTAGGGCCGCTTGCTGGAAGAAGGCTGAGCCTCAGAACTGCCCCAGGAGAGCCCAGTCTCAGCAAGGCCTTACCTCCGAGCCCAGGATGGGATTGGGGACCGTGCTCGCTGTCATTGGGGGAGCTGCACCCTGACGCAGGCGTGCTGCTACTACTTGGGGAGGAGTCTGAGGGTTGGGGAGAGAGGGAAATGCAGTCAGAGGCCAGGGTGGGCAGGAGGGTATAGCCAGGCCACCTGGTGCAGGAGACCCAGGAGCAGCCCCTTCCTTAACGGGCACCTTTGCTTCCTGCTTTCCTTTTTTTTCTTTTTTCTTTTTTTTTTGAGACGGACTCTTGCTCTGTTTCCCAGGCTGGAGTGCAATGGCATGATCCCAGCTCACTGCAACCTCCACCTCCTGGGTTCAAGCGATTCTCCTGGCTCAACCTACCAAGTAGCTGGGACTACAGGCATGCACCACCATGCCCGGCTAATTTTTGTATTTTTAGTAGAGACAGGGTTTCACCATGTTGGCCAGGTTGGTCTCAAACTCTTAACCTCAGGTAATCAACCTGCCTCGGCCTCCCAAAGTGCTGGGATTATAGGCGTGAGCCACCGCGCCTGGCCTCCTGCTTTCTTCCCATAAGAGCAGGAGGAAGGCAGGCCACCTTTGGCCTACAGAACCTCTGCACAATTTTTTGAAGGGTGTCCCCTTTTCTGGGAGATGTCACCTTAGCTAACAGAGCAGGGACTGGGTTTCAGCCCCAGTCCCGTGCTTCGGCAAGTGTGTGGGACACCTCCATACAACCATGCATGGCAGTCCTAAGGAGGGGACCCCTGTCTAGGTGGGGCCTGACCCAAAGGGACAAGACCAGCCAGGTTTGAGGATGGCAACTGCACCCGCTCAGCCGGCCCTCACCTCCGAGGGTCTCTGCAGGCCGCCGCCGGAGGCTGGGGGGCGCACTTTCCTTTCGGAGCAGTGGATTCTTCCTCCGCTCCAGGGACTTCTTGGGCTTATAGCGCAGCTTCAGGTTGGGCTCAGAGACTGCAGGGAGCACCAGCGTCACTCAGGCCCCTCTAACCCTTTTTTCCACCCTTTAGTCCCTCAGTCCCAGTCATATCTATCAGTCAAGGAAAGAGAAGGCAGAACCAGAAAGAAGATCCTAGCCTACCAACGATCCCCTGGCCTGGCCCAGTCCAGCCCGCCCACCCCTGCACACTCCTCCCCTACGTCTAAGGCCCTTCCCCCTTCCTTTGCCTGGAAGGTCCCACCTGTTTGTCCAGCTCACCTGTCTTGCGCAGAGGGAAGTGCTCTGGGGGGTCACTGGGCAGGCTGGGAACAGGAGGCAAAAAGCTGCTGAGCATGGAGCGGGCGGCTCCTTCCGTCTCCAGGGGCTCCAGGGTTCTACAGAATGAGTGCCAAGGCTGCTTCAGAGCAGTGAGGACACTGCACAGGCACCACCCTGAGCACCAGCCCTGGGACCTGTGGGGCTGGGCAAGGTGGGGCTGGTAGGAATGGGGACCATCTCCAGGTGGCAGCAGTGGGCCACCTGTCCTCTCTAGCAGCTACAGTGCAGAGCTCTGACCTAGGCATAGAAGCCAGGTGCTTGGTGCGTAGGTGAAGAGCCCACTGGGGGCTCTGTCACCTGCACTAGGAACCTGCTCTGGGAACCAGGACATTTTTGTGCTCAGGGAAAATATAAAGAGAGAAGGGGCTCATGTGCAAGAAAAAAGCCAGTAGGGTGTGTATATGTGTGTGTGAAGGGCCTCGGGTGGGGTGGGAGTGGGGAGAGAATTTAAAGCGAGAAGAGGGCACGTATCAGTTGAGAGAGGGGCTTGGGGGCATTATGTTTAGAGGAAGGTTAAGGACTGGTTGTGGCAGCTGGGGAGGAAGGAGGCGTGTGTGTGTGTTCATGGCTAACTCGGGGGTGGGGGTGGAGGCTGCATGTGGGGTCAGGAGGGCAGGTGAGGAGGGTGTTACCTGTAGGGAATGCCGGGGCTGTTGGAATGGACTGTTCTCTCTAGGGCCGCCTGCTGTTTTTTCAGAATCACCTCCGCCAGCTTCTGCTTGACCACGCTGCTGGCTACAGCACCTGTAGCGGCAGAGTCACGAAGGGGCTGGAGGTGGGTGGACAGGCAGCCTCATGACACTCCCTGGCCACTGCTCTGTCCCCATCCTCAGTAGGAAGCGTCCCAGGGACTCCCCGGGCAAGAGCCAAGCCCGAGGTCCTACCCCTCCCTGAAGCTTCCAGACACTCCCCACCCGACCCCACATCCCACACACATTCACAGGCAGAGCCCAGGCAAGCAGAGGGAAAGCCTCGGCTCAGCTGGCTGCGCCCCTCCCACCTCACCCCTCACAAGCTACAGAGGCAGCCACAGGCACCCGGCTGGTGGGGCTGGGCTGGGCTGGGCTGGGGCGGCCTCCTCCTTACTTCGCTTGCTCTTGTCCTTGTGGAGAAGCTGCCGCAACTCTTGTTCCTGCGGTCCCACCTGCAACTCGGGCATCGGTGTGTCCATGGAGAGCTGTGGGCAGGGCCGGCAGCCCAGAAAAGGACAAGAAGTTGAGGACTGAGACTGGGGTCTAGGGAGGCTGAAGGCGGGGAGGCTGGGGACCAAGCTCAAGGTGGCCCCATGTGCAGGGAGCTCCATCTTTACCCTCATGGGCTCCACCGAGCGCTGCTGCTGCAGGCCTGCTAGGAAGAGGTGGTGGTGCAGGCGCTGGGGACGCTGCAGGGCCAGCAATGTGGGCTCTGGTGGGGGCTCCACTGGGGGCCGCTGGCCCACCCGCAGGTCCATGGGCTGGGGCTGAGGGCCTGGTGTGTCTGCACAGGGCCTGGGGCAGCCTGGGGACAGAGAGAGGGAGCAGGGTAAGCTGGAAAGTTTCTCCTCGGGGGCATGACTACAGCCTGGTCCTCCCTCAGCCTCCCTCATCAGGCTCACTTGACAATGGCAAAACACTCTCATGGGGGTTTCTCCTCACTTAATCCTGTCACGGTCCTGCAAGGTAGGTGTTATCAATTCCATTTTACTTGTGAGAAAAAAGTCACAGAACTGAACACAGTTACACTGTATCGCTGGTGGTGGTGGAATGGAGCCTTCCGACTTCACCACAGTGCTCTTCCACTAAACATGCTCCTCCCTGGGCCTAGGGCTGAGGGCTATGGTGATCTATGATGGGACACTGTCCTATGGTGAGACATTCTTGGCCCTGCCTTCTCCCTCCCTTCATTCCTCCCTGGAATCAGAGGATTTGCCCAGCTGCCCTTTAATGAGTTGGGCTCAAAGGAAGCAATCAGGCAGGCAAACAGGCCCACTTTGTTCCGCCTCCAGCCCCAAGCCTCACAGGCCCTCTGGGTCGCCACCCTCCCATGCTCTATCCCCAGTCATGAGATAAAGTGATGCCTCAAGCCGACAGCCAGCCCTGACCAGCCACGTTGGGCCTGCAAAACCCTGTGCCCAGGGCAGGTTCCTCAGCTCACAGGGCCCATGTGCCCTTGGGCCTGCTCCTGGGTGCCTCCACGGCAGCTCTGGGCCTGGCATCGTCAGGATGGCAGGCACGGCTGCCTCTTCTCAAGAATCCTCTGCACCCATGCTAGAAGCACCCTGCCAAGGCTGTGGGTGCAGGGGCTATTTATAACTAGCCACCAGACTAGGGTCCATGCCAGCATAGCCAGTTGGACCAGGCTGGGCTGAGCAGCCAGAGAGGCTGAGACACTGGGAGATGGAGCTGTTGCATCGGGCTTATCCTGGAGAAGGGGAAGTGGGTGGGGTGGGAGCAGGCCGGCCCCATGGGGGGGGCACACAAGTGGAGAAGCCTTCCTGGAGAGGTCTTCTTCAGCAATTCCAAAGCTGGGCATCTCCCAGTAGGGCAGCCACAGACTGTCCTCAGGGATTGGGGCTGAGGAGGGCTGGAAAGGCCTGTGGCAAAGCACCAGTCCAGGAGTCAGAAATCATAGCCTCCAGGCCCAAGCCAGCCACTCCTAACCACAATCTTTACATCTACAGCACTTGCGAGTGAACATGTACAAAACCCTCTCACCTCATCAACCCACTGGCCCTGGGGGGTAGTCATTACGATCTCGTTATTCTAAACAAGGCAACTGAGTCTCGGAGGTGAAGGGCCCTATCCAAAGTCACCCAGCTAGGGGCAGAGCTAACATGGGTTCTGGTCCTACCAAGGCAGGTACTCCAGTTTTCCACCAACTTTCAGTAATTCACCTCCCCTCAAGGGGCTTTCTCACTAAGCAAAGAACAGGGGTTTGCAGTAGGCTGTCATGAAAGGGCATTCACTCTAACATTCCCTGACTGTGACATGAACACAAGACAGGAGCCCAGCAAGGAGGTGCCCGCCATGCCCCCCGAATATTAAGAGGCCCAGAGGGACGGTGATGGCTATGCACCCAGATGCCGCCCGCAGTAGAAAATGCACAGTTTTGATGCCCCACCCCTTGTTCACGGTGCCTCTCGAGAAATCCGGATTCTCATTTGGGTTGAGTCTGGGTTTCGAATACGAAAACACTCCTGCCCCAGGAAGGGTTTCAGTCCTTCCATGTTCTGTGTCCTGGTTTCCCGGGGTGACTCCCCTGATTATGCAAGAGGGGCCTGTGGGAACCAAGGCCAGCCACCTGAACCGAAGACCAGTGGCTTCAGCCACACACGGATTGTGAGCAGCCCCCAGCAGCGGCCCTTCCCCTCACACTCGGCATGGCCACTGCCTCCACAGCAGAAGGGAATACAGGATGGGCTCTGCCTGGAGCCCTGGAAATACTTTTTGGGGTGCTGTAGCACTCCTGAGGCTCCAGAGTCTGGTCCTAACTTGACTTCTCTCAACTTGGTCTGCATCTGAACATGAACCCTCCACCTTGGCCATCAGCTTCCATCTGTCACAAATCCACATCTCTTCTGTTCTCTGACCTTTTGTTCACAATGTCCCCCTGCCTGTGCTGTCCTCATCCCTACATTCTACTTTTCCAAATCCTACTCTCTGCTCAAAGCTCAGCTGGAGTCCTCCCTCATCCCTGGACCCAGCCAGCGTCTAGCATCCCTCCCTGTTTTGGACTCCAATCATGTGGCCGTTCCATACCAGGATCAGTGATCTGTGGGCAGGCACCATGTCTGAGTTAAGCTCCATAGGGCGGGGACTTGGTTTCATGCATTGCTTATTATTCCCAGCACCTAGAATAGTACCTACCACATGACAGGCACTCCACAAACATAGAATCAATGAATAAATCGGTGTCTCTCCTAAAATGTCGAGGAAAGTACCCTGGCACAGAGACAGAGCTCATTAATGATTCTTGTACAAATGGATAAACTCATGAATCAGTGTCCTCTCACTGGGACTGGTCACATTACTGCATTCTACTATTTTTTTTTCTCTTTGTATTTGTGTTTGCTTCCTCCCTAACCTGCCTGTTAGCTTTTCAACAGCCAGGACTAAAGCAAGGAGGATACCTGGACTCCATTTCTCCCTGCTATATGGAATTACTAGGCATCAGGCTGTGTATCTTGCACTCAGTAGGCCCTCAGTTGCTATTGGCTGCGCTGAAGGAAGGGCAGACCGCGTCTAGTCCAGACCTGGCCCTATGGGCATGTCCTAAACCAAAGCAGCAGCAGGAAGTCCAGTCCTTCCCCAGGGCAGACTAGCAGCAGAGAAGGCTCGGGCCAGCAGAGGGAGGAGGTGCAGGCAGTGAGAGAACACTTCCCCTCCAGCAGAGCAAGGGCTCTGCAAGGGCTGCCATGCCCACCTTGCAGAGCCGGTGTGAGAACCGAATGAGTCCACACACAAGAACACACCTTGCCTGGTGCCTGACATGGGGCAGGGATCTCAGCATAAATATTAGCTTCTTACTTTCCTTCCTGTTTCACTGCTCCCAGCAAGAACAAGAAGGGCATCCTGTGTTTCCTTTTCCTGTTGTGTTTCCCAGCACTGCGCCCAGCCAGCATCCAGAGCTGCCTCTCTTACCCCGGCTCCTCGCCCCTCCCTGGAGCCCCCACCTCCTGGCTCTCTGGCAGATCAGGCAGCGATCCTGCTTCTCCAACCCCTCAGCTTCTCGCCTTCTTACAGCCTTTCCACCCCTCATCTTCCATTCCCTACCATGGGCTTCCCTGGGCTTGACTCTTACCTGTGCCAGTGGGGCTGCGATAGTGGGCACCCGGGCTCACCTGGGTCCCATCTGTAGAGAGAAGAGAGACGGAGTGAAAGAGCTGCAGGGAGGGGTGAGGAGAGGGAGCAGGAAGGAAAGAGGGTCAAGCCAGACCTGCTCCCTGCCACTCCAAGCTTGAGCACGCCAAAGCCTGGGACCTCCACCAGAAGTTAATCAAAATGAGAAGACCCTACCCCATTCGACTTCTCCAATCCCCCTGCTGGCGAAAAGGGCTCCCAGCTCCCTCTTCCTCAAGTCACTCACTCTAAATGACTCCAGCTCAGACAGAACAAGAACCGAAGGAGGCCTCAGGTCACCTAGCAATGCCCTTAGCCCTCCCTCCTGTGGTCAGATACGATCTTCCCTGGGCAGCCAAACCAGGCTCCCATCGCCCGAGGGAAAGAAGAGGGCCAAGAGGTGAGGTGGGGCCAGAGGTGGGAGAGCCCGGCTGGGGGGACGGCTGTGGGGGCAGGAGGAGATGGGGAGGAACAGGCCTGGAGAGAGGGAACCTGGCCTGCTCAGAGCCTCCCAAGTGGGAGTGAAAGGAGCAGGAGGGGACACAGAGGTTTCCAGAGTGGGGGAGGGACTGGGTCACGGCCCGGAGGTCAAGTCAGATCCGGTGGGAATTGTGAAGTGGTAAGGGCAGGAGTGCACAGCCTAAGGACTCCGTAGTGCAGACCCTTTTCCTCATACTGCCCCATCCTATGTCCTGCTGCCTCTGTTTCCTCAGAGAAGGGACCTACTCAGCCTCTTTCCCAGATTATCTGAGACAGAAATCTTTTCTTTTGGAAATGGCTACCTCTTCTAAGCCCAACAGGAAAACCTATAGCTGGTCAGATTTTCTGGTCAGCAGCAGAAGGTCCCCAGGGGATGTGGAGGCCGGCGGGGGTTGGAGAAGACAGAGATGAGTCCTGAGGCCACCTGTCCAAGACAGACAGCTTTCCCTCTTGCTGTCCAGTTCAGGGTCAAGGGGACAGGAGGCCAGGAGACCCAGAGGCTGCCTGGAGGGGGTACTGGGTGGACACAGAAGCCCTCTGCTGGCCAGACTTGGGGCAAAAGGGGTATTTTTTGAGAAACTGCCAGGGTGCTCCTTTGGTTCTGTGTCACAGAGGCAGCCACAGTTCCTCTTCAGAGCTGAGAAATGAGAACTTCCTGCAGGCAGGCGCTGCTGGGGGAGGGGGCAGCCTGGGCACAGGGAGACTCCCACCGACTGCCCTCAAAAAATCCCACGCTTTGGGTGACAAAGTTCGGTCAGAAAATGCTGCTCGACCTATTTAAATTCTGCCCATCCTCTGAGGTCCAGCCCAAGTCCACCTCCTTGGGAAGCTCCCCGTGACCTCCCCCTCCTCCTTTTCCACAGCACTCGCTCTGTGTCTACTACCTTGACCTATTTAAATTCTGCCCATCCTCTGAGGTCCAGCCCAAGTCCACCTCCTTGGGAAGCTCCCCGTGACCTCCCCTCCTCCTTTTCCACAGCACTCGCTCTGTGTCTACTACCTTGACACTTCATTTATCATGATCTCTGCGGTGCCCTGTGGGAGCCATGGCCATCTGCACCAAACACCTCACTGGGCACATGGCAGGATCTGTTAGTAACTGGCAAACCAAATACAATGACTCTCTCCTGACAACCTGCCTGAGACAGAGCATGCTTATTTCTCAAGGTGGTGGGCCTCAGAGGCAAACTCCCCTCCCCACGACATGGTAACCCCCAATCCCAGGCTTTCTTATACCTCTTCTTTCTTCTGCAGGACCTAGTCCTCCCAGAGGTTTCTGGACTGGGCTCCAGGGTGCACTCCCAGAGACTGTGTCAGGCTGAGTCCCCTGCCTCCTGGGAATTCTGTCCCACCTCCCCAGTCCCTACCCAGGGGCTGGTCAGAAGCATTCATGCTTGGGAGCAGAGCCAGGTTCTCTGCGCCTTGCTCCCCTGGTAACCACAGATTTTGGACACCATGCACTCTCTGGATAGGAGAAAAATTAATGACCCTGAACTCTGTGGTGTTGGCTACCAGGACCCAAAAGGATGTTTTGTGGTGATAATCCATAATAAAAAGTCTGTCCAGAAAAGCTGTGTGCATGTGTGTGTGTATGTTGGCAATGGGGGCTGCTTCCAATAGCAACTTCTGGAAAAAGTTCTGCTTTTCCCCCGTTCCCTGGCCCCGTGCTGAGGGCCATCAAGTTCAGAAGAACCCAGAGCAACAGAGATAAGACCTGGGAACAGCTCTCTTTGTGTCCTAGAGAGAGGAAAGGTATCTAATGGCACCCCGTTAGTAGCTGAACTAAAGCCAGAACATGAACATCCTGCATCCCAGTTCTGGCTTGAGTGTGGGGACCTCTTTTCCCATCACTGCCTCTCTCCAAGGGCTGTTACTACTAATTTGGGGTCAGCCTGAAAAAAAAAAAAGAGAAGTAAATGGACCCAAGGTACCAGGAATACTATCTAGCACTGGAACCTTCTCCACATGGCTCTCTGCCAGGTTGGAGAACTCTCCTTTTTGGAATCCTGGCTACTCTACCCTTTTCTATCTTCTTTGGAGGCAACTGCAGTCAGACTTAAGAAACAGTTTACTTGGCACTGGGGCACGTGGGCCAGCAAGTCACCTTCTTAAACCAGAACACCTGATTTTACCCAAAAACCTGTGGAGCCCCTGTTCCAATGGGTGCACCCCAGCCCTCAGCAACCTCCAGAGTAGAGAGTAGATACAAACACAATTCTAAGCACCTGGAACAAACTGACCTCCCTACTGCTCCTACCTTATTGCCTCAGGCTCCAGTCTTGGTCCTCCCTGCCCAGCAGGTATGACTTTGCCTCCTAGATCTGCACAAGGTGGATGAAAACCTGAGCCTTGCCGACCACCTGCTCTCCCAGGAGCTTCATGTCTTCAGTGGGACAGAAAGGAGCACTGCCACCTAGAATGCCCCCTCCCAATGCCTCCAGGGTCTTTTTTTGTTTTTGTTTTTTTGAGGTACGGTCTTGTTCTGATGCCCAGGCTGGAGTGCAGTGGTGTGAACAAGGCTCACTGCAGAGTTGACCTCCTGGGTTCAGGCGATTCTCCTGCCTCAGCCTCCCGAGTAGCTGGGACTACAGTATGCACCACCATGCCTGGCTAAATTTTTTTGTTTTGGTTTGTTTTTTTGTAGAGACAAAGTCTTCCCCTGTTGCCCAGGCTGGTCTATAACTCCTGGGCTCAAGCGATCCTCCTCGCTCACCTTCAATGTCTTTGTTGAGGCTGTTCCCACCTCCCTGGACTCTTGATTAGCTGAAAAGGAAGCAGCAGCAAGAAGACCTAGGCCCCAGCAGCAAGAGGAAAGCAGGCAGTGGCAGGAGGCCATAGTCCTGGGTTCAGAGCTGACTCCCTTCACACCCGAGGTTGCTGTCTCTGGTTCTCTTTCCCTGACATAGGCTGGAAAAAGCTTGAGTCTCCATGGGGCTGGCAGAGAAGATGAAGGCTGGTGGTGAAATAGCTTCAGGAAGATCCAAGAATAAACAAACAGGAGAAAGAACACTGTGGTTGCCAGGCCTCCCTGACACAGGGTGGGGGCTGAGCACAGAGGATCAGCTCCTCTTCCAGGCTTTAGAGATCATTCAGACCAACACTCTCATTTGATACAGGAGGAAAGAGAAAGAAGGGGCGAGGTCACAGCCACCCAGCCAGCCAGTGGTCCAGCCAGGCCAGACCAGTACAGGGGTCGACCCCGAATGCAGGTACTACTTCCATGGGAAGTCACTGATCTAGGGGTTGAAAAGACAGAAATACGAGCGAAACCTGGTTCTCACTTTCAAGGAGTTTAGAATACAGCCTGCAGCCTTAAACATATTTGAACAAGTACAATACTTGCAGATACTAAAAAAATTCAGAGAGCCCAAAAGTTGTTAGGATAAGTTTCTCATTCATCCCAGACTCCCTAGAACTTCCCTGGAAGCCACCCTTTCTAACAGCTTCTTGTGTCTCCCTTCCAGAATTCTCTACACTGCTCATGGATTGGCACTGAATGCTTCTTGCTTAGATTTATCCAGAATCCAGCAGGGGGCTCAGAGTGGGCTGGAAGCCCCCGCCACATGAGGTCTGGCAGGCCACAAAATGTGAGGGAATCGAAGGTCTGAAGCACACACGACATTTGCTTTACAGTCAGATGGGACTGGGTTTAAGACCCGACTCCCTCAGTGACTGGCAAGGCAAGCCAGAAACACAATTTAACCTGCTTAGGCTGCCCCATCTGTAACCAGGAGATAAGAATACCTACTTCAGGCTGGGCGTGGGGGCTCACGCCTATAATCTTAGAAATTTGGGAGGCCAAGACGGGCAGATTACTTGAGGTCGGGAGTTCGAGACCAGCTTGGCCAACATGGTGAAATCCCATCTCTAATAAAAATACAAAAATTAGGCATGGTGGCGGGAGCATGTAGTCCCAGCTACTTGGGAGGCTGAGGCACAAGAATTGCTTGAACCCAGGAGGTGGAGGCTGCAGCAAGCTGAGATTACACCACTGTACTCCAGCCTGGGCGACAGAGCAAGACTCTGTCTCAAAAACAACAACAACAACAAAACAAAAGAATACCTACTTCAAAGAGGTCACCCGAGATTAGCAATGCTGTCTGTGATGCACCCAGCACATGTGGGGTGGGGGGGGGGGGTGGTTTCCTTCGTGGTAGTTTGCCTGCTGCACTTGTCTGCAGCCTCCTTCCTGGCATTAGCATTTCAGTGTCTGCTCCCAACTCTCCTCCCTCCTCTACCACAGACCATTTTCTCCTGGATGCATGCCCCTGCCCCATCTCGCTCGTTCGCTCTTTTTTTTTTTTTTTTTTTTTGAGATGGAGTCTTGCTCTGTCACCCAGGCTGGAGTGCAGTGGCACAATCTCAGCTCACTGCAACCTCTGCCTCCTGGGTTCAAGCAATTCTCCTCCCTCAGCCTCCCAAGTAGCTGGGACTACAGGCATGAGCCACCAAGCTCAGCTAATTTTTGTATTTTTAGTAGAGACGGTGTTTTGCCATGTTGGCCAGGCTGGTCTCAAACCCCCGTCCTCAGGTGATTTGCCCACCTCAGCTTCCCAAAGTGTTAGGATTACAGGTGTGAGCCACTGTGCCCAGCCCCCTGCCCTATCTCTTATCGCCAGCCTCTCCCAACTCTTCCCTTTCTCTTTCACCTGAACTTTTGTAAGCGAACACCTTATTATGTGCTAGGAGTTGTTCTAAGTGCCTTACATTTGCTAACTGATCTAGTCCTCATGGCAAATCTATGAGGTATTTTTTGTTTTATCCCCATTAGGTAAATGAGTACACTGAGGCCCAGCAGTATTAGATAACTTGTCTGAGGCCACAGACAAGTGGTAGAGGTTCAGCTGGGACTTGAGCCCAGGAAATTGGGCTTCAGAATCCACGCTCTCAACCAATACACTCTACCCCTCCTCTCCAGCATTCCCATTCGCCACAGGCTAGCCAGCACAGGACACATGCAGGACCTAGATGGGCATGCAGAAAGATGAAAAAAATCACACAGACCCACAGAGACCCATGCCAGCAGCAATCCCCAGCCTTGTGCAGGTGAGAGGGCAGAAGCTATGTCATCTTTGGGTACCCATGAAGACAATCCCAAAGAATCATTTGGAGCAACTGTTGACTTTGTAGAAACCAAGCAATGATTTGGGACTGTATGCTGGGAATAGGTGGCTGGCAATGGGTTGGGGTCTTAGAGGACCCTCAGCTCCAACTCCCCTGCTCTCAGTGCCCTGCCATATCCCTTCTCTAGAAGTTCCCAAGTCCCTCTAGGACTCTCTCATTAGCATCCCAAAGCAAGCTCCACCATTTCTCTGTATTGGCAGAGGAGCCAGCTGCCCATCAGGGCAGCGGCTTAACTGCCAGGTGAGCCAGCCAGGATGTCTGCCTACCCAGACGAAGGCCTCCGTCAGTCCGAGGCAAGGGGACAGAGAAGCTCCTGCACACCAAGCAGGAGGCTGGATATATGGGTGGCAAGGCCAGCCTCCTGCCTCCACAGCGAGCGTGCCTCTTTCTTGCCACCTCGGGGCAGCTGGGGCCCTGAGGCAGCTATTTTTAGCTCTTGACACCTGGGTATTTTGCAGCCGCAGGATGTCCGGTTTGGAGTCTCTTTCTGGGAATCCCACACACGGCTGTTGTAAACAGCCCCACGCAGCGGCCGCCTGAGCAAGGAGCCAGCGTCGCCCCCCACCCCACCTCCACTTCTGCTGTTTGAGATGAATCAAACAGGAAGCAGATGTAACCATGGCAGCAGCGGCTTGAGCTCCCTGGGGGTGGGAAAGCATCCTCCCTGGTTCTTTGTCCCCCACCCCAGATCCCCAGCTCCACCCTGTGGCCTCTCAAGGATGGAGACCTGGCAGAACCTGAGGCCAGGGAGCTGGGCCATTCTGAGTTGCGTATGGCTGTCGGTTTCTGGGCCTGGCACTCTCTGGGGACCCTTACTGACCTCTGACAGAGAAAAACAGGGGTCCTCCCAGCCCTGTCCACCTCCCGGGACCTCTTGGGCCACCACTCAGCCTCCTTACAAGTCCATTGTGAAGGGGAGGGCATAGCTACTTCCTGGGGTGGCAGGCCTGGAGGGCCTGCATCTACTTCCTATTACCCATGGCCTTCGGCTTATAGCCTGGCCTGCCCCTGCACTGCTCTGCCCACTTAGGGAATTCCTGAGCCAGTGGGTTCCCCTAGTCCACACTACCCTAGGATTTCTCAGTTCCGAAAAGCCCTCAAAGACATAAGTTCCACACTCATCCTCACTCCTCTGCTCCAGTATCTCCAGTCCCGGAGATAGGAAGTTCACCATGATGTCTAACCACAATCTGTCCTATCATAAGCAAAACATCCTGAGCAGGCAAGATTTGAGGCCCTATCTGTAACATGGGGATAAGTCGGCCAGTTTCTGCCTTCATCTCTCCCCTTCTCCCCTACCCCTCTAGTGCCCCACTTAGACCAGCTGCTCCCTCTTAGCAGCCAGTGGGAGCCAGTCTTTCTCAAGGGCCAGTGTTTGCCCCAACAGGAAGCACAGTCACTGGCCCAGGCTGCCTCTAGGGGCGGCTTCTTCTCCCCTCTGAGATGTCACACTCATTCCCTTGCTCTCCTTGTCACCCCAGTTCCTGGGCCTTCCTCGGGCTGACCCTGCCCCTCTATGTACCCTACTCCTGCTTTGCCCACTGGTTCTGCCTCTCCCAGCTGCAGGCCGAGAGAGGAGATGTGCGTTCCTCACTCTTCTTACCTGTGCCACCCACAAGGCCACACAGCCCATTCCCAAGACTGCCAGGGAAATGTTTAGGTTACAATATCAACAATAGTTATGTTATTTTAATAAATTAATAATATTAATAATGACCAATCATGTGTTAATGCTTACTGTGTGCTGGCTATTGTCCCAGGCATTTTTGGCGGGGGGAGGGCAACCTCCTCCCACTAAGCATTATTTATTTATTTATTTTTAATTTTTATTTTTTTTGAGATTGAGTCTCACTGTGTCGCCCAGGCTGGAGTACAGTGGCACGATCTTGGCTCACTTCAACCTCTGCCTCCCGGGTTCAAGCGATTCTCCTGCCTCAGCCTCCTGAGTAGCTGGGATTACAGGCATGCGCCAACACGCCCGGCTAATTTTTGTATATTTAGTAGAGATGGAGTTTCACCCTGTTGATCAGGCTGGTCTCGAACTCCCAACCTCAAGTGATACGCCCGCCTCAGCCTCCCAAAGTGCTGGCATTATAGGCGTGAGCCACTGCGCCAGGCCCACACTAAGCATTTTAATTGTACTATTGCAAGTAGTCCTCACAATTCTGTAAGGCAGATACTGCTTTGTCTGCTTTGTTTTGTTTTTGAGACAGAGTTTCACTCTGTCACGCAGACTAGAGTGCAGTCGCACGATCTCAGCTGACTGCAACCTCTGCCTCCGGGATTCAAGTGATTCTCCTGCCTCAGCCTCCCAAATAGCTGGGATTACAGATGCAAGCCACCATGCCCAGCTAATTTTTGTATTTTGGTAGAGATGGGATTTCGTTATGTTGGCCAGGCTGGTCTCAAACTCCTGAACTCACTCAATCCACCCACCTTAGCCTCCTAAAGTTCTGGGATTACAGGCATGAACCACCGCGCCCGGCCTATATACTGTTATTATTCTAATTTTGCAAATGAGGAAACTGAGGCTACGAGAGGTTCAGAAACTTGCTGAGGTCACACAGATGGTATGTGGAGCTGCTGGGACTCCAGAACCTAAGCTTAGCATCGGTACACTGGCGTGGACTTCTTAACTCAGCCTGCCTCCTAGTAGCGGATGAAGTGAGACCACCAAGGTGACAAGGGGATGCAAGACACAGTGAGGTCCTAGGGTATGCTCCCAGTGCCAGCCTGTTCCCACAAAGTGCACTGTGTTCCACCCCTGCCATCCTCCCTTCCTTTTTCATCATCTATTTCCCTTACTTTTTAAATGTACATTTTACCATTTTAAAGTGTACCATTTAAACACTTTTTACAGTGTTTTCTGTTAGTTGCCTCCAGCAGGGTATAACTAAACAAGCAAACCTCCCAGGGTTGCCACAGAGGATCAAACACTGCGTGAGCTCTCTGGAAACTGTCAAGCCCTCTACAAAATGTGGGTTGCATAACCAGAGCAAGTCACCCTCAGAGTGGGTACTTGGGGGTAAATTCCCTTGGGAGGAAAAGGTCTCTCTCTCTCTCTCTCTCTCTCTCTCTCTCTCTCTCTCTCTCTCCCTCTCCCTCTCCCTCTCCCTCTCCCTCTCTCTGTCTGTCTCTCTCCTCCCCCTCTCACATGCAGCCTTGGGCAGGTGGAAGGGCTGGAAGCACCCACAAGTGCAAAAGGGAGCACCTACCTTCAGGGCCGCTTCCTGGGGACTAGGAACACAGCCACATGGCTATCAGCATCCCTGGATCTGGGGCAGAGGAAGGCAAAAACCACAATGGAGACCCTGGTCTGCACTCAGTAAGAACCAGGCAAACCAAACTGAGGCATCTCAGATGTGAACAGCCACAAGCTGTGAATCCTGACACTCACAGGGATGTCACATTAACATTAATGACAGTAAATACCCTAGAGGTCCCATCCCAGTGGTGCTCTAGAATCCCCCTCCTTTTGCCTATTATTTTGGAAGATGGCAGAAGTCTAGTGGGCAGATTCTCCAGGTGACCTGATTCCCTTTTGAAGTCAGGCTGTCCTTGAGACTTGGTTGAAGGGGTTTTTCCAGATCACAAATACAACTAGGGTGCTCACACAGCCTTCAGGTCACTCAACAGACAGATGCATGGTCCTAGGTACTGATGTGGACAAACCAGCTGTAAGGACAATTTCTGGCCAACTGGGAATTCAGTAAGATGAACATTTACCGTAATGGAAGGTGGAAATCACTGATTGAAAAAACAGTATATGCAGAGTAATCTCATTTTCATAAAAATTACAACACACAAAGACACACAAGGAAATGGAAAGATGTGCAGTGATCTCTGACTGACGGGTCTGTAATATTTTTTATTTTTTAGCTTTTGCTGGTTTGTCCTGAGTATCCACAATGCACATGGACTGCCTCTGTAATAATTAAGCAGCATATATACGTACATAGACACAGCCCATGGTAGCAAAGTCAAAGTGTGACCTCGGGCTCCCGTGAGAATTAGTCCACAGGGCTTTCATCGCCCCCGTGTCTTCTTGGACCATACATCCTCTGAGGTTCCGTGTTATCTACAACCTAGCTTCCTCTGCCTCTCCTGAATCTCTCCAAGGGCCTAGCACAGGGCTGGGCACAAAGTCAGGACTTACTTAATGAATGCCTTCTGGCTGAATAATGATCATTTCCTGAAAGAAATGCCTCATGCCTCTTCCAGAGCCGCTGTGCTGGGAATACTCACTGCTGACATCACTGACCTGCCCACCCCTCCTCTGTTCTTCATAAGAGCAACAAGGGAAGGGCTAATATAAAGGTCACCCCAGCAGATGCTGGCAAGGTACTCCACATCAGGGCTATCAGGGCAGCCCCGTCCCAGACCCTCCCCAGGCTGCCACGGCAGCCCCTCTCCAGGGCCAGCTGGCTTCAAGGCCTTGGGGTCCCTCCTCGCCCTGCCTCACTGGGTGAGACTGGGGGAGGAGTGAACAAGAGAAGCAGGGGTCCACCCTATGACTTCTGGCTACAGCTCTGGCTGTTCCAGGCCCTGATGGGTGGAGGAATCTGGAACAGGGATTTGGCCTGGTTTTTTCTGTGAACTGGGGCTAGGCCCAGTTTCTGTTCTTCGTGTCTGCAACATTCCCTATCCCTGACCTTCAAAAAATATGAACAATAACATTAATAATGATGATGAATATTCAGTGAGCACTGACTTCATACCAGCACGGAGCTAACTTTATTTACATTATCTCCTTTAATCTTCATAGCAACTCCATAAAGTTGAAACTGTGATTATTTTCACATTACAGATGGAGAAGTGGAGGCACAGAGCAAAATGTGCCCATACTCACACTTGAAGGAGAAACCAAGACTCAGCCAAGGCCATCCCATTCCTCCCTCTGCGTCCTTACAGGATGCTCTCCTGCCAGGCGTTGCCATATATACAGTAGGATCTAAGGCAATAATTAACATCTGCAGAGTGCTTTAAGCACCAAGTGTTTACATATGCTTAAAGAAAAGCCCCACTTGAAACTAGGAAATTAAGTCTCAGAGCCATCTGCATCCTTACTCAAGATCCCAGACCTTTCGACTTAGATTCAAACTCAGGTCTCTGGCGTCAGAATGGCACATTTCTTCCCTATTATCACACGATGCCCCTGGCTCACACTCAAGGCGGCCCCGGTTGCCTGCAAGGGAGAGTCACACCTCCTTTAGCGCTGGAATCCGGGGGGCGAAGACTGCGCTCTGCCCCTCGCTCCGTGGGGGTGGGGTGCTGCGCCAGCACCTCCTCAGCGTCTCCGCCGTGACTCACTCCCGGGACCCAGGGGAAGCACAGCCCTGCGCTGCGGGCAAACATCGTCCGCCGCCCGCCCCGCCTCCAGCTCCCCGCCTCCACATTTGCTAACCGAAACAAGGCTGCTGCTATTTTTAACCCTCCAGCTCCCCCTTGCCTGGGGCTCCCCCCTTCACCTCCCCACCCCCCGCACCAGCCGGGTGCCACCAGCCTGTCATTCTGAGAGCAGTTCTACAACCTGAACGCGCCCGGGAGGGCGCAGCGGAGGCCCCGGACGTGCAGGTTTGTGGGGCAAGCAAAACAAGACGGTTACAGCCCAGTCGCCGAATTCCCCCACCCCAGACTCTTTCCGAACCTGTCACTCCCCGACTGCCCTGCTCCTCCTGCCATTCTGGGGGCTGGGGTAGAGGAGAATGGGACTTCTGGGCTGGGGTCACCTCAGGAGTCTAAGCTCGGCTCCTTGGAACGGGCCCTGCAGGGAGGAAGCTGAACTGAAGGGGAATGGAGTTCCCCTACGGATCCCCAGGGTGAGAGGCTGACCCTATAGGCCCAAAGCTTCTGACCACCAGGGTTTACAATCCCTGCAGGCAACATGGAGGAAAAAGGAAGTGGTGTGGAGACAGGGTGGGGATGGTGAGCTTAGCCCAGGGCCCTCCTCAGGAGGAGAAGTCCCCTCCCCATCCTGCTGTGGGGGCTGTGGAGCTTGGGTGGGGAAGGCCTGGGAGTGGGGAAGAGCACTGACCAGCCTCCAGAGAGGCCCAGGGTGGAAGACAGCCTTGGCAGTGTGCAGGGGGGAAAGCAGGCCTGGTGTCAGGGCTCCTTTGACACTCAAGAATCTAAGGAAAGGGCCAGGCAACACCTTCCTGCAGCCTGAAGCTCTGAGTTCCCAGGAAAACCTTCCTGGGAGAAGACGTTGGAGGTGAGAGGGGGTGAGGCCTGCTGGTCTAGAGCCGAAACCTGACACCCCAGTTGCTGATGTGAAAGTTAACCTCCTGAGAGGGGTGAAGCCCTAGAGCTGCAGGTGGACCAGACCGGGGCATTTCCTCCCAGCTGATGTAGAGCCGGCGGCTTGAATCAGCCCCATCTGGCCATCTGGTCTCAGAGTCTCCCCCAGTTTGGGCAGCAGATTCCAAGGGCCCAGGAGAGACACTGGAGAGCCCAGCCAAAGGGCCATCTGGGCTCAGGTCTTCCCCGTGTGCCTCTCCTGTCCCAGCCTCCAGCCCTCCCTTGAGCCCTGTCCTCTCTTGTCTCGACCCCAGCCCTTCTTTCTGGTTCTGTCCTCTCTTCCAGGGCCCAGGTCCTCTCTAGGCCTTGACCCTCTCTCTTTGGTGATTCCTGAGCCAAGTAAATAAATCCCAGCGGCCACAGAGGCAGCAGGCTAGACCAGAGGGGAGGGACTTGGCACAGCAGTTCCCCAACTGGGGAGATGGTGGAGAAGGGAAGGAGGTAGGAGGAAGGTGAAACAGGAGAGCTCCTGGGGAGATGCGGCCTCCTTCTCAACATTCAGTATGGCCACAGGGCCCTGAACTCAGACCCATGGAAGAAAAAGGGTGCTCCCCAAGCAAGGAAGTGGCCTTGATCTTGGCCTTGTACAGCACCCCCTTCTGCTCTCCCCTCTGCTAGCCTTTGGGGATGCTTGAGGCGAGGAGACTGCTATCTTCCATGCCAAGTGAGAGGCTGGCAATTCAGCTCCAACCCTCAGCCACTGCTCAACCCAGGGCCTCCACCTGGATCCAGAGAGTTCCCAAGCACGGCTCCAGAGGCTCTGACAGCTCAGTTCCAGCCTGGGGAGGCGAGAGACGGCATCAGTGTCACCTTCTGAGGCAGTCCTCCCCTGGCCACCCTATCAAAGGAAGTCCCACCTTGTTATTCTCTATTGCCATACCTCGTTCATTTCCTTCTTAAGGCTTATCACAGTGTGTAACTAGTCACACATACTCATTCCTTTACTTGCCTACTTGTTCTGTTTGTCTTCTCCACAAGAGTGGAAGTTCCCTGAGGTCAGATGTTGTGCCTATGTGTTCACTGAGTATCTGTACCCAGTGCCTGGAACATTGCAAGGCTCAGCTAGGATCCAGTGAATGGATGAATTGCTGAATGACTGGCTCAGCAACATGGTTCCCTGGTTGCCAACACTGACCTTTAGGGATGACACTCAACAGTTCCAGGAGTTCTCCAAAAAGGAGGCAGCAGAATGTACCAGGAAGAACAAGATCAGAAAACAGGAAAGCCAAGACCCCAGGGAAAGATCAGCCCCAATTAGCACCAGCCCAATCAGGTTCACGTCATCACGAAGTGTAGTTATGAGCACACATGCACACACACACACAGGGGGTAGATGGGTGAGCACAAAGTCCTGGACAGGTCTTAGAAGCCTTGAGTTTTCTCTTGATTCTTCCTCTTAATGGCCCAGCACCTTAGAGAAACTACATACCTTCTGTGAGTCTGTTTCCTCAAAAGAAAAAATGAAGAGGTTGACCCAGGGCAGTGGTCCTCAAATACAGGCTTGCCCCAGGATCACCTGAAGCACCTGTTAAAATCTGGATTCCCAGGCCCCACCCCTCAGATTCTGACTAGTCAATCTGGAATGGGCCTGAGGATCTTAATGTTTTTAATTTTGAGACAAAGTCTCACTCTATTGCCCAGGCTGGAGTGTGGCGGCGCGATCTCGGCCCACTGCAGCCTCCACCTCCTGGGCTCAAGCAATTCTCCTGCCTCAGCCTCCCAAATAGCTGGGACTACAGGCCTGCGCCACTGTGCCCAGCTAAATTTGTATTTTTAGTAGAGATGGGGTTTTGCCTTGTTAGCCAGGCTCATCTCAAACTCCTGCCTTCAAGTGATCTGCCTGTTTCAGCCTCTCAAAGCCACCGCTTCCAGCCAGGAATTTTTTTTTTTTTTTTTAATAGAGTCTTGCTGTTGCCCAGGCTGGAGTGCAATGGCTTGATCTTGGCTCACTGCAACCTCCGCCTCTCAGGTTTAAGCAATTCTCCTGCCTCAGCCTCCCAAGTAGCTGGTATTACAGGCGCACATACCACACCTGGCTAATTTTTTGTATTTTTAGTAGAGATGGGGTTTCACCACATTGGCCAGGCTGGTCTCGAACTCCTGACCTCAGGTGATCCACCTGCCTCGGCCTCCCAAAGTGCTGGGATTACAGGTGTAAGCCAACGCGCCCGCCCGGCCCAGGATCTTTATCTTTAACACATTCCCCAGGTGACTCTGAAGCAAATGGTCAAGGAACCCGCATTTGAGACTCCCGAATGAGATGGTGTTTTACAAGCCAACATCTGGACTTCTATTAAAAAGCCACTCCTGCCCAGGTATATACCCCCAAAAAACATGTCCATGTATTCCATATACCCCACACAGGGCCATAACCTGCAAAGGTGTGCACCATACAGATGATACACATCTGTCTTTTATGTGTGCATACTCCCAAAACACCTAACACAGAACCACCACATAGATCACAAATAGCCCAGAGCCACCAAATCAGCATACACGGCGGGGGGGAAGGGGTACACACACAGATACCCACCACACACCCAGTGTGTGCTCACACACACTTCATGCAGACCCACACTAAACAAACGCTGTCCTGAATTTATTTTGCCTCTGGGAACTGGTCCAGGACCAAAGGAGCTATGCTCTGCTGATGAAAACATCCCTCCCACCTCTGCCACCCCCATCCCTGCCCCTTGCCCCAGGCAGCATGCTACCCACCTCTCCCTTGTAGGAGGAGGGAGACTGGAGGAGGGCAGTGGGGATGGGTTGGAAGGAGGCAGAGGCTAGGCCAGCGACTCAAGCTGCTCAGAGCCCTTCCGGGTGTCCAGCTCCCCTCTTTCCCTCTCCCTTCCCCCCAGAAGATGCCAAAGGGCCTCCACCCAGCCCCCGAGTCCATGCTCACTCAGGCCACTTGCCTAGATTCCCAGGCCCCTGGTCCTAGGGCGCCAAAAGGGTTGGGGAGGTGGCTAGATCTAGGGACTCCTCCTAATACTCAGGCCTCTAAGGAAAGGGCTGTCTGGGGGCACCTTCCTATAGCCCTAAGGCCTGGGGCCTCCAGGGAAGGTTACCACAGAAACAGGGGGAAAATATTACAAGGAAACACAATACCCGGCAGGGTCACCTGCTGACCGGGCTTCCTGCTGTGTTGCCCACCCCCAGCTCACTGCTCTCACAGCCTCCTTCTCCAGCCTTGCCTGGGCCTCCTTACCAAGGCTCTCCTTCCTGCCTCCCAAGAGCTGGAAGAAGCAGTCTTAAGCAGAAACTCTGCCCCTCCGTGGTTTCAAACAACGACAACGAGGATGGCCCAGAGCTGAGCCCCCAACTCCTAATCCTTACCAACCCCTCCTCACCATCACCACAGGAAATCAAAGCTTCCTGCCCCAGAGGAAGTGCCCCATCTAGTGAACAAATCCAACACACACAAACGCATGGTCCTGGGAGCCTCCGGGAGGACAGATGCCCTCCCCCTGGCCCCAGGCCTTATTCAGGCCCTGCTTCCAGCAATACCCCACACCACACTGGAGGCCCCAGTCCCAAGTCTGAGGGCAGGCCAGGAAGAGTCAAGCTGTGGAGGGTGGGCCAGCAGAATGGGCACTGGCAGAGTGAGAAGGCCTGGTTCTGGCCCCACTCTGCCTGCCATTCCCGACTGAGTGACCCTGGGCCTTGCATTAGCTCACCTTCTCTCAGGCCCCTGCCAACTTCAAAATTACCAGCCCTTAATGAAAGGCCAGGAGAAAGAAGGCAAAGAGAGATGGGGTTTCGCCGGGCGCGGTGGCTCACGCCTGTGATCCCAGCTCTCAGGGAGGCAGAAGCGGGAGGATAGCTTTAGCCCAGGAGTTCGAGACCTGCCTGGGTAATACAGTGAGACCCCGTTCTCCACAGAAAGGAAAAAAAAAAAAAAAAAAAAAAGACAAAAAAAAAAAAAGAGAGAGAGATGGGGTTTCACAGGCTTCTGTCTTCCAAGTCCTTGGGCAAGCATGCCCACAGCTACCAGAGGGTCTCCACTCCCTACCCCATCACACATGAGTTTCTCTCTTGCCCAAGGGTTTTATATCAGAATTGAGAAAGTTCCAGCTTCCTTGCCCAGAGGCCACCAAAGACTAAAGCTGAGGTCCATTATCCCTAAGCAAACTGGAGGGAGTGGAGAATGGCACTGAACCTTGATTCTCTTCTCCATAGTCAACGTCTCCTGCTCTGCTCTGAGAAGTGTGCTTGGAATTTTCTCCCCATTTTACTGAAGGGGAAACTGAACTTCAGTGTCAAGGTGGAGTGAACTGCTTAGACATGCAAACTTCCCTGCCCCAAAACACACTGTAAGACCTGGTGGCCACAGAGACACCCACCAAATAAGATCACAAATAGCCCAGAGCCACCAAATCAGGACACAGAGGCCTCGGGAGAACACTGCACCAGGACCATTCCAGGTGCAACACCAGGAGGCAGCTCTGAGCTTGCCTCTGAGCCTGGCCCTGCTGGGCAAGGAGGGACATCAGGGGACTAAAGGCAGAGGACTAGTCCCAATAGATCCAAGACCTGGTTACAGTCTAGGCTTGCTGGGATGGGTACCACTCAGCGGGACTACTCTGTGCCTTAGTTTCCCTCAGAAATGACTGCAGAGAAGAAGAAAATGACTTAATAACTCATGGGTAGCCGCAGCCTATGGAGGAGGAAAAGGTCACCAAAGCGCCTCATTAGAGCGCAGGGACCTGAGTCACAGTCTCCTTCCAGCCCTATGGCTGAATAGGGGTCCTAAGGAAGGTCCCACAGGTCCAGATGCAAGTCCAGGGAACAGGCTGAGAAGTCGATCCTGAGCTCCCAGCAGGGCCGCTGAGGGCCGATGCCCCATTCTCACCCTAGAAAGCGGCAGGCAGAGCTGGGCCTCAGGCAGATGTTGCCTAGGAGAGTGGGCAAGGAGTGTTGGCAGCCAGACAGCCACTGTCCAGATGCAGGGGGAGGCCTTTGGGTGTGCAGGAGGCCTTTGGGTGGCCTCCTCAGCCAGGGGGGATGAGGAGTGAGGAGCAGCCGTGGCTGGGGAGGTCAGACCCAAACAGGCAGCCACAGCGGGAAGCAATGGGGGTGGGGCCACTAGGTGGCCTGAGCGCCCCAAAGGGCTCTCTCCTAGCCCACAGGCCTAGAACCTCTGGTGGTGGGAACCCAGCCCATCCGCCAGATTTGCCGCCTGCTCTCACACTCCCCAACACCAACAGACCCCAGGCCTGGGGGGTGCACATCCTGTCCCCCACCCCTCACACAGCCTGTGGCACCCCCCTTCCAGTGCCGCTGCCGGCATTGACCTCCACAGCTCACTAGGGCACAGGTGTCTCTTCACCCTGATGGGTGAGCAAGGATGGGGGGCGATGCTCAGAGAAACCACTCAGAGACTCCTCCAAGGGACCTCTTTCCCCGCTGAAGGATCTGAGTAGGGCCCTGCCCGGCTCCACGGGATGGGGGCGCTGATGTCCAGCCCCACAAAGCCCAGCCCCAACTCAGTGGGTCCTGCCCTTTGCCCTCGCGCTTCCAAACCTTCCGCCCCGGAGCACCGCCCCCTCGCCGGGCCACCGCTGCCGTCCCTCCCTCCCCGGTTCCTCGGTTCGTCCTCCCCGGGAACAGGGGTGATGGGACGTGGGGCCCGCGCACCGGCGGCCGGGGCCTCCAACTCCCTCCCTCGGGCCTGTTGCTGCCCCGGGGCGGGCGGATGTGGGCGCCCCGCGGGAGGCCCGAGCCCTCTGGCCCCCGGAACCAGCCCCGACCCGGAGCCTGCCAGAGCCCCGCGGAGCCGGGCCGGACAGGCGCGGTCGGGGTGTGCACGCCGGGCTGGGCCCGCGGGGCCGGCCGGAGCCCGAGCCGGAGCCGGAGCCGGGGCCGGAGGCCGAGCCTGGGCGGGCGGCGCTGGGTGCCGCGCGCAGGGCGGGGCGGGGCGGGGGGCGGCCGCCCAGTACTCACCAGCGCCGGGGCTGTGCATCCAGGGGCCGGGGCCCTCAGAGCGGGGGGCTCATGGCTGGGCGGGGGGCTGGGGCGCCGGCCTCACATCCCCCCAGTCGCCGGAGGCTGCAGAGCGACTGTGAGACGGCGAGAGGAAGGGAGGGGGCCGAGAGGGGGAGGGCCCTGGCAGCCCGGCCGGCCGGGTAGGATGACAATGGAAGGAAATGCTTTATCTGAGTCTGAGAGCGGGCCAAGGGGGAGGGGAGGGAGGGGGCAGGCGCTCGCGGCCCTGGGACACACCACCCCGGCAGACACTGCACCGGGCGGCGCACAGGCGGGCCGCAGACACCACGCGCGGCCGGATCGCGGCGGGGTGCGGCGCACGGCCAGGGAGGCAGCGCCGAACCCGGAACGCCGGCCGCGGCCCCGAGCCCGAGCCGCTGCGAGGCGCTCGGTGCAGTGCACAATTCCCGGAAACCCAGCTACCTGGGCGCACGCACCCTCGCATACACAGCGTACACGAGCACGCATCCATGTTTACAAGGGGCAGAATCATTTACACAGCACACACTGGGGCTTCGGGGTGGACCCCAGTGCACACATTACATACCCGTACAGCCCACAAGCACGCGGGCACAGTGGGACACGCGTGGAGTCCCATGTCCCATACAAGGAATCCCAGACGAACACCCCCCACCACACACACACACACACACACACACACACACACACACACACACATAAGCACGACTTGCCTCAGGAAAGTTCCAGGATCTGATTTGAATCACTGCCCAGCCCTCCCCCACTGGCACCCCCCCACACACACACCATGCCTGCTGAGGGGAACGGAAGGGTCCAGCCTGTTCCTATTAAAAGAAAAAGGGTGTGGGGGTGGTGCAGATTTTGAAAGTTTTCTTTTTTTAAAGAAATTTCTCAAGGGATTTCCTTCCCTCCTCTCCTCTTCCTCTCTTCCTCCCATTCCTCTCCCTCCACAACCCCCCTCTTTCCCCCTCCCGGTCCCTATGAGTCAAACTTCAGCAATGTGCCCAGTGTCCCCCAGTGCATTACAGCGGATCACAGAAATGTTCCAGTCTGTGAGTCGGAATGCAGCCGCCTCCAGCCCTCCCTCAGCTAATAAACTCAGCTCAGGGCCGGCTTTAGGCAGTGGCCCTCCCTGCCTCTCCCTCCTCTTTTAGCTGGAGAGAAGGTCAGATTCAGGGGTCAGGGGTCAGGGGTTAAGGACCTCGCCATTGTGCTTCCTGGGCTAGCTGGTCAACCATGTCTGCCTCCAGCAATCTGGAGCTGCTCCTAGGAAGAGGAGAGGTCCACCACGCAGGTACACTGGGCTCTCTGCAGCGTGAGGCGCCACCAATGCAAACCAAGGAGCAGCTTCCCCTGACCCCATCCTATCTCCCACAATCCTAAGAAACCCCAAGAATCCAGAGAAGGAGAAATTGAGGCAGCCCCAGAGGTGGAGTCAGGTCGGATCGGAAGCAGGAGCTCACAGTAGCCTAGGAGGGCTTGGCCATGCTGGTCGTGAACTTCAAACCACAGATTCTATTCTGTTCCCTCAGGCACAGCTCAGGACTCACTATCTGTTGCTACCAGCATATTCAGCATGGGACTTCTTACTTCAACCCCTTTCCTTGTCCCAGTTCTCCATCGACAGGCAGATCGAACCCTTCTGCGCTTGTTAACTTATCCTCCCAAATGCCTTTCCTGGCATTCAAGCCCTACTACAACCTGGCACCAGACTCCATACACATCCCTGCCCAGTGCCTCCTAGTACTTCAGACTCAGTAGTGTTAGTCGCTATTATTACTATCATTATTTCCACCGGACTGGGCTGCTAGCTGCTTCCCATCATGTCCTCACGCTTCCGCACTCCCTTGCCTTCGCTTATCATGCTCCCTCCAAAATAAATGTCCTCCCCAGACCCTTTCTCCTTCTGTTGAAATCTTTCCAATCCTCAAGACCCACTCCCTATCTAGTGGGAGGGAGGGAGGGAGGAGGAGGAAGGAAGGAAGGAAGGAAGGAAGGAAGGAAGGAAGGAAGGAAGGAAGGAAGGAAGGAAGGAAGGAAGGACTGGAAGAAAAAGAAAGTGACTGTACCACTTTCTCCGGGAGGCTTTCCCAGATTCCCATAACCAAGAGGGATTCTTCCCTGAACTGTGTGATCTTTATACATTGACCTTCACCCACCTAGTCTACTTGTATCAACTCTTCCTTCCAAGAGCATTGAAGAGTGGATATCCATGAGTCCAGCTACTGCCTTAGTCATGGGTGCATTTCTTGCAGTGTCTTGCACAGAATTCAAACTTGATGTGAGTTATTTGTCCAATTGGGACAGATGTTCATGACTTTTAAGAACCTTCTCCAGGCTGGGCGCGGTGGCTTAAGCCTGTAATCCCAGCACTTTGGGAGGCCGAGACGGGCAGATCATGAGGTCAGGACATCGAGACCATCCTGGCTAACACGGTGAAACCCCGTCTCTACTAAAAAATACAAAAAACTAGCCGGGCGAGGTGGCGGGCGCCTGTAGTCCCAGCTACTCAGGAGGCTGAGGCAGGAGAATGGCGTAAACCCGGGAGGCGGAGCTTGCAGTGAGCTGAGATCCGGCCACTGCACTCCAGCCTGGGCGACAGAGCGAGACTCCAACTGGACACCTACAGTACACTCTTTCACCCCATAACTACCCATGCTGACTCTCCAAGACACATGCTGTTCCACCTTAGGTATGTCATCCCCAGCCCTCAATTCCAAGCCAGATCATCCTCCTTCCAAATGCCTCTTTGGTGTCCACAGACTCCTGAAAAACTACTTGGTTACTGCAGACCCCCAGCCACATGCCTGCTATCTCCCTTGTCTAGCTCCACAATTGCTCCCAACCCTCAACACACACATATCCGTAGCTCTTATGTAGCTATTTCTGTACTAAAGCCAGGCCCTTTTATGCTCATTTCTTCCATGTGCATTGTGCATGCATTTATTTGTGAGTCTTCTTTCTCTTTTTAACCTCATCACTGGATTTTGAGTGATCTGAATAAAAAGGCTATCTCCCTGCCTGTCTGTCCACACACTGCCCAACATGTGGCTTTCTACACATACCAGGACTCACTGCCTCCAACATATAGTCAGAGAAAAAGACAGCATGTGCAACCTGCATCTGGGAAGCTGGACTGTGTCTCTCCTTCCCCTGCCAGATTTACTTACCAGACCCCGCCTCATGGCAGAATCCTAAGCCAGTTTCTAAGTCACATGTCCCTTACCAGGATAAATTAGCCTCCAAGAACCTTAGAGACATGAGACAGAGAAATGCAAGCTTCCTCTGTCTCCTATAGCCTGGTTACCATGGGGAGCCTTTTTTTTAAAAAAGCTCTTGAGTCCAGGCCTCTCATAGATTGCTCAGCTGAACACCTAGCAGAAGAGACTGGCCCCAGAGGACCTGCCTTGGCTTCCTGAGGCTTCCCTAGAGTCTTTGGCCAGCACAAAGCCTGAAGACACCCCTATCTGCTTCCCTTTGGGACTCTGGGCCTACTTGACTTTCTCTTTCTCCTTTTCCTCTCCTTCTTTCCTTAGTTAGCCACTGTTTACCATTCACTGTGTAGTAGTCCTTGCTATCCCCTGGACAAACATTAGATCATTTATTCTTAACAATAATTCTTGTTATGCTCATGAGTAAGCATGGCCTTTATGTTTAAGAAACCTGACCAAAGTTGCGCAACTAGTAAGTGACGGGGCCATTCATTCATTCAACAAATATTATTGGGTGCCTACTTTGTGCTAGGATTTAAAGCCCCAGAAAATTACCCAAACTTTCTGATACCCTCTGTTCCCAACCTTCTAGATGTGGAGGCCACAGCCACAATTCCTCCCCTAGCCTGCGCTTATCCTCACACACTTCCCACAAAGCCAACCAGAAAGTGCTCCTTCCCCAAGGCCTCAGTGAGATCTCAGTGGACACCCATTGTGTTGGGTTAGTTTGGATCTTGCATTTCAGTTTCTGGATCTGGAATCAAATGCCAGTTCATAGGGTTTGGGACTTGCAGATTAGTAGGGGAGATTAGGTCCCCAACTCCAAATAAAGGGTTTAATGGGACCAGACATAAGTGATATAAGAAGTAGAGGAAGAGCCAGGCGCGGTGGCTCAAGCCTGTAATCCCAGCACTTTGGGAGGCCGAGACGGGCGGATCACGAGGTCAGGAGATCGAGACCATCCTGGCTAACATGGTGAAACCCCGTCTCTACTAAAAAATACAAAAACTAGCCGGGCGCCTGTAGTCCCAGCTACTCAGGAGGCTGAGGCAGGAGAATGGCGTGAACCCGGGAGGCGGAGCTTGCAGTGAGCTGAGATCCGGCCACTGCACTCCAGCCCGGGCGACAGAGCCAGAGCCAGACTCCGTCTCAAAAAAAAAAAAAAAGTAGAGGAAGGAAAAAAGAAAGGAAAGAAGAAATGGAAAAAAAAAAAAAAAAGGAAGGAAAGGATAGGAAAGGAAAGGAAGGAGGGAAGGAAGGCCTGGAAGAAAAAGAAGGAAAGAAAGATAATTTAGGATTTATTGAGCATGTTCTACATATCACATACTGTTCAAAGCCCTTTCACTTAAATCTCATTATTATCCCCATTGTTTCCATGAGCAAAGTAAAACTCAGAAAGACAAAATGATCTGCCCAAGGCCACAGAGCCAGTAAGTTACTTAATCCCAAGTATGTCTGATTCAGAGCCTGTACAATTTCCTAGCAGGTCAAAACAATGAAGAAGCCATTGCCAGGGTCTCCTGTTCCAGTATAGCCTGCTTCCTTGAGGTCCCTATACATCTCATTCCAGATGCCGAGTTTCTGACCCCAACCATGTGGTCTCATTCCTGTTTCCCACCTTTCTCTGTTGCACAGCACAGGCAGAATCAGAGGAACCGTATAAGTATTCTGGGTAGGGTTGGGGGTGTGGCTTTGGGGTACAGGCAGGCAGTCCCCTATCTAGGATTTCACGATCTGAGGGAAGAGGTGCCAAATCCTTCTGGGCTAGAATTGGATGGTTAGATCAAGAAGAGGCTGCAGTGTGGCTATAAGTACCAGGGCCTCAGGTTGGGAGGGTAGATGACTGCGGGGACTGGGGCAGGTGGAGGGAACTAAGCTGGTCCCTTCCCCTTACCCCCATCTCCCTACAGAGTCAACAAAGGTGATGTGGTTTCCCCTGTGGTCTGTTGCCCTAGACACCTGCAGTTCTGAATATGCATGTATGTGTCTATGTGCCAACTATGTGGCAGGGGACACAAGGAGAAAGCACTGGGACAGGATGGGGAGGGGCAGGAAGCCAGACAGTCTCCTCAAGCCCAAGACAGAGAAGGTACCACGAATGAAAAGATGGCAACGGTCACCCCTTTGACTATGTCAGGTCCCCAGCCAGGAGCATCAGGAGAGAGCTAGAAAGGAGACATTGTGGGGATCAGGAGCCTGGGCTGGTAGTCAGGGAACTTGAGTTTTAGGCCCAGTTCTGCCATTAACTTCCTGGGTCACACCTTTCTAAGTCTCAGTTTCCTGCTTTGTAAATAGCAATATCTTGGCTACTTACCTCACAGGGCTGGCCTGAAATCAGATGAAGAATACATAAAAGGATTTGTACCACTGTGAGTTTTAGAATTATTGTCCTGATGGCATAACAAATATTACAATTGCTTACTTTAGTTCCTGGATACACAACACACCCAGAGTGTGGAGATAAGAACATTAAAAACAAAAACAAAAACAAAGCCCCTGCCCTTCTATTGGTCACAGAGTGTTGAGGAAACAAAACAAACACATAAAACACTTGAAAGCCTCTTGCAACGCCAACTATTTTAAAAATCTCACTGTGTGATCTTGGCCAAGTTGCAACCACTCTGGGCCTCAGTTTTCTCATCTATCAAATGAGGGGGCTGCTTTAGATCATCTCTATTTGTTTTTCTGAGTCTAAAGCAGTTTTCTGATTCTGTTAGTCCAAGTGTAAATGAGTGCATCGCAAAGAGGGAAGACTGGAGTACATCAGGGCAGAACATGGCCTCAATGAAGCTGGCAAGTGTCGGTCAAACTGGGTTTTGAAAGAGCCCAGAGATGTGAATCAGAGTGGGGAGAGAAGAGGGGGTGACATTCCAGGTAGAGAGAATGGCATGTGCAAGGGCGAGGCAAGGAAGCAGAGGGTGGCAAACAGATTAGCCAGGCTCAGGAATGAGGTTGGCAGGATTGGAGGGACCTGGGGAGGAAGTCGGGAAAGGAAGACTAGAAGGGGGCAGTCCCGGGGCTGAGTGGCTAAGATGTGAAAGTGGGGGAGGAATATGGGTGGGGAGAGACGCTCTCAGCCCGAGTTCGGTGCCAAAGCCTGTGGAGCCAAACTCCACCCAGGAGAGAGGGAAAGCAGGGTCCCCTTGCCAAGAGGCCCCACCCACCAGGGAAAGCCCTTCCCTCCCTACCCTCCTCTCCCAGCTTCACTCCCAACCCTGAGGTAAGCAAGGCCCCGCTTAGGCCAGAACCTTGTTCATGGCAGAAACACACAGATGGGCAGCCACCACATCCTTCTATAACAATAATGCCAGCAGCAAAATAATAATAATGATAATGATGAAATAAACTACCCATCACCTGCTCTCTGATAAAACCCCTCAGCAGCAAAACCTCACGATGTACCCATTCCATTTACTAGAATATTTGCTCCCAAAAGCTGCAAGTGTTTTATAAGATTATCTAGTCTCCAGGATCCCCTGCACCTAACACTATATCAAAACCACATAGGCCGGGTGCAGTGGCTGACGCCTGTAATCCCAGTACTTTGGGAGGCCAAGGCAGGTGGATCATCTGAGGTCAGGAATTTGAGATCAGCCTGGCCAGCATGGGGAAACCCCATCTCGCCTAAAAATACAAAAATTAGCCAGGTGTGGTGGCACATGCCATTAATCTCAGTTACCCAGGAGGCCGAGGCAGAGGATTACTTGAACCCAGGAGGTTGAGGTTGCAGTGAGCTGAGATTGCGCTACTGCACTCCAGCCTGGGCGACAGAGCAAGACTCACTCAAAAAATAAATAAGTAAATAAAAACCACTTAAAAGAACCTGTGAAAAAAAAGATTCCTGAGTCCTATCCCAGACCCCATCAGACTCTTTGAGAAGGTTGGATAGTACCCAGGAACCTGCAGCACCACAGGTAATTCTAAGGTGTGGTTAAGTTTGGGACTCCCTGGTCTAATCCAAACCATTCCTTTTACAGATGAGGAAACGGAAGACATGAGGAGGATGTAAATTGCCAGAGATGACATGGTTAATCAGGGCCAGGGCAGGCAGAGAACTCGGGCCCCCAGGCTTCTAGGTCAGCGCTCCTTCCACAGCCCACACTGCCCAGCCCGGAGATGCCTGTGCCAGCAGAGATTATGGTCAGGGAGGCAGCCACTGGGCCATATTCTAATCATGAGTGAGAAGAAATTCGTCTGAGTTGCAAAATGCCTTTCTGCAGCCAGCTTACCATTACTTGCTCCAGTGGGCCCCTGCAGGGGTACTGTGGTCCTCCCGCTGGCAGGCTTGAGCTTCGGCCTTGCCATATGCCCCAGCACAACCCTCCAGTTGCCTAGGGGCTATACTGGCTGGCAGACAGGATCCCACTTTACTACAAATCTCAATGCTTCCTATTTGGAGGCACGTACCTCTGACTCCAGAATCTCCAGGAGAGACCCCTGAGAAGGTCTTGGCCTGAGGACACTCACTTCTCTTTCCCCAGGAGGGTCGTTCAGGGTGGGTTTGGATTATGCGCCTGTGAATCAGGAAGATTAGAGGCAGGAAAGAGAGCAATGAGCTGAGGGCGGCTAAGCTGGGAGGCGAGCAGGGGTGTCCTGGCTGAGACCTTGAAAAACTCCACCCGTGATGATCACCATTATACTCCTCTTCATCAACACACATTTGTTGAGCATCTACTCTGTGCCAGGCACCGTGTCAGGCTCTCAGGCACAGAGGCAAAAAAAAAAAAAAAAAAAAAAAAAAAAAAAAAGCCACAGTGAGGAATTCATCACCTCCTGGGGAGCAGGATACAGTCTAAGAACAGAACCTGGAGTGGAGAAAACTGTTGGATGAGGGATTCGAATAACATATGCCACAAAGGAGAGGGTGGATTCAGAGTCACCGAGAGTTCCAAGCAGGGAGAGACCTAATGGATCCTGGGATCAATGTGGACTGGGGAGACGGTTCTGCCCTCACCTGCTCTCCTCTGTGCTTGGGGTCTGAGGAAACCCAGAACAGTGATTCTAGAAGTCCGTCTCATCAGATCCCTCACTCCAGCTTGGCCTAAATGGCTAGGGGTGGGAAGGCAGAGGAGGCAGAGACAATGTGCAGACATCTCCCTTGGGCAGGCCCTGAGTCCTTGGGCTCCAGGGTTCCCTGCACTGAGCTTTCTCTCTCTCTCTCTTTTTTTTTTTTTTTAGACAGAGTTGCGCTCTTGTTGCCCAAGCCCGAGTGCAATGATGCAATCTCGGCTCACTGCAACCTCCGCCTCCTGGGTTCAAGCAATTCTCCTGCCTCAGCCTCCCGAGCTGCTGAGATTACAGGCACGTGCCACCACGCCTGGCTAATTTTTTGAATTTTTAGTAGAAACGGGGTTTCACCATGTTAGCCAGGCTGGTCTCGAACTCCTGACCTCAGGTGATCCATGTGCCTCGGCCTCCCAAAGTGCTGAGATTACAGGCATGAGCCACCAAGCCCGGCCCCCTGCACTGAGCTTTTAAGAGATCATTTAGGCCGGCGCGGTGGCTCACACCTGTAAATCCAGCACTTTGGGAGGCTGAAGCGGGCAGATTACCTGAGGTCAGGAGTTCGAGACCAGCCTGGCCAACATGGCAAAACCCTGTCTTTACTAAAAACACAAAAATTAGCCAGGCGTGGTAGCGGGCGCCTATAATCCCCTGCTACTCGGGAGGCTGAGGCAGAAGAACGGCATGAACCCAGGAGGCGGAGGTTGCAGTGAGCTGAGATTGTGCCACTGCCCTCCAGCCTGGGCGACAGAGCGAGACTCCACCTCAAAAACAAAAAAAAAAAAAAAGAGAGATCATTTAAAAGCACCCAGAGGAGTGGACAGAGTGAGGAAATGTACTGTGGTTACGAGCAAAGATTTGGTATGGAGCTGCTTGGGCTGGAGCTTGTTGCTTCCCCACTGCTTGACCTTACAATATTATTTAGCCTCGAGGAGTCTTGGTTTCCCATCTGCAGATTAGGGGATGAAGTGCCTGCTATATTGGGGTTGTTGCAAGGACTGATGAGATCGGGACATGAAGTACTTAACTACAGTGCCTGACACACACTGAGCTGTTAGGGACAGAGCTCCAATGCTCACATCAGTAATAGAAGAAAGACAGTGTCCTGTCTCTTCTGTCTCCCTAAACCTATTTTCCTCTATAATTTGAGGTCTCAAAGTGATCACTGAGCTGATTTATGCAAATGAATCCAATAGGGCCTATTGCCCAAGCTGACCTTTCTAGGGTGTACAGCCAGGCTACAGAAATGGGAAAATAGGTGCAACCTTCCTGATCCTCCTGAGATCCTCAAGTGTTGTCTTGAAGTTGAGGGGAACCTGGACCAGGCTGCAGGGAATGCCACAGGGACTGCAGAAAGGGCCTGGCCTCCCCTCCCAAAACACTGCACATCTGGAGTGATCTGCCCATCTGGCTGCATCCCTGGGGCAATGGCCACAGCTGCTATTTGAGGGAGGAGACATCCAGCTCCTTAGCCAGTGCCTGGGGTTGGGGGGGGGGGTCAGGGGGGCTATAAATAACTAAGAGGACCAGGGGGTCAAGGTTGACCTTTGGGGGTCAGGAGCTGGTGACTTCCCCCTCCTTGCTTGAGTCCAGAGCCAGAGTTTTAGCAAAACAGGAAGAGGCAGCAGCAGCTTCTGGGAAAGTGGGAGTGGCTCCCCTTCCCCCACTTGCCTGGGGCCTTCGGATCCCAGCCAGGACCTGGGAGAGGTGGAGTCATCTAGGCAAGAAGAGGGAGGGGCAGACCCACGCAGACTGGGCCCCAGCTTCAGTGCCCTCAAAAGGCACAGCCGGGGCACAGGAAAAGGAGAATGAGACAGAGAAGGGCAGCCCAATGGAGTATATCTGCCACCCCTGGTCCCCTCCTGTTTCCTTCTGTTCCCCAGGAAGGATAGGCATTAGAAATGGAGCTCAAAATGTGCCTGTGACCCAGGTAGTGTACAGGGAGGTTCAAGGTCAAGTTGAGCACACCTCCATCTCTCATCCCCTCCCAGCCTGCGGGGAGCTGAGCCTGAGCCCAAGTGGGTAGGAGGGAGGGTTCTAGACAGGGGGAAGGACACCTCTGGGCTTCTGGAAAGAGATCCAGGACCTGGCCCAGGTGGAATGATAGAAAAATCTTCCAATGAACTATCAAGGTGAGGCAATCCAAAGGTCTGGGTGGTCCTGGGTGAGTGCTTTTCCAGAATAATGGGGCATCTACAGGGACAAGCTCAGGAGAGCTAAGCCTCAGTCCAGAGACCCTCATGAAGTCAAAGACTGAAAGAATTATCCAGGAAATGTTGCCTGGCTTTGCTTTGCCTGAGTGAGGCTGGCCACTGAGAATCTGTCCTTCGGTATCTGGAGACATCTGGTTGGAGCTCTGGCTGCCCCACACCTCTAGTAGGGTCTGTACCTGTGTCTGTCATGGACTGCCCTTGTCTCCTGAGCCTGGAGCCCCACATTTCACCTGCTGGGAGGGTCTAGATCAGCGCTGTCCAATAGAAACAGAATGTGAGCCACATATGTAACTTATTTTCTATTAGCCACATCAAAAAAAGGAAAAATAAACAGGTGAAATTCATTTTAGTAGTATATTTATGTAACCTAATAGAGTAAATCTAAAACATTATTTTGATATGCAATCAAAATAAAAATTACTAATGAAACCTTTTACATTTTTTTCCATACTCAGTGTTTGAAAGCCAGTGTATATTTTATACTTATAGCACATTTCAATTCTGACTGGCCACATTTCAAGTGCTTAGTAGCCACATGTGGCCACTGGCTACTGTATGAACAGCACAAGTTTAGACTTATAGCTTCACCTCTTCTGCATCCCTTCCAGTCTCTTGTTGGAGAAGAGGCTCAGGAGGTGAAGGAAAACGCTGGTGAGGTCAGTGTGAAGGGTTAATTTGCTCTAGGAGGGTGACCACTCCCTTTGGCTTTCAAGCGTCTGTCTCTAGATCTGGATCAGTTCTAGTGTCCAGGCAGGCAAGGAAATTGAAGCATGGAGGGAGCAGCATCTTCCCTGACAACTGGCCTTTTCCTGCCCTTCCCAGCGCCCTTTCTCTGAGCAGAAGGTTGATAGAATCCGATTGCCTCTTCAGGCTCATTAGCCTCCACCTTCCTCTTTCCTCTTCCAAAAGCGACTCCAAATCCAAAGGTATTTGAGTAGCTGACTTAGGGAATATGGGAGGAGAAGCAAATTTGGAAGAAAATGCAGAATGGAGCTTTGCACAGGTGGAGTTTGAGGTGCTGGTGGGATGAACAAGGGGGGCTGTTGAGTGGACAGTTGGTATCTGGAGATTACGGAAGAATTTGGAGGTCATCAGTGAGAGATGAAATTATAAGAGTGAATGACATCACAAGAGCAGGAGAGAAGAGAGGAGAGAAGGGGAGGGCAGGGAAGATGGCTAAATACAGAAACCTGAGAAAACAAAGATTTCAGATGGGCGAGGAGTGGAAGCTGGAGGAGGTCAGGAGCAGTCACAGATTTCAGTGAAGCAAGAGGAAGTACATTGGAATCCCAAGTGGAAGAGAATATCAAGAAGGAGAGACTCACACTTGGTTGCAGTTGACAATGCTTTAAAATCATTCTTTTTTTTTTTTTTTTTTTTTTTTTTTTGAGATGAAGTTGTGCTCTGTCGCCCAGGCTGGAGTGCAGTGGTGTGATCTCGGCTCACTGCAACCTCCAACTCCCGGGTTCAAGTGATTCTCCAGCCTCAGCCTCCTGAGTAGCTGGGATTACAGGCACCCGCCACCAGGCCTGGCTAATTTTTATATTTTTAGTAGAGACAGGGTTTTACCATGTTGGCCAGGCTGGTCTGACCATAGGCAATCTGCCTGCCTCAGCCTCCCAAAGTGCTGGGATTACAGGTGTGAGCCACCGCACCTGGCCCTAAAATCATTCTTATAAAGAGAGCTCACACAAACTGGCCGGGCGCGGTGGCTCAAGCCTGTAATCCCAGCACTTTGGGAGGCCGAGACGGGCGGATCACGAGGTCAGGAGATGGAGACCATCCTGGCTAATATGGTGAAACCCCGTCTCTACTAAAAAATACAAAAAACTAGCCGGGCGACGAGGCGGGCTCCTGTAGTCCCAGCTACTGGGGAGGCTGAGACAGGAGAATGGCGTGAACCCGGGAGGCGGAGCTTGCAGTGAGCTGAGAGCTGGCCACTGCACTCCAGCCTGGGCAGGCAGAGCAAGACTCCGTCTCAAAAAAAAAAAAAAAAAAAAAGAAGCACTAGAACAGTGGAGACTAAAGTTCAAAGCCCAGAAACAGACTCTTCTGGAACAGAGGAAACACAACTCACAAGTAAAGGTAGGGGTATGTTCAACCTGATTGTCATCAAAGTAATGCCAATTAAAATGAGACAAAGGTAGGTGCCTTTTTGAAACATTAGCGAGAGCTCGGTGAAGTGTGTGTGCTGTCGGTAATGGCGTAACCTCTTTTGAAATCAGTTTGGCAATATATAGTAAGAGCTATAACGTGCTGTTACCCTTTGGCTCGATAACCCCACTCAGTATATCCTAAACTAGATTTCTGTAGCCACAACTGGGGGAGGAGGAGGAGCAGAATATGTGCCTAATGATGTCCCCCATCACACTGCTTATAATATAGAAAATTAGAGACAATTTGAACACTATGATTGGAAAATTGTGGAGGTAAATTATGATATTATATTTCCACTTAATAGAAAACTATGAAACTGTTAAGATGTTTATATGCAACAAGAGAACATAGATTGGTGCATACCCTATGATTGCAACTGTATTAAAAAACATATATGCATGGAGGAGAAGGTGAAGAGGAAGTATGTGCCATAGGTAATGATTATGTAGCGTGGAGTGGGTATATATGGTTTTGGTCTCATTTAATGAGTCTTAACGTTGTGGAGAGCGGGAATGAGGGTTGACCAGAAGCTGAGATTTGGGTCTCAGCTATAGGGAGGGACCTGACAACCTTCCAGAGGCCATGAATGCGTTTATCTGGCAACTTAATGGACTGAGCTCTGACCGCAAGGCAGGTGCGGTCACTGTGGGTATCAGCTTAGCACTCTCCTGATAGGAAAAAGCCCACCATGAGGGACGATGGCCAGGTGCTCACCACGGATTCCCTCCCATGCATGGGAAGTTCCTGGAGCCCCATAGTCTCCTCTACTACTGTTGAGGAGCAGGCTGTGGCAGATGCCTGTGGGGACAGCCCCCAGAGGACAGGGCCGACTGCAGGAGAAACAGAGCATCTGCAGTAGTGGCCACAGTGAGGTGAGGAGCTCAGCGGGTATGAGGGCCTCTCTACTCTGGGGTGGGGGTTGGTGGGCTGTGGTTGGCCACCTGCTGTTTCACATCACCCCAAAGGTGACATGAGATTCAGGGGCCATCACCTCCACGGCGCCCCCAGGAACTCTACCCAGGCCCCCACCTACAGTGCCATTGGGCCTCCTGCTCCTCCCCCTCCACTCTCTTCCCACAACACACTGGGGCCTTGAAATAACACATCTTTCTTTACGCCATCATTTCCACAGAATTTGCCTATGATTCATTTGTTGTCAAGAGGTATTAAATCCTCCAGCTCCCAGGCACCCTGGTCTTTGTACCCCTCCCTCCTAGGTCCCACCACTCCCCTTCCCACGGTGTCCTGCCCAGCTCTTACCCTGTCTTCCTGAGCCCCAGCATCCCAAACTCAGCGCCGCCTCCCCCACCCCCACCCCCACCCCTCTCCTCCCCACTTGACTCCTTGGGGAACAGTGGGAAGGGGCTAGGGCAGGTCCAGATGGCACCCACCCACCTCCCCAGCCCAGCTCCACCGGAGGAATGCCCTGCTGGGAAGGCCTCTAGCCTTAGGACTTGGAGATGAAGCCCTGGAAAGGGAAGAAAACTCTCTTTGCCTAAAAACAGGAGGCGGTGGAACCTTCAGACCCAGAAGCTGCCCCTTTCTGTGACTCCCCAAACCCCTCACTTGGGGAGGCTGGATTTTCCTCATACCTCCAGGCCTGGTCCCTGGGTCCGTCCCCATCACTGTTTCTGACTAGGCACAGGGGTATAGAGTTTCCACCGTGTGTGTGTGTGTGTGTGTGTGTGTGTGTGTGTCGGGGAGTAGGAAAAGCTGTCTTCTCACACCCTCATTACCCAGTAAGGCTTTGGGGTTCCCCTCCAGGGCCCTCCCCAGGGCTGTGTAGGTGTGTCAGGGAGCTAGAAGGTGGGGGTGGCAGGAGAGGAAGAGGGTGAGGAGCAAGGGGCCGGGGGGCTGCTGGGAGCTGGGCTGGGGTGAGGAGAGCTGCTGTGGTCGGGTTATCTGATGTGATGAGCCAGGTGTGCAGCTTTGAGGCTCTGGGGGTGGGGGAAGAGCAGCCTGAGAGAGAAGTAGAAACGGCAGAAGCAGCCTGGAGCCAGCGAGGTAGACAGGAAAGACAGAGGTGGGAGAAGAGAGCCTTAGTGAACCCAGGAAGGCCTCTCCCCAGAGCGCTTTTCTCCTCAAGCTCTGGAGGCAACACCAGAGCAGGCAGGCAGGTGGGCAGGGGAGTATCCACTGCCTCTGCCATGGCCCAACTTCACCAGCTCCCCAGCTCCCAGGGAACCAGGCAGCCTCCCCTCAACACTGCAGGGCTGATGGGCTCGAAGGTCCAGCCTTATCCCTGAATCAGAGCAGTTGGAGACAGTTGAGGCTCTATAATCTCGGTTGGAGGTTAACGGGTGGAGGAGGCTTTGCAGGAGGAGATAATGGGGCGGACCTCAGGTCCTCTGCACTACCCACCAGCACACCACCGTGGAGCTGGGGGAGTGAGCGGAGTTGTCGGCACCACGGGCCAGGCCAGGGGTGTGTCTGCCATCCTTGGAGCTGGGTTGAGGGCCAACTTGGCCTTTCACAAGAGGGGTCCACCTGTGAGTCCTCGCTTCTACCCTGTCTATCCCTGACTTGGAATGTGTTGGAGGAGCTGCTTGTAAGGAAGATAATATCAGGTCAGAGGTTATCTCTTTAGAGGAGAGGGTCCCCAGAGGATGATGAAAATTACAGTAATAAAGGTTAACATTTACTGAGCACCAAACTCCATGCCAAGCGCAATTGTAAATACTACATAGTAGCTCAGGTGGTTCTCACAACACCTAGGAAGTAAGTACCATTACTCTCTTTGCTTTACAGAAGAGAGACGAATAGCCAGCAGTCCCACAGCAACTCAGGGGAGTGCCAGAGTTCAAGTCCGGCTCCTGCTAGATGCCACTTCTGCTGCTCTTCACTGCTGCCCTAGACAAGGCCGGGCCCTGCGGCGTGCTGCAAGCCTTCCTTCCGTTATCTTTACCAGCTCTACACTGTCATTCACAGATGAGAAAGCTGAGGCTCAGAGAGCTCACACATTTCCCCCAAGGTTACACAGTCAGTAAGAGACACTATCAGGATTCCGATGACCTGCTCTTAAAGTTCATCTCTTATTCGCTCATTGCCTCCCTCAAGGTTGAGGAGTGGGGTGGAGGGGAGACCAGGAGAGCTACTGAGCTCCATCTGCCTCCGTGGCCCCCGCAGCCCAGAGCTCTGCCAGCAGTGGTAGGAGGAGTGTGGTTAGTATTTGCTGATGAATGAACAACCGAAGGACAAAATAATGAACTGTCATCTTCCAAGACAAAGGATTGCAGAAGCCACTGATATCCTGCCCACCGCCCTCCCCATCCACTCCTCTACTACCTCCAGTCCTTCCTGTGAACACAGCAGAGGCAGGAGCCCCTTGGGGTGGGGTCCCTATCAGGGAGGAAGTGCAGCTGGCTTCTCCCCCACCCCCGTTATCACTTCTCCCCCATCCCTACTTTATCACCCAGGGCCTCCACAGTCCCCTCCCTGTCCCTCTCCGGGGGCTCCTGGGTAGGAGAGGGAAAGACATGGAAATCAGTGGGGCTGGGGGAAGCGGGGGAAGCAGAAAGGATACCAGGAGCATTTCCCCGGCACATTTAACCTGGGGCTCACAGTCCTTGCCAGGCTGGGCCAGTGGTGTAGAGGACCAAGCCCTTTCTGATAGGCTGCTTGATCTATCTGGCCGGCCTAGTAGGCAAATGGGGAAATGGTAGTCAGGAGCTGACAGAGTTGGGGCACCTGCCCTCACTTCAGCCCTAGCCCCATGCCGGCTGCCACAGATGTTCACAGGTGTCTGCAGGATTGTTTTGTTTTTGTTGTTTTTTGAGATAGGCTCTCACTCTATTGCCCAGGCTGGAGTGCAGTGGTGCGATCATGGCTCATTGCAGCCTCAACCTCCTGGGCTTAGGCAGTCCTCCCACCTTGGCCCCCCAGGTAGCTAGGACTATAGGCACACGCCACCAGGCCCAGCTAATTTATTTTTAAAATTTGTTTGTAGAGATGCTGTCTCTCCATGTTGCCCAGGCTGGTCTTGAACTCCTGGCCTCAAGTAATCCTCCTGCCCCGGCCTCCCAAAGTGTTGGGATTATAGGCATGAGCCACCATGCCCAGCTAGGATTTGGGATAGGTTCAGGGTGGCACGGGCCTTTCCAGAGACCCAGTAGGCTTCTGAATGCAAGTGAAGAGTGCAGTGGGGAGGCCCTACGTAGCTAAATAAGGGCTGTCAACCAGGCTATGTGTGAATTTTCCATTCAACACCAAGGTCTGGATGTCTAAGGGGAGCTCTGCCCACTACCCCCAGGAGCTCACGGGAGCTTCTTCCTGCCTTCCTCCTCTCAGCAAACAGTATCCAGGAGGTCATGCCTTCCTTTCCAGAGAGCAGCTCAAACAATTTGCAGAACAATCCAGCTTGAAATTTGACACTTGATCCACCCCTCCGTGTATCCCCTAGATCAAATAACCCTGGATCTGTGACCCTTGGCTCAGATCTGTCTAATTCTTAGAGTCTGTTCAGACTTGGAGTGAGGCTGTTGAGTTCTGAGGAGGGAGGGGCTGTGGCAGCATTGACAATTTCCCCACATTCCTGTGGTACCTGAGTCTTTCCAATGCCTCCCCTCACCTGAGGCTCAATCTCTCATTACCCACCCTCTTCCCTTCCTTATTAGTGAGGTCTTGAACAACTGAACCAAAGAGCTTCTGGTTCATGCGCTAATGTTAACCTGCAGGAGGACACAGTCTTTGGCTCTGTCTCAGTCAACTCTGAATATGGTAAGCAGACCTAGGTTTTGGAAGACGCAAGAGCAGGAGGGATGGTCAGAATACTCTATGACAAAATGAGGATTCAAAACATTCCAGTAAGCCAATACGGGAGAATCAAATCAGATAAATATAAAGAGGGACAAATGCTACATTCTGCATTTAGTCAAAACAAATTGGTGGCCAGGCACGGTGGCTCACACCTGTAACCCCAGCACTTTGAGAAGCCAAGGCTTGGGAGGAAGGGAGGGGGATTGCTTCACGTCAGGAGTTCAGGACTAACCGAGGCAACACAGAGGGACCCCATCTTTACAAAACACAAAAAAGTTAGCTGAGTGTGCCGGTGGTCCCAGCTGCTCAGGAGGCTGAGACGAGAGGATTGCTTGAGCCCAGGAGTTTGAGGCTGCAGTGAGCTATGATCATGCACTCTGGCCTAGGCCACAGAGAGACCATCTCTGTCTCTCTCTCTTTCTCTCTCTCTCTCTCTTTCTCTCTCTCTCTCTCTTTCTCTCTCTGTCTCTCACACACACACGCGCGCGTGCACACACACACACGATCAGCCAAGTACAGAATGAGGGGGATGTGGCGGACACTTTAGGGAGAGGAGTTAGCATGAAGTTTCTGAAGCCACATGGAATTAACTTCACAGGTTCTGAAGTTCAAATGAAGGTGTTTAAATTTGCATAAGTCTGTTTGCATTTCATTTTCTAGCAGGGACATTATTAGCCTTTTTGACTCTCATTTTCTCACAAGTGTACAGTGGAGTTTTCCGGAGGCTTCTTGACACATGATATCATAACCGGTTGAATGCAGAAGCCAATATGAGAATCTGGCTGCCTTCTATTAAATCAGACATTGGCCAGGCGCGGTGGCTCAAGCCTGTAATCCCAGCACTTTGGGAGGCCGAGACGGGCGGATCACTAGGTCAGGAGATCGAGACCATCCTGGCTAACACAGTGAAACCCCATCTCTACTAAAAAATACAAAAAAAAAGACTAGCCAGGCGAGGTGGCGGGTGCCTGTAGTCCCAGCTACTCGGGAGGCTGAGGCAGGAGAATGGTGTAAACCCGGGAGGCGGAGCTTTTGCAGCGAGCTGAGATCCAGCCACTGCACTCCAGCCTGGGCGACAGAGCGAGACTCCGTCTCAAAAAAAAAAAAAAAAAAAAAAAAAAAAAAAAAAAAAAAAAAAAAAAAAAAAAAATCAGACATTAAAGAGATTTGCAAAACTGTGAAACAATACTGTCTTGCCATTAAATTAGTTTTACTGGCCGGGCGCGGTGGCTCAAGCCTGTAATCCCAGCACTTTGGGAGGCCGAGACGGGCGGATCACGAGGTCAGGAGATCGAGACCATCCTGGTCTACACGGTGAAACCCCGTCTCTACTAAAAAATACAAAAAAACTAGCCGGGCGAGATGGCGGGCGCCTGTAGTCCCAGCTACTCGGGAGGCTGAGGCAGGAGAATGGCGTAAACCAGGGAGGCGGAGCTTGCAGTGAGCTGAGATCCGGCCACTGCACTCCAGCCCGGGCAACAGAGCGAGACTCCGTCTCAAAAAAAAAAATAAATAAATAAATAAATAAATAAATAAATAAATAAATAAATAAATTAGTTTTACTTTGGAAAGTGGTTATTTTAAAGAAAAAATGTGTTATTTATCCTAACTTTTAATAGATTCATTATTGCCACATTTAAAGAATACACTTTAAAAGTTTCTGTTTTAATTTCCAATGGTACATATTGATGGATCTAACCCACATACACAAAAGTCCTTTGGGGTCCTTATTTTTAAGAGAGTAAAAGGACGCCAGGACCAAAATGCTTGAGAAACTGGTCTAGAGGCAGGCCACAGAGGTGCACATTCAGAGAACAGCACATACCCGGACATGGTGGTGGGTTGAGTTTCAATGTCTGGAACAAAGACAAATGACACTGAAGAGATCATGGTGGGGTTTATACCTCATCAGAGAAGCAGGGTTCCAACAAACACGGGGATAAATGAATCGATCAAACCCGATTCTTGAAACTTGTCTTGATTCCCTTTTCTCTGGGCATAAGCCAACCCTTGCCAAAGAATACTGACATTAATTATAGGTCAGTAAATATGCATGTGGTGAAGTCCAGGTGTTGGCGATTGTTGAAGGAGTGACATTGACAAAGAAAGAACATGACTGAAAGAAGCTGGGGACAGTAGTCACTAGAGTTCCATGTATTTCAGATTTATATTCCTACCTTCCCACCTCTTTCCCACTTTTCTCCCCAAGTAGCATGCGGTTGGGGCCAATTTGGTTTATTAAGTGGCACACCTGCCCCCTGGTGGCCAGGTGATACAGTGACACCTTCTCTCCATTCTGGTAGATAGCATGGAGCAGAAGTCCCTAGCACCAGAAGCTGAGATCCGGAAGGGCCCCAAAAAATCAGCCTGGAGTAAGTCTAGAGGGCTGGTCAGGGATCGGAGGTCGGAATGTGGGAGCAATGTCACCTCCTTGATAAAAACTTATTTGGCCATCTCAACAACCCAATAGTGATGCTGGCCAACTTTTATGATAACTACGTGCCAGGTACTGTTATAAATGCTTTACACAGATTATATCACAACAGCAGCAAATCTATGAGGTAGGTACTATTATTGTTACCATTTTGTGGATGAAGAAACTGACGCTCAAAAACATTAAGTAACTTGCCCAGGGTCATACAAGCAGCAAATGGCAGAGCCAGGCCTGGGAGACAGTAGTTTACTTGTTAACTGTTACTTGTAACTTGTTAACACCTTGCAGCTTCCACTTGGCATACCTTGCACTCATCTGTCTGTAGGGCTATCTTCTCCCACTGCACAGTGTCTTTCTTGGGGGCGGCGACTGTCTTGTTCATCGCCGTATCCCCAGCACTGAGCTCGGTGGTGTGTTTGGTTAGAAACATTGGAAGGACTACACAACTTGGCTGGACCTCAGAGGGAATCTGCAGCCTCGCTCACTCTCAGCACGGACTATGCTCAGAGGCCCCGGGCACAAGATCTTGACCCTGGGAGGCCCTTGGCTGAGGTGTGAGAGGGTCAGATACTCTCTGTTGCCTGGGAGGAGAAGCCAGAGAGCAAGTCCCTAACCCCATGTCGCTGGCATGAGGAGAAGTAAGCACCACCCTCAGTAGCAGAGACTCAGCGCCTCGCTGAATCTCAGTCATAACATGGAGACAGAGAAAGGGTGGAAGGGGATGTGATTGGGGCTTTGGGGGCGGGGAGGCCAGGCAAGTAGCTCAAAGCTATCCCCGTAGGGCAGTAGCACCACCTAGTGGTGAAGCTCAAGATGATTTAGGAAAAATAGCCGGCTAATCCATAGCTGAGGGGAGGCTGGGAATTCCCTCCTTTGGAGAGCGCGCTCTCCTTGGATGGAGCTACAGGAAAGGACCTGGAACTTTTCCAGCGTCTCCCCAAGCCAGAGCAGCTCACTCCAGAAGGGCTCACCAGGTTGTACAAAATGTGAAGAAAACACCCCTCTATGGACACGTCCTATGGGCCCCAGGCTGAAAAGAGCCGCCTAGCTGAGGTCATGTCAATGAAATCACACCCTCTTCAGGGAACGGCCTGCATCTAACGACTACCTGGTGCAGGAATATAGAAGTGACTCCCCCGCTTCATCTTGGGGCCATCCAAAGGGCCATCCCAGCTTCAGAGATCCCCACACGGGTTGATTGAGACCTTCATTGAGACTGCATTGCAACCCAACTTCTCCCACTGCTGATTCTACTTCTTTCCCTTCCACCAGGGCTGATAATCCTGAGACCGCTCCCCAACAAACTCCCTGCACTTCAACCTTCATTTCAGGGTCTACCTCCCTGGAATCCAGCTTGCAACACCATCCCGTATATCATATATGACATGTGTGCGTACAGAGATTCGGAGCAGCTGTCTGCAGCAGCGAGCTCTCAGATTCCCCCTACTAGCCACAGGCTCCACACCCTGCTGTGCTTCTGGGTCTCGAGGAACACACACTCCCCAGCAGCCTCACGGGCTCCCTGCCCACAATGAGGACTAGTTGCCTATAGGATGTCAGCGTGATGAGCCATCTCCTTGGCCACGCTGGAGGTGTCAGACAGCATCCATCTTTCTTGTCATCTGCAGAGGCCATGGGGTAGGCAGACTGTCCCCACTGCACAAGCAGCCTGCAAGGAGCCTGGTAGAAGCTGGGGAAATTGAAGGGCTCTGGCTACTCCTGGCATGCCCTGTTTGCTTGCTCCAGGGCTAAAGGAATCAATACTTCCTAGCACACCAGTGACTTATTTATACCACATGATGCTTTGAGTCTATCAACCCCATGGTCTGTGCAGTGTTTTTGCTTTATGTCTCTTTTAAGGAGCAGACTCATTCACACTACCCCAGGTGTGGCACAGCCCATTGTAAGGGGAGGATGTTCCCTATAGAGCTTCCATATGATGTCAGGTTAGTGGCCATTCTGCCCAACAGATCAAGAGAAGCACATTAGGCCAGCATCCTCACGGAGTCATTCACAATTTGTACCAGATAAGAACGCATTGTGTAGACCAGTGCTGCCCCATAGACTATTCTGTGATGATGAAAATGTCATGCCTGGCCGGGCGCGGTGGCTCAAGCCTGTAATCCCAGCACTTTGGGAGGCCGAGACGGGCGGATCACGAGGTCAGGAGATCGAGACCATCCTGGCTAACACGGTGAAACCCCGTCTCTACTAAAAATACAAAAAACTAGCCGGGCGTGGTGGCGGGCGCCTGTAGTCCCAGCTACTCGGGAGGCTGAGGCAGGAGAATGGCGGGAACCCGGGAGATGGAGCTTGCAGTGAGCCGAGATTGCGCCACTGCACTCCAGCCTGGGCAACAGAGCGAGACTCCGTCTCAAAAAAAAAAAAAAAAAAAAAAAAAAAAAAAAAAAAAAAAAAAAGAAAATGTCATGCCTGTAATCCCAGCACTTTGGGAGCCCGAGGCAGGCAGATCACTTGAGGTCAGGAGTTCAAGACCAGCCTGGACAACATGGTGAAACCCCGTCTCTACTAAAAATAGAAAAATTAGCCAGGCGTGGTGGCAGGTGCCTGTAATCCTATATACTCTGTCGGCTGAGGCAGAAGAATGGTTTAAATCTGGGAGGCAGAGGTTGCAGTGAGCCGAGATTGTGCCACTGCACTCTAGCCTGGGTGACAGAGCAAGACTCTGTCAAAAAACAAAAAAAAAAAGAAAAAAAGAAAATGTTGTGTATTTGCACTGTCCGTTACAGTAGCCCTGAGGTTATCAAACACTGGAACTGCGGCTTGTGCGGCTGAGAAGCTAGATGTTTACCTTTATTTCATTTAAATACTCACATGTGGCTAGTGGCTACTTGTTTGAACAGTGTAGGCATAGAACCAAAGCTTGGAATGTGAAAACTTAAAATCACTTGATCCTAATTATGCAATCTTCCTGGGGTATATTCCTCTTGGTTTACCTGGAAAAGTTCATTATAACACAGCCTTGGAAATTTTGTGTTCTTCTAGGTCAGCTATAAAAATGAAAACTAGCCGGGCGAGGTGGCGGGCGCCTGTAGTCCCAGCTACTTGGGAGGCTGAGGCAGGAGAATGGCATGAACCCAGGAGGCGGAGCTTGCAGTGAGCTGAGATCTGGCCACTGCACTCCAGCCTGGGCGACAGAGCAAGACTCTGTCTCAAAAAAAAAAAAAAAAAAAAAAAAAAAAAAAAAAAATGCTACATAAGATCCTCCTAACAGTGTATCAGAACTCCATTCTCCACATTCCTCCAGCCAGAGACACGCCCATTTATGCAGCTGTTGATTTCCTTTCTCTAAGTGCCTTCATGTTTCACAAAATAACCCTCAAGTTCTAACCCCGATTCCCCCAAGTTCATCTCATCCCACTGAAACACATTTTAGCCTTTGGTTTGAAATATTTTCAGATATTTCTGAAAAATTAGAGTGAATCACATCCCCAGGCCAACTTATCCTAAATCAATACATTGGCTGGCATGATTTCCTTATTTTCAGATCACAATGCTGTGTCCTTGGTTGGTTATTCTTGTTTACTGTGCTTAGCAACGCTATCCTTCATCATAAATCCCACTTCTTTGGGAAGCAGAGTGGAGTGCATCGGCATAAGTTGGGCCCCTTAGGAGTCCTGTTTCTGCACAGCAGTCATTTGTAATCCTCCAGGTCACTGGCACAGCCACCATCTCTAATGGCAGACACAGTTTTGCCAATAGCTGCTTGGTTTTCATTTTTGAGGGTCTCATGTAGGTGTCACATATGGACTGCACACTTCCTGGGAGCAGAGCACAGTTTGATCCAGCACCTCTAATTTTCCCAGCTCAGGGCCTGCTTTAGGAATGGGAACCTCTTTTATCTCCTCTCTAGGAGAGAGCTAGCAAGACCATCAGTAACCTGTCAGGTCCCCCAACTCAGTAGGAAGCAGGACAATGTAGCAGTTAATTTGTGGCTTCTGAAGCTAGCTGATGAAGGTTCAAATCCCATCCCTTGCTAGTGTGGCATTGCTCAAGCTATCCCTTCTGTCAAATGGGGGTAATAATGATTCATCTCCCTTAGGGTCCTTATAAGGATAAGGCAAATTGGTTTCCATAAAGCATTTATTTACAGCAGTACTTGCAACAAAGTAAGTGCTATGTAAGTATGAGCCATTTTTATTACCATAAGCAAAGCTTTCTACATTGGTTGACTTGACAAACTGCAGGGCAAACTTTTTTCTCTTTGGAAATCATTCAGCAGGCACCGTTTACATCCTTTCGCCACCTATCTCTAGCTTTCACTAAATCTGCCACACATTCCTGCCTTCTCTGTTGGCCTCACTTCGATTCTCCTACATGCTTCCAGTTAGCCAGCTGGAGGATTTTCCTGTCTCTGGGAATCTTGTGGAAAATCTTGCACTTTGGTGCACACCCTTCTTCAGTTATAATGATATACCTTAAAAGTTTTACATTTACAAATGTTTATTTTCACACTTTCATTCTAAAATAGAATCGATGATGACCTTTTCTCCCAGTTCAGCCCCATGAAAACTCATTTTTCCCTCTTTTCTTTTCCTCCCAGCTCCTAGACTTCCTTTGGAGGAGTGGCCTAGGTGGTGGGGCCCAGGGCTGAGTAACTGATACTCCCAGGAGTTTCCTGGAGAAGACAGGGCCAGAAGGAGAGCTGGGAAGGTGGCAACATTACAAAGACAAATGCATGTTATAGATGAGGCAACAGCATTATACAAGGGTGAGGCGGAGAGCCCAGCAGGCCTGGGCCACATTGCGGTGGGGCAGGGTCTGACTCACAATGAGGCAGAGGTGAGTCTCCTTCCTTCTCCTTCTCCTTCTGATGGGTTGGTGGAGTTACAAGCCATGGAAGGAAGGAAGGGGTCCCAGATCCAGACTTGCTCTGTCTGAAATCCAGGGCTTTCCCCAGGGACTGGGTCAGCCACCCGGGGAATGGGGTGGCTGAGCTCAAACATGGTGGGGTCTGAGCTCAAACATAGTGTAGTGAACAGGACACCAGACCATGACTCCAAAGTCTGGTCCTGTCCTAGTCCACTTCTTTTTTTTTTTTTTTTTTAAAGATGGAATTTCCCTCTTGTTGCCCAGAGCTAGAGAGCAACGGCACGATCTTGGCTCACTGCAACCTCCACCTCTTGGGTTCAATTCTCCTGCCTCAGCTTCCCGAGTAGCTGGGATTAAAGGCATGTGCCACTACGCCCAGTTGTGTGTGTGTGTGTGTGTGTGTGTGTGTGTGTTTAGTAGAGACAGGGTTTCTCCATGTTGGTCAGGCTGCTCTCGAACTCACGACCCCAGGTGATCCTCCCGCCTCGGCCTCCCAAAGTGCTGGGATTACAGGCGTGAGCCACCCCGCCCGGCCTGTCCTGGCCCACTTCTAACTAGTTATATATGCTTGGGTGAGTCACGCCCTCCTCTGTCTGTTTTCCTTAATGAGGGGATTGACTCATTTAGCAACTTTCAAGTGTTTTCTCCTACTGAAGAGCAAGCTGGACCAATACGTTCCGCAGTTAAAATCAAACAAGAGTCTCTCCCTAGACCCTTGTAGAATAACAATAGCAACAATAATTAATGTACAGAAGTTTCACAATGTAAGTTCTCCCCCCATAAATATCTCCAAATCAGTGGTACCTGCTACCCTGTATATTAGAATATAATACAAATGGAGTCTGAGTCTGAAAACAACTCATATCTAATAAATTTACAGATTAAGAGATACATATGCTATTCTGCAGTAAGGAATGTGGCTTTCAGATGTTTTTCCATCTGAAGAATTCTGAAAGACATGGGGCCAGGTGGATACCGAGGCTCTTGCAGTGTGAAGTCTGATTCCTCCCTGGGTTTTCAGGGAACAACGGATACAGGTGGAAGGACACAGCTTCCGGGAGCGGGGCGGTCACGTTCCCACTGACTTTAACATTTCTGGTGACACAGCAAATGCGGTCGCATTCCCCAAACTCAAGCACTGATCTAAGAAGCCTCCGTGATCCACCTCGAAGAACGCCTTTCTGTACTGGTCCCGCACACCTACAGCTCACTCTCACAAGGTCCCCACCCTGGAGTAAACGGACAGACCGTTCCCACCCGCGGGGCTGGGCTGGCTGCAGAAGAGAGCATGCATTTGAAGTTGTATCACTCCGCCCCTGCCTCACTGGCTCCTTTTGACTTTTGGGTGGTGGAGTGAGAATAAGAAGGGACGCTACTCCACATCATGGAACCCCCAAACGCTGTCTCTGACTAGCCACCCGAGGCTGCCCCGCTCTCCCTTCCCACACTCTGGGGTGCGGGAGCGCTAGCTCTTAGCCCCGTGGGTGAACAGCGGCCTTGGAACCACACCGAGGCGGCAGGGAGATCATGACTCAGCCGCTGGGGTCTGAAAGTTCTTCTCCTCCATCCCACCCTGCCAGGTGGAGGAGATGCGGCTCACTGCTTCTTCAGACTGGAAGTGGGGAGGGGGTGGGGGGAGCAGGCTCTGGGTTACCCTCGGTGACCCGAGGAGGACAGGGAGGGCTGGCTCTCCTGGGCAGGAGGTAAGGCACTGGCAGGGGGAGGACGAGGATGGCAGGTGCTATTCTGCAAACTGGGGACAATTCAGTCCTGCTACCTGGATCTGTGAAAGGAGGGCTTCCACCTCAACCAACTCCTTAGATCCAGGGTGAGAAACTGGGGGCTTGGTGACAGGGATAGCTATGACCACCATCCACTATTCTTCTGTGAGGCTGTTTTTGTCTGTTTTCCTCCTTGGGTCTCTCAGCAGGTGGGTTCGTGCCTGGTGCTCCAGTGATGGGAAGAAAACCCACCTCACCACAGCTACTGCCCATGAGAATATAACCAGGGCAATGGGATGTCGGTGGGCACTAAAGCGGGTGGGGTGGGAGCTGTGGGCTGATTATCATGAGTAAGCAGGAGAGGGAGACCCCACTAGGCTCTGGAATGGGGGGCCTGCAGCAGGGGGAGGTGCAAGTGTCTCTGTCCCTGAGGAATTGATGCATTTCCCCTGCCTATTCCCTCAACACCAGTCAGCAGCCACTTATGCAGTAGTGGGGGCATCTCTGGGCAAGGCCCTGCCTCCAGCCTCTGCCCTCTGCCCCCACTTGAGTTTCTTTGTCAAACAAACAGCAACTCCTCATGGCTGAGGTCTCAAGGGACCAGGGAAAGGTCTGCAGGAGAGGGGTTAGGTTGAACAGGAGAGAGAATGGGCTGGGTGGACAGGGGAGGTGGCAGAGGAGAGGCTGAACCCCACACAGGGTGAGGAGGGCTGCTGAGTAGCTGCCAGCCCCGGGGCCGGCACGTGGCCCTGGAGGAGCGGCCCCACCCAGGCACTGCCTCGGGCTGTCCTAGTCAGGAGATCTCATTGCCAAACACTTCGAGCACGAGGGGCGTGAGCTTCATGCTGCTCTCAGGCTGGAAGGAGAGGCAGCGGTACTGCTTGGAGTGCTCCTCATTGAGGCTGCGCAAGTCGGCCAGCTTCTGGATCATCTTGGCATAGAGCAGGTGGCTGCCCGGGGGCGGGTGGCGGCAGCGGATGTAGGTCTGCAACGTGTTGGACAGGCGGTCCTGGATGGCCTCGATCAGCGCGGCATCCTGCACCCCGGGACGATCTGTGGACACGGTGGTAGAGAAGGCACAGGAGCTCTGAGCTGGGCCCCTCACTGCTCAATCCCCCCACCCCCCACCCACACAGACACTCAGTGGCAGCACCCCCTAGGCCACCCCTCTATGACTGCTGACTGGTGATACCACTGCATGGCCCCAAAGCCCTCCAGTGACTTCTCCTTGTATTTAGGATCCAGTCCCAGGTCCTCCCATGGGCCCACCTGGGCCTGTCTCTGCCTGGCCTTGCTCTCTGTCCATGCTCCGTCCATCCCTCAGCGTTCTGATGTGCCGTGCTCTCTGGTCACCAGCCTTCACATCTGTGTTCCCACTGCTTGGAACTCTGTTCTGCTATCTTTGCCAGACTCTTACTGATCCTTTGGGTAACAGCTTAAAAGGTCTTCCTCCAAAAGACTCCTGGCAACACTCTACCTCCGTGGCCCAGACCATGTCAACTTCCCTCCTTCTACCATTCTGTAGTATCATTTACTTTATTTTTACAACTCTTGCCATGTTAGGAATTAGTTGTTAAATAGCGTTTGTTTAATGTTTCCATCTAAGCTTCATGAGAGTGGAGCCTGTGTCCTGTTTGCTGTTGAACTCCAGTACCTAGCATAGTGCCTGGTACCCAATAGGTGCTCAGTAAATTGTTGCTAAGTGGATGAATGAATGAGTGAATGCTGGCTGGGCAGGTGTAGGGGAGCCCACCTCCATTCCTTGAGCCTCCAGTCCAGGAAAGCATCCCTGGGCAGAGGCCACTAGCTTGTCCCCTGAACACAGCACTGGCTGAGGCAGGGCCACCCCTCTTTGAACCTCATCACTGACATCATGTCCCCAAGGTTACAATAACTTCCTCTTCGGCCTTTTCCCCCTCTTCTCACCTCTAACCAGCAGAAGAGGTCAAGGGTCACAGCACACTGCCTCCAAAATCAATCAGGTAAACTGTATAGGCAGAACTATCTCTCAGGCTCCAGGGTTTTGTACCCTGCCCACGAGAAACCTCAAATAACAGGAATATTGAGCCCAGTTCACACGAGAGCAGAGCCTGAGTATTGGGAACACGCAGGCCCGTCTGTGGCCCGAGGAACCCTGCTTATCTAGTTTCTCAGAATCCCCCCTACGAGTCGCCTACAAACTCTGTAAGGCAGAGCCAAGGGCAGTGAGGGGCACCTCAGCATCCACACACCACTGGGGCTCTGCAAATCAGCAAAGTAGGCATTTCCTTCTCTGCCTCTCCTTTTGCTACATCTCCCTTCAGGTTGCCCAGCTGGCCCTCAGCAGGTCTTCGTCCTTCACGCTCCCTGCTCCCCAGGTCCCCGAGCTCCTCCTGGCCTAGCCCCATACCTGGGGAGACGATGCAGATGGCCATGAGCAGAACATGCTCCTCCTCATGCAAATTCAGCTTCTTCAGTCCCACCTGGAACTTGATGAGGGGCTCAATCAGCTCCAGGCTGTGTCCGGCTGTGAGAGACAATGGCCAGGTACTGTGGGCAGAGCTGAGGAGCCGCCCACCCACCTCCAACCCCATGAGTCGGACCCTCACCCTTCTCTCCCTGTTGGTGCCTAACTCCCTCCCATGTGTCTGATTGGAGCCCAAACCCCAGGAGGGGTGGAGACAGACTCTGGGCGCTGGAAAAGGTGGAGGTGGAGTCCAGGCATACCTTTGGTCACGTCACTGACGCGGTACTTGTAGTCCTGGTTGCCACAGGTCCAGGACATGTCATCCATGGTGAAGGATTCATTGGAGCGTAACATGATGACCTCAATGGCACTTGACTTCAGCAGCACTATCTGGTCCTCAGAGGTGAGGTCTCTGCAGGGGAGGGAGGGAAGGAGGTCAGGTTACCAGTCAAGGCCTTCCAGACACACAAATCAGTTTAGTGTTTTGACAGGTATACACCTGCTGGGCGCCAACATGTGCCCTGGGTCTTTCATCGAGGAGCTTGCAGCCTGGCTGGAAGGGACAAGAGTGTTCCTTGAGAGAGAACAGTTCAGCACTGTGATCATGTGCCAAGGCCGGAAGTGAAGTAGCTCAGTTACTAAGACAAAGAAAACCCAGAGGCCAAGCAGCCAGAGCTGTGAGGCACAGGAAGACGGAGCCCAGGGAAGCTCCCAGCGTTGAGGCATGAATATGGCGGTCTGCAAAAGGTAGGACCACAGTATCTTCAAAAACACCCAAGTTTTCTCCTCCTCTCCCTCCTCCTGTCTTCCAGTCCTTCTCAGTAGTAAATTCAGCCAGCTCTGTCTCCAGGATGTCTCTCGAGCTGCTGATCTTATTTCCACTCCTACCAGGAGTGCTCTGGTTCAGAGCTCCAGCGTGTTTACCAATAGCCTCTTATGGGAATCTCAGACTTGGGTCTCTCCAGTCTGTCATTCATCTTTTTTACCACTGCTGTAGGTCAATGTCTTCTTGTGCTCAGAAATCCTCACTGACTCTCAAACACCCTAGGTTCAGGCCCATACTCCCTAACTTGGCTCCAACCTCTCATTCCAACTCCCTTTCCCATGGTAAACTCCACCAACCTTCCATTCTAGCGGGATCATGCCACTCCACATTCAGATGCTGTGTGTTCTCACTGTGCCTTTTTTTTTTTTTTTTCTTGAGACAGGATCTCACTCTGTTGCTGAGGCTGAAGTACAGTGTTATGATCATAGCATGTTATAGCCTCAAACTCCTGGGCTCAAGTGAGTCTCCCATCTCAGCCTTCCAAATAGCTAAGACTACAAGCATGCACCACCATGCTCAGCTAATTTTCTTTTATTATTATTTTTAGAGACAGTGTCCTGTTCTGTCACACAAGCTGGAGTGCAACAGAATGACCATAGCTCACTGCAGCCCCAAACTCCTGGGCTCGAGCAATCCTCCTGCCTCAGCCTCCTAAGTAGCTAGGACTACAGATGCCTACCACCACACCTAGCTAACTTTTAAATTTTTTTTTGTAGACATGGTGTTTCACTATGTGACCCAGGCTGGTCTCAAACTCCTGGCCTCATGTGATCCTCTCATCTTGACCTCCCAAAGCACTGGGGTTACAGGTGTGAGCCACTGTATCCAGCCATCACCACGCCTTTGAGCATACTACAGCTCCAGCCAGGAATACCTTTCTAATGTTCCATTTTGTTTTTCTGGTCCTGAATCCACTGTGTTTTCCCTTGGAGCCCCGCACCCTCTGACTCTTCAGCACAGTTAGGGCCATGTCGTTGTGACGCATTGAACATTGCTGGTGCTCTTATTTTGCCCTTCTCTTCCAGTTCTGCTCTTTACATGCTTGTTTTCTACTTTTTTTTTTTTTTTTTGAGACAGAGTCTTGCTCTGTTGCCCAGGCTGGAGTGCAGTGGTGCAGTCTTGGCTCACTGCACCCTCCACCTCGCAGGTTCAAGCAATTTTCCTACCTCAGCCTCCTGAGTAGCTGGGATTACAGACACCCACCACCACGCCTAGCCAATTTTTGTATTTTTAGTAGAGACAGGGTTTCGCCATGTTGGCCAGGCTGGTCTCAAACTCCTGACCTCAGATGATCTGCCCACCTCAGCCTCCCAAAGTGCTGGGATTATGGCGTGAGCCACTGCGCCCAGCCACTTGTTTTCTACTCTTATTTGTAAGTTACTTGGGGGCCAGCACCTCCTCTTAATCACCTTACTGTTGCCCACACAATGATCATTGAGCCCTCAGCACAACAAGAGGATTAATAGAGATGCGTTGATGAGTTGAGAGGCCAATGACTAGTTCCACTATTCTGAGTCATGATTGAGCTTGTCTGAACAATGGCGAGGAAAAGGCAGGGCTCACAAATCAGCTTGCTTCTGGCTTTTACTCTCTTTCTCTTCCTGACTGTCTATTTCCTCCTGGATATCCTGTAGATAGGCTGTCATCCCCTGGATAGCTGCATGTTTGTATATAAAGTCAGGAAGCCGATATTAACTGATGAGAGTGTTGTATCAATGGGTGATAGATGGTGGGGAATGAGAAGCCTTGCATGATCAGGATGGCCAGCAAAGGATCTGTATTGAAAAAAATCACAAAGTGCTAGAGTTGGAGGGCCCCTCTTAGGAGCTCTTAGAGGTGGCTCCTACATAACCTCTGTAGGACTCTCCTAGGGTCAGGGAGCTTAGGGCCTCTGGACACAGCCATGGAGTTGTTCGCGCCGAGATTAATGGCCTCTTCTATTGAGCTGCAACCCACGATGATGGTACACTCATTTGTGGTTTACAGTTTTGTACTCAAGAAACCCAGAACCAGACTTCTTCACTAGCCATGGGACTTCCTTCGAACCATAGCTAATGGAGTTTTTTAAAAAGGAAAACTACTTCAGATAGTCTAATGACACAATGTCTAAACATCTCACCATCCTTGTCACTTTTCTCTAGATACTCAAATCACATTTAAAAAACAAAAAGGAACACCATCCCCGTTTTTGATTTGACTCATTATACAAGTAAAACATACTCATTATCAAATCTTTGGAAAATACATAAAAATGTAAAAACAAATTAAAATTGCTCATAACCACACTTCACATTTCGGTGTATTTTCTTCCTGTCTTTTTTTCTTATTTATTTTTCTATTTATTTTAATTTTTTTTTTTTTTTTGAGACAGAGTCTTGCTCTGTTGCCCAGGCTGGAGTGCAGTGGTGCAATCTCGGCTCACTGCAACCTCTGCCTCCTGGGTTCAAGCCATTCTCCTGTCTCAGCCTGCGGAGGAGCTGGTACTACAGGCATGAGCCACCACACCCGGCTAATTTTTGTATTTTTAGTAAAGATGGGGTTTCACCATGTTGGCCAGGCTGGTCTTGAACTCCTGACCTCAAGTGATCTGCCTGCCTTGGCCTCCCAAAGTTCTGGGATTATAGCTGTGAGCTGCCGTGCCTGGCACCTTCCTATCTTTTTTCTATACAAATATATATATATATATCCACACATATACATAGAGAGAGGGAGTATATCTTTAACATACTGGAGCTTATACTAATTCTTTATCCTGCTTCCTATATTACTCAAAATTCTTTAGCCCAGTTCTTAGAGGGTTGCATAATGTTACATCATAACAGTATACTCTAAGTTATTGAACCAGTCTTCCATTTATCTATTTTTGAACATTTTGATTGCTTCCAGTTTTTGCTATCATAGGTAATTCTGGGAGGAATATCTTTATACATAGGCTTTTGTTCAATGCCCCACTCAAACAGATGGCCAGCAGTGAACACACCTTCCATGGGTGCGGACCAGCGAGACTTCAGTGGGATCACTGCCTTTGTGATCCAGACATCCTGCTGCTAGGAACAGAAGCCCAAAACAACCCCAACTGACTGCCCACAGCCTGGAAATACAGGGCCTTTCTAAATACAGCTCACAGCCAGGACCAAGGATGATGGCAAGGTGGGAGTAGAGGTGGAGTTACAGGGGAAGCCACAAGAGAGCTTGTTCCACAATGATAGGCACCAACACAGCTCCGTTCCCCCTCCCTCACCTGTGTGACATTTACACCCTCCTCTGTCTTCACGCCTGCAGCCGCTTCTGGGCACCCGAGATGTGACTGGAATTGTGTTGCTGTTTCATCTTTCCCACCCCCACAGGCAGAGCTCGGCCCCTCCCCTCCCGCATTCCCACGGTACCTCCAGCAGGCTTCTAGCAGGGCTCTTATCTCCTTGCAGCAATTGTTTACACGTCTGTCTCTTTCATCAGACACCAAATCCCTGGATGCCAGGGACTGTCTTCTCAACAACTTTTGTCCCTCACAGTTTGTGTAAGAAAGCTATTTGTTGGATGGATGAAGAAATGAATGTGGAGAAAGGGCACAGCACGAAGGAAGCATGATAACCCCCAGGGCTCTTCCCTGGGTATGGAATGGCAATGAAGGTGAAGGCATTTAGCAGAAAAGGGCAGGGCTGCAGCTGACGTGGCCTGGTCTCTTGTGCACTTTACTTGGCAGTGAAGCCTGGGGGTCCTAAGTCCTGGGATCTAAGGCTGCTCCTGGCCATTTAGATGCTGCTGCTGACGCCACCTCCTCCGTGCATTTCATTTGCAGTGCCAGCAGGGAGGGAGTTTTGTGGGGTGAGACTGAGAAACTAAGGGAGGAGAGGTGGGAGGAGAGAGCAGGCCAAGGCCACACTGTAGCGCAGTTCACACCCAGAGCAGCCCATCCAGCCCCGCCCCACGTTGGTCTCATGCCCACATTGGAGACTCATCCTGTGCCCCCACACACCCACACAGAAGTCTCATCCTGGCTTCCCCACACCCTCCGCGCCTGCCTATAGGCTGCAAGATCAAAGCCACCAGGGACGCAGCCACTATTCTTCTATGTCTTGGAACAACAGAACCCCTAAGTGTGGAAAGCAGCAGAACGAGAGAGCTGCTGGGCTGGCCCATGCTGGGCCCAGTTGGAGCCTAGGTTTGGGCTCCAGTCCAGGCTCAGCATCACCTCTGTCCAGCCACAGAGAGTGTCCATACCAGTGTCCCTGCAAGCTCTCTTAGCAAGGCCTGCTCCATTTTCATTGGCATGCCTTCTGCTCTGGGACTTCTCAAGTCATACTGAAGACAGAGAAGCAAACCCTAGCATGTTCAGGATCAGTTTAATCCATTTTGCATCAATGGCTGGGCAGCTCCTGTACCTGCCCATATGTACCTCACTTTAGCCATGAGTTGCAAGGACAGACTAGGGGACAGAGGGGAACATGATGAAAGGAAGAGGGCAGACTTCAATTTAACCTCGTGAAGAGAAACTGAGAGTAGTACTATTTGTGTCAGGGTCCATGTGGGAGGGCAAGGAATAGGGAACTTGAGCATGGGAGAAAAGTGGAGGCTGGGGTTCCTTAGTGAAGGGGGCAGCATTGGAGTAATCTGATTCAGTAAGTAACTTTCTTTTTAGGACAGCTTTCCTGTGTGTGCAATCTCAGCCCCCACTGGAATCACTGAACCTCAGTACCTGGAAAGGGTCATGAGGGCCCTCTGTCCTACTCCCCACTAGAGCAGGGAAAAATGAAGCCTGTGTAGATGAGTACTACTGCCTGACATGAGGATGGAAGCGGAGTGCTTCCGTGTTTTTCCCTTAGCCGTTTACACAAAACAAGACTTTGGTATATGTGGAGTTTGCAAACAGTAACGTGAAGCGTGGAGGAGGGAGTTGGAACTTGTGCTCTACGGAATGTATTGTCAGTTCCAAGGAAAGGCTCTGAGGGTAAACCCTGTGCTCAGAGCAATGCCTGACTCACATGAGATCTGTCGCTTGCTCCTGCCTGCCTGCCAGAGGGCCCTCGCTCCTATCGCTACAACCAAAATGTGCAATGCGGTAGAAGTGTCTCATCACTGTCTGCCAGTTTTCTTTTCTTTGCCATTTTCACATTAATTCCAGAGGAAGAGCATTGAAAAATTTCTGGTATTTGGGTTGGTGACAGGCATAAAATAACACAGAGCCAGTTTTCTCAGGGCAGAAACGAACTGGAAAGTTCTGGGTTTAACTCTGTGAATGACCATCATCTCACTGGCAAGGCAGTAATTTAGGAAATAACTGATGGCTTTTCTACACAGCTAAGAGGTTCATAAACGGATATGTGGCACCTCATATCTGTTTCCATCCAGAGCCAGCAATGTTAACTCATTTTCCAGCTCCCCGTATTCTAGCACTGAATCTGAGCATTAGTATCTAGGAAGCATTTTGCTCCTTCTACCGGAAATCCAGCTCTTGCTGCTACTTAAAATGATAATAATATTGCTTAAGATCGATTTACTTCTCTTTCTCAACCATATTGTTCATGTATTTTATGGCAATATGCCAAATGAACTTTTGGGAAGAATTAATATACAAACATACATAAATATAGCCATCTCCCAACACATCTACTAAATGTGTCAGTACTCTATTTTAAGAATATTGGCCGGGCGTAGTGGTTCATGCCTGTAATCCCAGCACTTTGGGAAGCTGAGGCCAGCAGATCACTTGAGGTCAGGAGTTCGAGACCAGCCTGGCCAACATGGTAAAATCCCGTCTCTACTACTAAAAATACAAAACTAGCCGGGCGTGGTGGTGCGTGCCTGTAATTTCAGCTACTTGGGAGGCTAAGGCAGGAGAATTGCTTGAACCCGGGAGGTAGAGGTTGCAGTGAGTTGAAACTGTGTCATTGTACTCCGGCCTGGGCAACAAGAGGGAAAGTCTTGTCTCAAAATAAAATACAAAAAATTAGCCTGGCATGGTGGCATACTCCTGTATGTAGTTCCAGCTACTTGGGAGGCTGAGGCAGAATTGCTTGAACCCGGAAGGTGGAGGTTGCAGTGAGATCACGCCATTGCACTCCAGCCTGGGTGACAAGAGCGAAACTCCGTCTCAAACAAGAAAAGGAAAAAAAAGAGTATTAACACTGTATGAGTATTTAAATATAAGTATTATATACACTGTTAGTGTTACAACAATAAAACATGGGAATAAATGAATGAAATTTATATGAGTGAATTGATAAAGGAGGATCCCTTCTCTAGTAGAACTCCTTATACTTATCTATTTTGGCAAAAAATGTTTCAGTATGGTTACGAAATGGTCTTTATGTTTTTCTTTTCTGAGACAGATTCTTGCTCTGTTGCCCAGGCTGGAGTGCAGTGGTACAATCATGGCTAACTGCAGCCTTGACCTCCTGGGCTCAAGTGATCCTCCTGCCTCAGCCTTCCTAGTAGGTGGGACTACAGGCGTGTGCCACCACACCCAGCTAATTTATAATTTTTTTTCTTTTTTCTTTTTGTAGAGAAGAGGTCTCACTATGTTGCTCAAGCTGGTCTGGAATTCCTGGGCTGAACTCCTACCTCAGCCTCTCAAAGCGTTGGGATTATAGGCATGTGCCACCACGCTTGGCCAGGAAATGGTCTTTAAATGGTCTTCATTTTGGTGAAGGATGCCGGGGTCATATACGCCAGGAAACCTGTCTTTCTCCAGGATTCCTAGACTGTTTCACAAGTCTACATGGCCAACCCTTCTCCTCTCTATCACTTCATTCTACTCTCAGAGTTGGGGTGTGGAGGAATCATGTCGTTGAATTTAAAGAGATAATATGAGGATGCCAGTCAAGCCAGCTGGAGTAACACAACAGTGAGCTGGGAGTTCTAGGCCTGGTTCTGACATGCTGGCTCCAACACCAGGAAGGGATCCTGGCTGGCCGTTGGACCTTTCTGGGCTTCCATACCATCATCCAGAAAGTGAGGGGATGGACTAGCTCTCCAGTGCTGGCCTGCAGAGTAACGCAGGATAGGCTGCACTTCATAAATACAGATTTCTGGTCCTACACCAGAGGTTCCGATTTAGCAGGTCTAGGGTAGGGCCTGAATCTCTATTTTAAAGAAGCAATGGAGGCTGGGTGCGGTGGCTCATGCCTGTAATCCCAGCACTTTGGGATGCTGAGGCGGGTGGATCATTTGAGGTCAGGAGTTTGAGACCAGCCTGGGCAACATGGCAAAACTCCGTCTCTACTAAAATAAAAAAATTAGGGCAGGGTGTGATGGCTCACACCTATAATCCCAGCACTTTGGGAGGCCGATGCAGGTAGATCGTGAGGTCAGGTGGTCGAGAACAGCCTGGCCAACATGGTGAAACCCCGTCTCTACTAAAAATACAAAAATTAGCTGGGCATGGTGGCATGCACCTGTAATCCCAGCTACTTAGGAGGCTGAGGCAGGAGAATCGCTTGAACCTGGGAGGCGGCAGTTGCAGTGAGCAAAGACAGCACCATTGCACTTCAGCCTGGGTGTCAGAGTGAGACTCCGTCTGGAAAAATAAAAATACATACATACATACATACATACATACATACATTAGCTGGGCATGGTTGTGGGTACCTGTAATCTCAGCTACTTGGGAGTTTGAGGCAGGAGAATCGCTTGAATCTGGGAGCAGAGGTTGCAGTGAGCCGAGATGGCATCACTGCACTCCAGCCTGGGTGACAGAGTGAGACTCCATTTAAAAAAATAAAAAATAAAAAAAAGGAGTGGTGGATGGGTGATCTCCAGCCCTTCTTATAGCTCAGTCTAGGACTCTGACTCTGTTCCCTAGATATTGCAGAAGTTTCTTACCTGAATCCTGGGATCATCTTAGCAAAGCCAATGACCTTCTGGATGCTGTAACTGACCAGGTCAGCCAGGTGGGGCAGCATGGAAAGCTGGGACAGCTCTAGAGTCAGAGAAGGGTCATCTGAATCTTCTTCACTCAGATCCAGGTTGGAGAACCTGGACGAGTCCATCATGTCTGGGGGAGATGAGGGAACAGAAGGAGCTATTTAAGGATACTTGGACCAGGACCACTCCTGCCAGCCCCTGCAAAGACCTGGTGTGCCCTGGCAGGAGAGCCAGCTGGGAATCCTGCAGTGACTCCAGAGGTCACCCTTCAGCCCAGGCTTCCCTTTGGGACTCTCTCTGCCTCTTTCAGCAGCATGAGACAGTAAAATCAAAGAGCCAGAGACACTCAGAGCAATGAGACTTCCTCAAGCAGACCGTGTGCTGTTCCTACAGATCTCAATCAGAAATGAATTTGGGACCCATCAACCCATGGAAAAAAATGTTCAACCTTGCTAATGATCAAAGAACTGAGATGGAGAACATCTACACTTTTCACCTATAAACCAGAAACAAAAATGTTTAAATACTGATGCCAGTATTTATAAAGATGCAGGAAATAGGCAATGCCTATGAGGGCTGGGGTGCTAAAGGAGATGCACATTACTGCAGGTAATCTAGAAAGCTATTTGACATTAGTCAAACAATTGTGTGTACTCTTTGACCAGTAATCCCACTTCCTGGAATTCATTGTAAGGGAAAATTTCAGATAAGTGTAAATATTTAGCTATAAGTATACTGTTGTCTTATTAAAATGCTGGGAAATAATCCAGATATCCAATGGTAGGGGATTTAGGTACATTATTGTATTCCAAAATACTGTGCAGCCTTTAAAAATTATATTCTGGATGCATACTAAATTGTAAGGAAAAACAATGCAATATTAAAAAAACAAGTCATCAGATTGTATACAGCAAAATTTCTTTTCTGAATGTACATATGTGTTTTTAAAAAAAGAGGCAAGAGATATATTACAGTGCTAACAGTGATTATCTTTGGGTAGCAGGATTAAAGTGTATATATATATATATATATATAGTTTATGTTTTCCCAATGTCTAAGATGAACATGTATTACTTTTGTATAATAATTTTTTAAAAAAATAAAAAGTTTAACTTGTTTGAATTTTTTTTTTTTTTTTTTTTGAGACGGAGTCTGGCTCTGTCGCCCAAACTGGAGTGCAGTGGCCAGATCTCAGCTCACTGCAAGCTCCGCCTTTCGGGTTCACGCCATTCTCCTGCCTCAGCCTCCCGAGTAGCTGGGACTATAGGCGCCCGCCACCTCTCCCGGCTAGTTTTTTGTATTTTTTAGTAGAGACGGGGTTTCACTGTGTTAGCCAGGATGGTCTCGATCTCCTGACCTTGTGATCCACCCGTCTCGGCCTCCCAAAGTGCTGGGATTACAGGCTTGAGCCACCGCACCCAGCCAAATTTTTAAATAAATATATGCTATACTGAACATACCACTTGTGGGGAGGGCAGTTTAAGCACCTTGAATCAATGAACTTACAAGAGGGTATCAAAAAACTCCTAAATAGGCAGGGCGCAGTGGCTCATGCCTGTAATCCCAGCACTTTGTGAGGCCAAGGCAGGCGGATCATCTGAGGTCAGGAGTTCGAGACCAGCCTGGCAAACATGGTGAAACCCCATTTCTACTAAAAATACAAAAATTAGCCAGGTGTGGTGGTGGGTGCCTGTAATCCCAGCTACTCTGGAGGCTGAGCAGGAAAATGGCTTGAACCGTGGAGGCAGAGAGTGTGCCACTGCACTCCAGCCTGGGTGACAGAGCAAGATTCTGTCTCAAAACAAAACAAAACACAAACAAAAACAAAAAACAACAACAACAAGCCTCCTAAATAATATGGAATTACTATTGAAAGCTGAAATACAGAACAACATATGGATTAAACAGACTGGCCTTAACTGATATAAAGAAATATGCTATCACCTGGAAAGAGCAGGAAGGTAAGTACAGAAAAGAGACAAGTGGGAGGGATTCCTACAAGGTGAGGGGCTGGGAGGGTCAGCTGATCATGCAGGGAGCAAGTGTTCTAACTAGTATCTCTGTCCAGGGGCACTGGGACCCTTTCCATCTATTCTGGATCTGGGCACAGATTCATCACTGAGTATGGAATTGCTTTATCTAAGGTTCTAATTGCCTGGAGGGGAAGGTTTTTTCCCATCCCTGCCCTCCTGCAGACCCCAAGCAGAGGACACCAGGGTCAGGTTAGGGGTAGAGAGAGGAAGGACAAGAGCAGGGGGCAGATGAGGCAGGGTGATGAAGAGGAAGGAAGAAAAAGGCCACAAGATGGAAAGCATGGGCGGGGCGTGGTGGCTTATGCCTGTAATCTCAGCACTTTGGGAGGCCAAGGGGGCAGATCACAATGTCAGGAGATGGAGACCAGCCTGGCCAACATGGTGAAACCCCATCTCTACTAAAAATACAAAAATTAGCCAGGTGTGGTGGTATGTGCCTATAGTCCCAGCAACTCAGGAGGCTGAGGCAGGAGAATCGCTTGAACCCAGGAGGCGAAGGTTGCAGTGAGCCGAGATCGTGCCACTGCACTTCAGTCTAGGCAACAGAGCAAGACTCCATCTCAAAAAAAGAAAGGAAGGAAAGCATGATGCCTCCCAGACTCTCAGCTGAGCTGGAGGGGACAGGTCCTCCAGGGCCAGAGTGGTCCCCAGAGCTCAGGTGGAAGGTGGGCCGCAATGGGACCAACACATTCTCCTTCCCACTCCAAATTTCACCTTCTGAAGGGCCCAGGATTAAAATATCACTTAAAGGAAGCAGGTCACCTCCAGGGAGGGGGCCATGGGCTGAAGCCTGGCTTAGAGGAAAGAGCATGGGCCTAGGAGCCCGATGCTGTACAGCTGGAATCCCAGCTTGGCCTCTTCCCCAATGTGGGCCCTTGGGCAAGTCACCCCCTTCTGTAACAGAGGGGCTGTTTTGAAGACACTGCATGGCACACAGTATGTATGTAAGTTTCTATTAGGGAGCCTTCCACCTCCTTCTATCCGGCAGCCCCAGGGCAGGTGGGGTGGACTCCTCACCCCAGCTCCCTTACTCCATGGAGGACTGAAGTCCTGCTTACCTGGAGAGGTGATATAGTGATCTGAGCAGCAGGAGGAGGAGTCCCCAGAGAAGCTGGGAGTGTGTCTCGAGTTGGGCCTGGAAGGATGGCTCCCTCCACCATCATTCACACGAACTGGAGGCTGGAAGGGAAAGATGGGGTCTCAGACCCACATTTTGGGGTCACCTTCCTACCTTGGTCCTGATCTCTGATAGGAATGGCTTTGAGGAAGGTCTACGGGAAGGCGAAGCCTCTCAGTGCCAGGGGGCAGAGCAGCCTCCGTCCCTACCCCAGTTCTATTCAGGATGTCCCCTGCCCTCTGTCCCTACTCCCTGGGCCCTGGTTCCACTAGTGCTTCTCCTCTGGACCGATTCATCCTCCCAGCAGGCAGACATACCCGGAACTGGCAGAAGTCGGAGTAGGTGGGGTCGTAGGTCTTATGGTGGGCGTCCAGCAGGATGGCAATGATGCGCTGCTGCTCCTCAGACAGCTTGGGCCGCAGACTGTCCTTCAAGGCCTCCTCCTCCTTCCGCTTCAGGATCATCTCCCGCTTCCTCTGCACCTCCTCATCTGTCAGGATGACTGTGGGGTGGGAAGGGGAGTCAGGAGGGCCAGCCAGCAGCTCCTCCAGAAAACCTTCCTCCTGTGGTTGTGGGTAAAGGTCCAAGATAGGAGGGGCTTTAACACTCGGGGCTCCCTCGGGGGTCCTCCTGCCACAGGGACTCCCACTCCACTGTGTGAAGAAATATTGGGTTTGCTATGGTGGAAAGGAAGGTACACGCAAGAAGAAGAAAAAGAGGATTTGAGAGGTGGAATGGTCTGCGCTTTAGGGAGTCGGGGGTTCTCAAGAATGAGTTGTGGGACCTTGGGCAAACTCTCTGGGCTTTTGTTCTCTTGTTTGTAAAATGAGAGATTTGAACCAAGGTTACCTTCTTGTACCTTCCTCCATAAAGTGTGTGTGTGTGTCTGTGTGTGTGTGTGTGTGTGTTCACATGCAGGTGGGAGAAGTAATAACACCTGCCTCAAAGGATCAACTGATTTGAGAACTGGATGCATGCCTGGCCCAGAGCAGATGCTCACGAAATGTTAGTTCTCATCTCTCCCCTACCCTGATGTTCCATGAACCTGAAGAAGACATCAGAGTGGAGAAAGGATGCCAGAGCTCTCACAGCGCTGGAAGTGAGGTGTGGAGAGGACGCCTCTGTGTGGCTGTCTCCACATCCAAGTTTCCAGACATGGGACTGTGGAATATAGAAAGACTAGGCCTCTTTGGTTCTCTGCAAAACCACTCCTCCTCCAGCCTGTACAGCCTTGACATTTCTGTCCATGGAAGTTTTCAAGTCCTCTTGAAGGCCCCAAAGGGTGAGGCCTTGCAGCTCTAATCTTGGAAGTTCTCTCCAGCCACTAATCAGGGTGTCGGGCCGTAGAGAGCTCCAACACCACCTGCAGGCTTGTGCTTGCCTCCCTGTGCTGGGGTAGCTGTGGGGGTTGGGGGGATGCTGGGAGAAGAGGTGCCTGGCACAGCGGCTGGGCAAACAGACCTCCTGGCTGTGGCTTGCTGAGCGCTGACGGCAGGAGTGGGCACCGGGGCCCTTGGCCTGTAGCTACTTGCTCGGTGCTGATGCTGCCAGGGCATCTGCCCACAGAACTGGGGAGTTTCACAAGAGCAGGGAAAGGAACCAGAAGCCCAGGGTGGGTGAGTTCCAGGCTTCGAGAAAGGTCCATTGGCCCAGGTCCTCAGGTAGGGGGAGGATGAGATAAGTTGGTAGGGGGTGAGGAAGGGCCCATGCTGGGTGGGAGTGGACAGCCAGTGCCACAGGCATAGCAGGAAAGCGAGTGTTACTGCAAGAGATGGCGCTTCCCTCCACGGGGAGCCTGGGAGTAGACCACGCCCAGGTGACTGACTTACCTGCCCAAACAGCTGCCAACTCTCCTGCCACAGTGGGTGTCTGCACAGACCCTACCAGGTCAGGCAGGGTGGGAGAGGAAGGAGCAGGGAGCATCCAGGGAAGGCAATGGGGGTAAGCCCTCACTTGGGGAGCCCAAGATTAGGTGTCTTGTCTTTCCTGCTCACCTGGGGACCAGAGGAGTTAGGGAGGCCTGTTTCTGCCAGCCACACCATGGTGTCTACAGGCATGTAGCTCAGCCTGACTGGACTTTGCTAATTTTCCAGTGATTCTGTGAGGCCATTCTCCTGCCCAGATACTTTTCCTAGCCCCTACTGCTGACCACATCCAAACTAAAGTTGGCTTCTTACTAACTTTCCTACTTCATGTCTTAGTGCTTCTGGACACAGCCTCTGTTCTGGGCACACTGGCATTGCTGCTGGCCTGGGAATGTGACCTGCTCATACTTGCCCCTGCATTTCCAGTTGTGCTGGGTGCCTGTCTAGCTGGGTCTCCTCTCCCCAATACCTGTATGAGTTCTATCAGTTCTTCAGTGCCTACATCATAGCCATCTTTTTCTGTGAAGCATTTCTTGATTGCCCTGAACTGCACCGAGCCTCGTTTTCTTCTGCTGAGCTTCATTTCCTATGCCTGCTACATATTTAGTCTTTCCCACACACATTGACACCCAATTATCTTCTGCTCTGTAAGACTCATGGTTAGCACAGGTTTCAATTCATTACCTACGGAGGGAGCCCAAGAAGTTCTAGGTCTCTTTCTCTAGATTACAAGTTACTTAAGGGCAGGGTCCATGTCTTACAATTCTTTCTTTCTTTCTCTCTCCTTCCTTCCTTCCTTCCTTCCTTCCTTCCTTCCTTCCTCCCTCCCCTCCTTCCTTCCTTCCTTCCTTCCTTCCTTCCTTCTTTCCTTCCTTTCTTTTTTTCTTTCTTTCTTTCATTCTTTCTTTCTTTCGAGACAGAGTCTTGCTCTACTACCCAGGCTGGAGTACAATGGCACCATCTTGGCTCACTGCAACCTCCACCCCCTGGAGTTCTAAGCTATTCTCCTGCCTCAGGCTCCAGGGTACCTGGGTTTATAGGCACACACCACCACGTCCGGCTAATTTTTTTGTATTTTTAGTAGAGACAGGGTTTCACCATGTTGGCCAGGCTGGTCTCGAACTTCTGACCTCAGGTGATCCGCCCACCTTGGCCTCCCAAAGTGCTGAGATTACAGGCGCGAGCTACCACTCCCGGCCTTTGTTTTATAATTCTTATATTTTCCCCATAAAGGCTAGACCGGATGGGCTACCTGGCTGTGGTGTCTCCTCAATAGTCTGACACCAAACATCAAATGCATCCACACAGATTACACCAACTGTGTGCAAATCATTTTCCTGGCTCAGGAAAGGCTAGTGAGTACTCCAGTGCTGCTTGTCTCCTGCAATGTAGGGTATGGCACCTGGCACACCAGAGAGCTGAGCAAAGCTGACCTCTTTTATTGAAATAATTGTTATGGAAAGATTTTCAAGACAGAAAACCTTGTAACGGAACACTTTTAACGTCATATAACCTTTCCCTGATGATTCAGAGGTATCATTCTGAATAATTACTGAACATTGCAGGACAAGGTTACGGCCTCGGAGTTCGGAGGCTGTCTGCCCCGCGTTGCACGGCTCGGCGTGCTGGGCTTTGGAGTTCTTGGGCTACTTTTCTTGCTTCCAGTGTCCACCTCTCTGTTAAGCTATGCGTTGTCTCTTCTTATTGGTGTCTGCCTCTGGGAGTGTGCCTTTCTACCCCTTAAGACTTACTTTTGATCTCTTGGGAGCTAGAAGTTCCGGTGATCAAGTTTGATGTAATAAAAGGAAAATATTCTTAACGCTGGATAGCACATATAGACTTTTTCTATCTACGAGACACTATTCTGAGAGCTTTTTGTATATTAACTCATATATTTAGTCCTCATGACAACCCTTTAAGGCAGGTTATTGTTACTCCCATTTAGCAGATGAGGGAGCTGAGGCCCAGAGAGGCTTTCTACCTTTCTCAAAGTCACACAGCTAACAGTGGTGAAACTGGTATTTAGACCTGGGCAGTCTGGTTCTGGAGTGGAAGGTCATAACCACTAGCCTCTACTGTGTCTGATTACATCTGGATATAGGCGGACCTTGGCTTTCAGCCATGGAGTTTTGACACACACTGTGTTCCAATCCATCTGAAGAGTGTGAAAATAAAATTAAATCACAAAGCTTGTAAATTACCTACTTTAAAGAGACAAAGAAAGTTCAAGTTTAACCCTATAACATGATTCCTCCAAGTCACTTGCATCAAATAGCAACCATCATCTTCTATGCAGGTAATAGAGGAAGAAATGCTGAGATCTAGCAGTTTCAAACAGGCCCAATCCATAAGCCTTCTGCAAGGCAACATTGCTTGAGGACTGAATAAGTCTAAAGTCTTTCACATATGCAAATGCACTGTGATTTATGAAATAATTTGTTTAAAGAGCTTGTTAATTTCATAGGAAACTTCTTATCATTTTTTTCAATGGATTGAACCTAAAATGTCATTACTATCATGTAGGAAGACACTATATAATATATGAAGCCATTGACCCAGAATAAGAGTAAACAGATTCTGAAAGAGTGTTGGACTCTTTGGTGATTAGGTGTCTGAAGTGCATGAGTTTTGGCATATGGACTTTGTAAAACCTACATGGTTGCTCAGAAGCTTTTTTTGACTTCCTTTTAAGCTCCTTGCTCAGTGTGAAATAATTTTGTGCAAGTTATTCCCATGCAAGACATGTTCTCTCCCTAAGGAAGTCAAGATCTGCAACATAAACAATTTGAAAACATTTCAAGATGCCAAGGATGGCCTAAGAACAACCACAGGAAGACGACATAAAATTTTTCCAAATGAATGGCACAGACATGATCAGGTTTGGGAGAATCTTACTGATCTATAGACCTGTGGAAGATATACAGAGAGAAAAAAGCATAATGAGGAGCTAATATTAATTTATTCCACACATTTATTGAGCACCTACCATGTGCCAGGTACTTTGCTAACACCAGGGAGAAAAGACATACGTCTGTAAAAACATCAAACAAGTTACCATAATGTGTGGTTCTGTGCAGGACAGGTATAGTATAAGCAAAAAGCAAGAACTCAGGACATTTCTTGGGTTCCCAGGGTATAAAGTCAACTAAGAATGGAAAACAGAGAAAATGAGTCTTTGGTGGGACCAAGCTCTTTTCAGTCCATCTCTTAGAGCACGTGAAAGTGCCTGGAAATGCATAATGGAGTGAGCTCCGACCCACTGGGGCCACGAGAGGCTGCCTCGGGTGTGGCCCACAAGCCTGAGCTTTGGAAGCAGACAGACCTAGATTAGAATGAATGCTGATACCATCATCTTAATAGCTCAGAGCCATGATATTTTAATTCCTCTGAGCTTCCTCAGCTATTGAAAAAATAAAAGTATTTACATATTTAGGGAGTATTGTGAGAATTTCAGACGAAAATGCAAGTGCCTGACGCGTTATCTGACTCATAGTAGATGGTCAACACACGGGGTTTCTGTCCTCATCCTTTCCCTTCCTGTGCCTCTTCTATGGAAGGCCCATCTTCCTGCCCCGCTGTCAGGAGCCTGGGCTTTTAGCTTCCTTCCTGTGGTTTTACAAATATTGAGATACTCAGTTGTCTCTGGGATGCTATGCCTTGGGGACAAAATCCAGCCCAGATAAGAAATGAGCAGCTCTCCCAGGGTTCTGAGGCTGGAGGACTTCACACTGGCAAGGCCTCCTAAAGCTGGGCTAACCTGAAGCTGGGAATGATGTCTCTTCCTGGACGATCTTCCCTTTGGGAAAGTAAAAAGCACCAGGACATTTCTGTTTTAACTGGATCCCCGCTCCACCAGCCCATCTGGAACTCAGTACCATTCCCTGCACTGGGATGAGGAGGGTGGTGTGGTGAGAAGCTGCCTTGGGCATACAGCAGGATGGGGACATAGGACTCCACAGGAGAGAATTAGGCTGGGGTGGGGGTGGCTGACACATAGCGTTGATTTAGGGATGGGATGGGCATCGCTTCTGGGCTGCTGGGTTCCCACGTGGTAGGGTGCTCCTGGGCAGTGCCCTCTGATTTACCCCAGGCTGGTGCTGCTCTTCACCACGGATGTAGCGCTGTCTATGGGGACCAGGAGGCAGGTAGAAGGGGACGTGAAGTCTGATTCTAGTCCCAGCTTGGCTACCAACTTGCTTTCTGATCCCAGTCCTGAGGTCTTTACCTTTCTGAATCTCAGATGATCCTTCTATTCTAAGTCAGTAGGACATCCTCTTCCTCCTGAGGTAGGAGAGGGGCCTCTTGGGCATCAGTGAGCTTGGCCCTGAGGGGAACTCTTGCAGCAGTGCCTTACAAACTGCAGCAGCGGAATCTCATGCCAGTCTTGGTTAGCTGGAGCTTTAGAAACCAGGCTCCCTGCTTTGCAGAGGCTATCTTCTCTGCGGAGATGGGACTGTGCTGAGCACACCTTGTTGGTGCCCACCCTAATGCCTCACCCTGAGCAGGGCCCACTGAGAAGCCCCATAAGGCACCCAGGCCTCCAGCCTCCACTTCTTACTCTCTTCAGGATAAACACAGGAGCCAGGGCGTGGCAGGGACTAGGGTAGAAGAGATCAGCGTGCCCAGGCCTGCACACTGTGGAGGTGCGGAGAAACCACAGCCCTGGAAATACCTTCCAGGGCTGCCAGTGTTGGCTGGGGAGTCACCAGATGAGGAGGGAGGAATTGTGACCCACAGAAGAGGATCCGAGGTCAAGGCCCAAAGAGGAGGCCCAGGGTGAGGGCCTCAGCTCTGCCTCTGTGTCCCAACAACAGAGACTTTTTATTCCCATTAAGGAAGAAATTTGCTATCCTCTAAGCCCTGTCCTGTGACTCTTCCTCTGTCCCTGACACATCTTCCTGTTACCTGACCTCTCCCCATTCCCCACCACCCCATACGGTCCCATAGCCAGGAGGGTCTGCATCTCAGCAACATCCCCACCCCACTCTGACTCCTCAGACACACAGCTAGGAGGGCCTGCGTTCTGTCCTAGGGCCTGGTGGGGATCTGGATGCAGACAGCAGACAGGAGTGAGCAAGAGAAGGAGAGCAAGGAATGAGTGTGCAGAGGGCACCCATGCCCAGCTGGCCGTGCTCCAGCCCAGAGAGGACCTGGCTGGCCCCTCCCAGCATCTGCTGAATTCAGTGGCTACTCTAGTTACCAAATAACTGTCCTAGAGCTCCGATGCAAAGTTCAAGTGTTGTTTTCAGTGGTGGGTCAGAATATCCATGTAAATATGCCACGTTGATCTTCTCCAACCCCAGAGTGGGACAGGAAGCCCTATAGAGTCACTCCTCTTTCTCCATCTGGATTCAGAGGGTCGTCCTAGAACCCAATGCATCCTCTGGCAGACTCTTTCCTCCTGGTCTCTCCCTGGCACAAGCCCTCAGATCTGTTCAAGGCGCCAGAGAGGCTGGGAGGCTGGGGTGGGACAGAACGTGGATGCCAGCTATGCTCTGAATACTAATTCTCCCCATCACTCCTGCCCTTCCCAACCCACAGCAGCCCTCTCTCCCCAAGCCCAGAGGACCTGGGGGTCCTTGAACCTCATTCTTCCCTCTCAGTCCAGGTAACAGGGAGCTATGAAAAAAGAATGGCATCCTGGAGGAAGACCCTGACCCAGGAGTAGAAGGGACTCTTGAAGGCAGTGTCCTGCCTCTCCTTCCTCTCAGACTCCACTCTGGAGGGACCCTTCCAGGGCCTCTGACACCAACACACAGATCCTCAAGAGGTGCACAGGGCCACTGAGTGCATCTGACCCTGGACTTCCAGCTGCCTTGTCACCAGCTGCTGGTCCCATGAGGCCCTGGCCCCAGACGCTGGCAGCTACACAGGAAGGGCCAGGCAGACCCTCCGCCCAAACTTGCAGGAGAGTGGCAATAATTATAGTGGCAGAGGTAAAATAGGCCCGTGTATCTACGTCCGACCCATTAACAACACGTCTTCTAACACTGACCGCCTGACTCCTACCCCTTATAATTATAGCAAGCCAATATCACCTACACAATGAAAGTCCTTTACGAAAAAAGCTTTACCTATCCATAATAATTTCTCTACAAATTTCCCTAATCATAACATTTATAGCTACAGAATTAATCTTATTCTATATCCTATTTGAAACCACTCTCATTGCATGCTAGTCAAGTTAAATTATGGGATCAGGTGGTTGTTAGTTTTTGGGCTGTGAGTGTTAGTAGTGGAATATTCAATGAGCCTAAGGCCTTTCCCTGACTCCAGCTCAGGCCCAAACCCCACCCAGCCCCTGGACACTCACACTCCTTCATCATGCCGATGTCCACACAGCGTTTGAGCCGGCAGGCCTGGCAGTGGCGCCGGTTGTCCTTGGTGATGCGGCAGTCCCCGTTGAAAGGGCAGGTGAATAGTGCCTTCCGCTTCATGCTTCGCCTGCCGAGAGAGCACACAGCCTGCCCTGGGTCACTGAACTTCTGGCTCCTTGCCCTGTGACCACGGAGACCTGTCTTCTGGGCCCCCGGTCTCCATTTCTCCAACAGAGGACATGGGGCCCACCCCAGCTGCCAACCACTCTTACCTCTAGGTTGGGCACCAAACGATTCTTACTTCTCCTTTCATTGCCTGCCCAGCTCCCATCATGGCTTGTACTTACTTTTTTTCTTTTAATTTTTTTTTTTTTTTTTTTTTTTTTTTGTGGGAACAGGGTGTTGCTTTGTAGCCCAGGCTGAAGTGCAGTGGCATGATCTCGGCTCACTGCAGTCTAGACCTCCTGGGTTCAAGTAATCCTCCTGCTTCAGCCTCCGGTGTAGCTGGGACTACAGGTGCATACCACCATGCCTGGCTAATTTTTTGATTTTTTTATAAAGATGGGATCTCACTATGTTGTCCAGGCTAGTCTGAAACTCCTGGGCTGAAGCAATCCCCTCTCCTAGGCCTCCCACAGTGCTGGGATTACAAGTGTGAGCCACTGTGCCCCGATTCTTTTTTTTTTTTTTTCGAGGTGGAGTCTCGCTCTGTCACCCAGGCTGCAGTGTAGTGGCTCACTCAGCTCATTGAAAGCTCCACCTCCCTGGTTCACACCATTCTCCTGCCTCAGCCTCCTGAATAGCTGGGACTACAGGCGCCCGCCACCACGCCCAGTTAATTTTCTTTTGTATTTTTAGTAGAGATGGGGTTTCACCGTGTTAGCCAGGATGGTCTCAATCTCCTAACCTCATGATCCACCCGCCTCGGCCTCCCAAAGTGTTGGGATTACAGGCGTGAGCCACCACGCCCGGTCGCACCCCGACTCTTATACTTACTTTTACAGTACTCTGCTCCCCTTCCCATTTTAAAAAATTACACAGGAAATAATGCAAGTGCATTTCCCTAGAAAAAACCTTTTTAAATATTGAAATCTCCAGAGTAGCCAGCATAGTAACATTTAATGAGCTGCTATGAGAAGTAAGGATGCTAGTCTCAGCATGAAGTCTTCTAGAGTCTAGAGACCTGTGACAGGAATAGCTCCTGTTCTGGGGATAGACATGCACATGGAAGGGAGAAAAGGCCCAAACCGTAGCTCTAGACATCCCAGAACCTGCCCAGAAATAGAAGGGGCCAGACAAACAGGTGGAAATCCTGAGGCCTGGCCTTGGATTTTTGAAAGGAAGAGAAAGCAGGAACTCTGCAGGAACAGAAAACCAGAGCTGGGCACGGTGGCTCACGCCTGTAATCCTAGCACTCTGAGAGGCCGAGGTGGGCGGATCATCTGAGGTCAGGAGTTCGAGACTAGCCTGGCCAACATGCCAAAACCCCGTCTCTACTAAAAATACAAAAATTAGGTGGCCATGGTGGTGCATGCCTGTAGTCCCAGCTACTTGGGGGCTGGGGGCTGAGGCAGGAGAATTGCTTGAACCCAGGAGGCAGAGGTTGCAGTGGGCCGAGATCATGCCACTCCACTCTAGCCTGGGCAACCGAGCAAGACCCTGTCTGAAAAAAACAAAAACCCAAAAACAAAAAAACCCAGAAAACTACTAAAGTGTTCTTAGCTAGAAAGGTGGCACCCTTGAGGCCAGGGCGTGGTAGCTCAGGCCTGTAATCCCAGCATTTTGGGAGGCCGAGGTGGGTGGATCACGAGGTCAGGAGTTCAAGACCAGCCTGGTCAACATAGTGAAACCCCATCTCTGCTAAAAATACAAAAATTAGCGGGGCACGGTGGCGCATGCCTACAGTCCCAGCTACTCGGGAGGCTGAGGCAGGAGAATCGCTTGAATTTGGGAGGTGGCGGTTGTAGTGAGCCGAGATGGCACCACTGCACTCCAGCCTAGGCAACAGAATGAGACTCTGTCTCAAAAGAAAAAAAAGAAAGAAAGAAAAGAAAAGTGGCACCCCTGTAGCCTATGTAAGTTGTGTGTGTGTGTGTGCGCACAAGTGTGCAAGTTTAAGGGCTCATTTTCCTAATTTGAACATTCTCTCCCACTGCCAGTCATACCACGTGGACTTTGGGAGGCTGCATAAAGGACACCTCCCTGAGGCACGTCCCTTGAGGCTTTTCATCATCCGTGTCCTGAGAGTCCTGTCCTCCTCCCAGCCCCAGCAGAAGTGGGCCCCACTTTTCTGACATAGTTAGTTGGGGAAAGGTGGTGGCGGAATCACCGTCTGCATGAGCAGCAGCATCTTCCAAGGAACTGCTGAGAGTGAAGATGCCTAAGCCTTCCCAGCCAAAGCCCAGCCCCAACCATTTCCTTCCTGGAAATGAGCTACTGACATCTGCTCAGGGACCACGCGTTAGTTAGGATTCTTGGTAAAACATGACTCACTGTTCATGTTCATTAGCACACACACGGGGTTGAGGGCAATCGCACTCATCAATTGACAAGCTTGCTCTAGCAAAGGGACAGCTGGGGACCACACCGACTCAGCCCCCGGGACAGAGAAGAGGTAAGAGTAGGGCTCTGCTGGCAGTCCCAGGCAGGCCTAGACTCTTAGATCCATAAAGGGCCCAAGAGACTGTCAGTGTAACTCCTTCCCTTTATACATGGGAACACTGAGGTTAAGCAGCTTATGGGTGAGGATGTTCAGCAAGAAGTGCAGGCTTCTAGGTCTGGAAGTCTTAGGGATCTGAGGCTTAGCCTTTAGCTTCCTGGATTGTTTTCAACCCCAGAAACTTAAAGTGCTCAGTGAAGTTGATGTCCTAAACAGCCCCAGGTGGCTCAAGGCCAAGAATGACCCAACAGTCAAGGAAGCAGCTGCTGTTGGTTTTGGACCCTGACTCTGGTACCCTGCTGTGACGACCCTCATCACCCAAGGGGCCTACCGCAGAGCCGGGGTTGTCAGGGAGGTGGAGCAGCACCAGGCTCTCAGGGGCTCCTTAGCTCCAAGTCAAGCCTGCCTCAGGCCCAGTCCTAACCCTGCAGTAGCTAACAAGAGAGAAGTTATACGCCAGACTTTTTTCCATCTTTGTGGAAACAAAAAGCCTTTTGCCTTTCACATCTATTTGTTTACTGCCGCTTTTCTGGAGGGACAAGAGAATATGGAAGCACCTTGAGAACTGTTAGCGTTCCCCAGAAACGAGATACAATCATCCCCACAGGGCACATCTGTATATTCCAGGACATGAGATTGGTGTCCCTCCCACCAACCTTGTGGTTCTTGAGGCTTCGTCTGTCACCACAAATGCTCAAGCCTCAGAATGCCCGTAATTCTCTAAACTTACTCAAGGACCAGAAGTTTCTATTTCAGAAGAAACTCATTTCCTTTTTTTTTTTTTTTTTTTTTTTTTCAACAACCAGGCATTTCGCTCTGGTCGCTGAGGAGCTGCTCTTTCCTCCCACTGGCTGTTTTGTCTGGCTCAGAGCTCTTCCTGTTAAACCTGCAAGGCCATGGGCACCAAGAAGACAGCACATCGTCAGCCTAGCCCAGCCACCACCTCCAGTGATGTGAACCAAAGCCTCTCAGCAGACCGGGCCCAGGGCTGAGAGCTTCCTGAGGCCCCAGGGCCTATCAGAGGCCCCGTCTGTCCTTCCCCAGGCTCCAGGGAGCCTGCATTTGACCCTCACTTGGGGGCAGCTCCAAGTGGAGCCAGCTGCAGGGTTGCCTGAAAAGAGATTCCAGTGCTTCCCCATCTTTCTCTCATCTTTCTCATGTCGCTTTAAATATGAAGCTCCATCTCAGACGTCTATACACAGGAGGGTTGGAGATTGTCACTCAGCCCCACTTTGCCTGACAACAGGAATGAGGCTAGGAATGGGAAGAGAAAACAGTGCAGAGCTGAGTTAAGAGAAAGTACTGGGACTGGGCGTGGTGGCGTGAGCACGCCTGCAAGCCTAGCACTTTGGGAGGCTGAGGTGGGCAGATGGCTTGAGCTCAGCAGTTCGAGACCAACCTGGTCAACATGGTGAAACCCTGTATAAGATTAAAAAAAAAAAATTTAGCCAGGCATGGTGGCATGCAACTGTGGTCCCAGCTACTTGGGGGGCTAAGGTGGAAGGATGGCTTAAGCTGGTGAGGTCAAGGCTGCAGTGAACCAAGATTGCGCCACTGCACTTCAGTGTGGGTGATGAAGTAAGATCCTATCTCTAAAAATAAAAAATAAAAGAGAAAGTACTGGGGGTAAAAAAAAAAGTTTGGTGCTCTTGCTTTTGCTTAAGAGTTGTCATATGAAGCCCGAGAACACTGAAAAAGAAGAGAACACCGTTATGCTCTGGAGCATGGGGTCAGTGTTCAGGGTACAGAAGGCTTGCTCGCCAGCTCCAACTGCCAGACCCAGGGGCTCCCTGGAACTCAGATCCCAGAGCTGGCCTTTGAGGTGTGTCTGGCCCAACATGTGTGTTTGCAGGGCCACAGATCCTCTTGGCTCAGAGGTCCTGTTCTTCCCTGTTCTCCCGCCTTCCAAGGGCACTTCCACGTGTGTGGCTGTCATTTACTCTCTGCCCACGAGGAGTCAGGACAGCCAGACTGCCCAGCCCTGGCTCTACGCTTTGTCCTGAAGGTCCACACCCTACCCTGCCTTCCTCCCAATACTAATTGCCTGTGAGCTGGTTTGGATTTGAGAAACAAGAGCTTCAGGTTTCCATGAGAGCCCATTGCCTCAGCTGCTCTCTGAGCCTGGACCCTGTCATCCTCTGGTTAGTTGGCATTTATACCCCAGCTCAGGAAGGGGGGTAGGGGTGGGGCAACCAAGCTAAATATAGATGCAGTTTCTAGAAAGCCAGGGGTGAGAGAGGACATTGACTGATTCTCATGCCAGAGACCAATTTATCAAAACAGAAAGAGACAAAAACCTCACAAAAGCATCAAGAGCCTGGGGCCAGGGCCTCAGGCCTGGGACAGTTGGGCCTTTCTCCAGTAGGTGGCCTCTGCCAGCAGAGACACACGTTGCATAACCCAGGCGTAGGGTCAACTATCCCCTCTGGGCTCTGTCTCCACCGCACTGAGTGTCACAGAGATCCCAGCGCCTGCTCAGGATACAGGAACTAGTGAAAGCTCCTGATCTGAAAGAGCTATGTGAGGCGCTGGGAATGCTAACTAGATTGATTATGGTGATCATTTCACAATGTATATGTATAGGAGAACATTGAGTTGTGCATCTGAAATACAGACCATGTCTATCTGTCAATTATACCCCAGTGAATCTAAAGGAATAAAAAGACCTACATCATTTGATAGGGGCCTACATGTATGTGAGAGGCAGCATCAGGGGGTTCTCCTCAGGTGGGTTTAGAAAAACATTAAAGGACAGTTCACACTGTAGAAAAGAGCACAGACTTTTGGTTTTTTTTGAGGGCAACTGGCAATGTGAATCAAGCATGTTAAACGCACAGACATTTTAACGCAGTAAAGCGACTTCCAGGTATTTATCCTGTGGGTAGATCTTTCCATGGGCCCAACAGTGGTTACTGCAGCTCTGTCTGGAGAAGCCAAAGACTGAACCTAAATGCCCATGACAGAGGACTGGTTTTTCCTTTCTTTTTTTTTTTTTGAGACGGAATTTCACTCTGTCACCCAAGCTGGAGTGCAGCAGCACGATCTGGGCTCACTGCAGCCTCTGCCTCCCAGGTTCAATCAATTCTCCTGCTTCAGCCTCCCCAGTACCTGGGATTACAGGCATGCGCCACCATGTCTGGTCAATTTTTTTTGTATTTTTAGTAGAGATAGGGTTTCACTATGTTGGCCAGACTGGTCTCAAACTCCTGACTTCAAGTGATCCACCCACCTCGGCCTCCCAAAGTGCTGGGATTACAGGCATGAGCCACCGCGCCCAGCCAGGACTGGTTTCTTTTCTTACGGAACCTCCATATAATACGCTGTGACTATGAAAAAGAAATAGGAAGAATACTGAAATGGGAATGAGCTTGAAGAAGTGTTCTTTAGTAGATAAAACCAAGATGCAGAATGGTGACGTGTGTGCACACATACACGCAAACACACACATACGCACTTTTACATAAAGAATCTGGAAGCGAACACGATGATCTGGCAACAGCGACAGCTTCCCGGAGGAGGTAGGGAACTAAGAATTGGGTTGAATAGGTGATTTACTTTTCACTTACATATCTTCTTAAGCTGTTGGCTCTTTTTTTTTTTTTTTTTTTTTTGAGACGGAGCCTTGCTCTGTCGCCCAGGCTGGAGTGCAGTCGCGCGATCTTGGCTCACTGCAAGCTCCGCCTCCCGGGTTCACGCCATTCTCCTGCCTCAGCCTCCCCAGTAGCTGAGACTACAGGCGCCCGCCACCACGCCCAGCTAATTTTTTGTATTTTTAATAGAGACGGGAAGCTGTTGGCTTTTAAAAAAGCCGTATTATGACATTACATCTAAAAAAATCCACTACCCACTACAACTACCTAAACATTAAAAATGAAATACAGTATTTGGTTAGATTGATCTGTTTGAGTTTAAACCTTAAAGCACAACCTTGGCCAAGTTACTTAACCTTCCCATGCTTTAGTTTCCACATCTGTAAAATGGGAGCAACATTTCAGAGAGGGTTGTAAGGACTAAATAAAGGAAAAAGGAACAGGACCTGGACAAAGGAAACCCTAAATAAAGGGAAAGAAGAGAAACTAGCAGAAAGAGGCAGTGGGAGGGAGTGCTGAGAGTGGGTGAAAGTAGATTTTAAAGTAGATTTTAACCATCTTATTAAGAATTTCAGACCCTGGAAGCAGACACCATGTCTTAGGCCTGCTCTCTGGGTGCCTAGCATGGGAGCCTGCAGGCAGCAGAGTTTGAAACCATATTGCTGTTTTATACGCTATAGCTCCTGATGTCTAGAGCCATAGCCCCCTGTGCTAGTTACAGCAACCACTGTCCAGTTCTGTTGAGCACCAGCCAGTTCTACCAGCCAGCCTGTTGAGTTCTGTTGAGCACCAGTCCAGTTCTGTTGAGCACCAGCCAGCCTTTGACTGACATGAAGCTCTCTCAGAGCCCTTGACCCAGCCCTTCCCTCTTCATACCTCCTTCTGTTTAGGAACCTCTTTTCAGAGACCACTGCCAACACATCACATAGTTACACTTTCCAAGTTCCATGTTAGAGGAAAGGAAGAAAGGATCGTCTGTCCACAAAACTAAGACACTAAAAAGGGATAATGATACTAGTGATCACCATTGGAAGCTTTCTAGGTCAGTATTTTACATACTATCGCCAATGTTCTCGACAACCTTTTGGGTAGGTATTATCCCTGTTTTACAAGTGACACAAAAAGGCACAGGAAAGTTAAATAACTTGCTTTAAGTCACACAGCTAGCAAGTGTGAAAGCTGGAATTAGAATCAAGATCTCTTTGACTCCAAGGAATCTGATTGATATGGTTTGGCTCTGTGTCCCCACCCAAATCCCATCTTGATTTATAATCCCCATGTGTCGAAGGAGGGGCCTGCTGGGACATTATTGGATCATGGGGACAGATTTCCTCCTTGCTGTTCTTGTGATACTGAGTGAATTTTCACAAGATCTGATGGTTTTAAAGCGTGGCACTTCCCCCTTCACTTGCTCTCTCTCTCTCTCCTGCTGCCACGTAAGACAGGCCTTGCTTCCCCTTTCCCTTCCGCCATGATTGTAAGCTTCCTGAGGCCTCCCCATCCATGCAGAACCATGAGTCAATTAAACCTCTTTCTTTATAAATTAGTCAGTCTTGGGTAATTCTTTATAGCAATGTGAATATGGACTAATACACTGATCTTCATATATACTATGGTCCTCATCAGGAATGTACCATCTCTCAATCCAAGCTAGAGCAGCAGTCAAAAACATGCTTTCCGAAAGTCCAGGAGCATGAAGCAGAGGCTGTTTGAAGGACTCCTCTAGGACAAATCCCCCTAGGGATTCAGGCAGTCTCTAGAAGGATGCTTTGGAAGTGTAGGGTCACATCTGACCATGCTCTCCACTGGCCCTGTGTAACCCAAGCACAGGGAAGATCTCAAGTGTGTGCTGAGTGCAAAGTCATGCAAATGAGCCCTGATTAGAGTGCTGAATTTCAAAAGAAATAAAAGAGTGACAAAAAGGTAATGTTAAATCCTATCCTTGCAGCTGTCTTTCTTGATAGCTTCAGTGACCTTCCCTCTCCAAATATTCTGGCCTCCTCGACCCAAGCTTCTGAACATTACTCTTGGACCATCCATAGATCATCCCACTCATTCTCTTTCATTCACATCCATGAACATCTGTGAATGGAGGCTGGCTGCCAAACTGGACCTGGACAAAGTCTCTCCAGCAACACTGACTTCTTGGTCACTCATTTACTTGTGCCCATAGAACACCCCGTGTGGCTGTTCCTCCCTTTTTTCTCTATTTTCTCTCCTTTAAGCAGTTTAGGTTTTAAATTCCTGGACATCTGCCCTATTTCTCTGCTTCCCTTCACATCAGGTTGCTAGAAGAGCCACAAATTTCAGTGGGGTGACCTTCCTGAATGCCAGAACATTCCTCATGTTCCTGGATCCTCGCCAGCCTACCTTTTGCCCCCTGCACTCCGCATGACCCATAATTAACAAAGTCCTCATGGAGCTAGCAAGCGAAAATGCACTTCTCTGCACTGTCTTTGTTAGCTTGTAGCTTGTAGCACACAGCAGTGCAGCGTCCTGATTAAAGCATCCCAACAGGGAGGAAGAAGACAAGATAAGCAGGCAAACGATGACCTATTTCTCATCCTGCTTTCCAGGATCAGCTCTTAAACCTCACCATCCACCTTCATTCTCTTCATCAAAGGGGTTCCTCTGATTTTCTTCTCTGTCCATTACACCTTTCCTTTATATCAGATCCCGGACAAAGTCATCCATGACCATATTCATCCACATGCATATACATACATGGATCATCCGCTATATATATCATTTGGAATAGACCTATTCCAAATGTTTTTCCTCCTCTGGCTCTTACTTATGCTTTAGTTGTTAACATATAGCCAAGAGGTGTCTGGCCATCTACAAGCCTGCCTGTGCCAACCTTATATTCACACTGGAAATATCATCTTTCTCTGAGGATGTCCCTGTATTCCAGAATATCAAGAAGCACAAGCAACATGAAAGAGCTGGCAGGAGGAATTGACCAGCAATGGCCTCTAATGCCCAATCATAGATCGATAGAAGTGTGATCCCTCTCTAGTCTTCTAACCATCATCACACTTCAGCTAGATGATGAGTCTTAGACTAGTTTTGATGATAACAACTAGCTCCTAGAGCAGTTTAGTTAACTATCTTAGAAGCCAAACCAAATACTAGATGGTTAAATGGGATTGAATTACTGGTTTCCAGGGCTTGGAAAACAGCTGGTGACCCAACATTCAAGCAATGCTGTCTATGAATAACTAACAGGAAAGGGCCAAGCAAGCTCCTTGAGAGCAAGGACTTAGTTGCTGTCATCTCTGTGTTCCCAAGGATGCAAGGATGCAGCGCCCACCATAGAGAAGGTACAGACCACTGATATTGTCCTTGCTTCCTGGGATCAAATTTTCACAAACAGATGTAAGCAACCACAGGGTTCTCAAGCAACTATGTGGACCAGACCAAAATGGAAAACTTCCAAATAAAATTTGGATGAAGCAAAGAAGGAGAAGCAGGCATCAAGGGTGGAAGAAGAGGAAAAATGATGTATGTATAGCTGATTCTCATTATTCACGGTAGTTATGGTCTATAAAGTCACTGTGGACACTGGATTACTGAATATTGAAACATTGTTCCTGGGGGAAACACAGGGTGAGGTTTCTGCAAGCGTCTGGTCACAAAATTTTCGTCAACTGATCAACACATAACCTTGTCTTATGTGAGTTTTCTGTTTAACGACATCTTATTCAATAGATATTGTTGATTTGTTGATTTGTTGATGTTGTCTGCAGGAAGCTTGTCTAACACACCTAGCTTCCCTGAGGGCACATCACAGCCTTGCACTTAGGAACACCAGACAGCAGTGCAGCACTACACTTGGGAACTGTTTTAAACAGCAAAGTCACCAACAAAAATCACAAAAAGGTAAAAAAGGTGGCACTAAATAGATTGTGAAGACCTTGGCTGGGAAGATAGGTGCCAAGCCATGCGAGTTTTTCACTGCTCTGCACATGTTCACAAATGACCACAAAGGGGCTGCAAGTATTGAATTTGGTAAATTTTAGCAAGTGGGCAGATTTGCAAATACAGAATCCATGAATAATGAGGATTGACTGTCTGCGTGTGTGTGTGTGTGCACATGTGTGTTTGTTTATTTACATATCAAACAAAATTCAGAACCTTGCAGCTGTCTTTCTTGACAGCTTCAGTGACCTTCCCTCAAGTTTCTGAACATTACTCTTGGACAATCCATAGGTAACACCACTCATTCTCTTTCTTCCACATCCTCAAGCAAGTGACAGACATGTTGGCCCTTTAGAATGTAGCAGTCTGACTTAGTCATTAAGACAGGGACAGTAAAGATCTAAGTAAGGTAGACTGAGGACAGGGTAACAAGACAAAACCAGTCTGCAGCCCATAGTGCCAGGCATTGCAGGCAGTGGTTGTGACCAACAGCCAGCAACAGACTCTAAGGGCTCTTGTCAAGGTGGATTGACGGTGGGTTAAGGTGGCATCACGTGCCCACAAGCAACACAGTCACTCTGTCAGTCTGTGGTGACACAGACTACAAACATACCATCCTTGTTCATTCTGCCATCTTCCACACTCAAGCCTGGGGCATGATAGGACCTGTCCTCCCTCCACCCAGATGCCTCACACATTCCTGTCCTGAGGATTCCCAGCCTAGTGGTGTGTCAAGGGCAGCAACCACAGATGCACAGCAGTCAGAGCCACTCCAGTGAGGAACTGGCGTTCAGTATGTCACCACCCAACCAGCTGCCATCTAAGATTCTCATTTCCCAGAACTGGATCTCAGGGGGAAGGAGGCCTAGGAGGAGAGAGTGGATTTGAGGGTAGAGACTCCATAACCAAATGTTTTGGTTGCAGATTGACAAGATATGACCTTCGGTGAGAAACTCCATATTGACAGCTCCTAGCCCAATGCCAGATCATAAATGCGGATTCAAGTCTGGTGAGGGAATGAGTGAAAGAAACACAAGGCCAGACATGATAGCTCATGCCACTAATCCTAGAACTTTGGGAGGCCAAGATGGAAGGATCGTTTGGGCCCAGGAGTTTGAGACCAGCCTGGGCAACATAGGGAGGCCCCATCACTACAAAAAAATCAAACACACACACACACACACGAGGAAAGTGACTGGGTTGCTGGCTGGCTGCGCGACTTTTGTTTATTTTATGAGAGCATGTTTCCATGAAGGGCAGCAGTAGTGGCCCATCAGGCTAAAAAATCTCAGCTTTTTTCATCAGACTGAAAAAGTGTTTTTCAAAGCACTTTTTTATATGTCATCTCATTAATCCTCAGATTAACACTATGTAGCAGAGGGGCTGGATATCAATACATGCATGCCATTAGTTGAGTTAACTAAAGCCTAGAGATGTCAAGGACATCCATTTGAGCAAGGCTATCCCATAAATTATTGCCATGGCCAGCACCCCAGACCACGCCTTTCTGATGGGTTTCATGGTAGTAAGCAGGCTCTGAGGTGTGCATTAGATTCCCCTTTCATCAGCACCCAAGGCAGCCCCCCAAGTCCCAGGACCTGGCAGAAAAGGGTCCATGTGTCACCTGGGACACACAACCAGGGCTCTAGAAGGCCCACCCTGCAGGATGTGTGGACCTCTGGCCCAAGGATTGGCAAATGCAGCAACAGGACTTAGAGCCAGCGATGCTGCTTGTCTGGTTCCCCGAGCTGGGGAGTAGGTTGCCAGGAAGCGAAGCGGGCAGTCAGTGCCAGGCCAAACAGGCAATTAGCACCCACAGAAATCCCGCTGCCCAGCAATTGCTCAAGGCCATGAAACTCTGGGCCTGCTGATTCCTGGGGCAGAGGGCAGGTGAATTGGGAGCTTGTGTTGACAGAGAGCCCCCAAGTCCTTGAGTAAGAGTCCCACATAAGCACCTGGACTTGAATTCACTGTGCCCCCAAGGCGAGGAGAGCGCTCCAGTTTAGACAACCAAGCCGACCTCAGCATCTTCCTCTGGACTTGATTTGTGCTTTCCTCATTTGATGGTTAGAGCCCTGCCATAGTCACCTCTGGTCTAGACTGCTAGACAGAAGCTCTGTTTTGGCTGCCTTCTTTCAGGCTACTCTCTCTGTCTCTCCAATACATGCCAAATGCTAATTTCTCACGATTCCCAGTTCCCGCCCCAATTCACCCCTTTCCCACCCTCCCACCCTGGCTTTGGATGGGAACCTCCAGTGCTTTTCCCACACCTATCACACCTGTAATCCTGGGCTCATGTAAGGGGAGTGTGTTGGTAAAGAAACTGGCCCTGATCAAACAGGAATGCAGGTACATTCCTGACACTGCCTGGGTGTTCCAAGGTTGACTTTCAGACCAGGACAAACAATCCTTGGGTGAAGAAGACACGGATACAGATCATGATGACCCGACAAGAGGTGCCATTTCCCATGTTCCAAGAAACAGTTTGGATTGGATGGAAAGGCAAGCTCTGAAGCCATGTTCTTGGGCTTTCCCCAAAGACATGTCTGTGTCTTGAGTGAGGAAGCTATGATCATCAACAGGGAGGAGGTTCACTCTGGAAGGATGGACACATGGGTTGGTGCAGGAGGCTGTGGGTCACAGGTGTAATGGAAAGATAGAGACCCACACAGCAACCTCAGGAAAGCAATTTCCAAGTGAGTCAGAGGACACATCTGGAGCTGAGAGGAGGGAAAAGAAGAAAGCACTCACCAAGACCTTCCTGCTCCTATGACTGTGAGCGCCGCATGTTCCATGGACATTGCAAGGAAGGAGACGTGAAAAATTCAAGGGCTCCCTTCATGGAAACACCTTGCTTCTTCTCCCTCCCTTTCCCTTGGGGAGAGCCTGGGAAGAAGCCTCACCTGAAGAAGCCTTTGCAGCCTTCACAGGTCATAGCATTGAAGTGAAAGCCCGTGGCTCGATCTCCACACACCCCACAGATCCGGGGCACATTCCGGTCGAAGTCTCCAGGGTCAGGCAGGGAAGTGCTGGCTGCCATTGCCTCCATCCCTGTAAGAAGAGTAAGCAGGCCATGGTCAGAGCCAGAATCAGTGCCAGGGCCAGCTGGCATCCTTGGTGCCACCCACCCCCTAGCCTCATCCCACCGCCCCCATCTCCCACCCCCAGGGAGCTCAGCAAGGGTTGGCATCTCCCCAGGGCCCAGGCCTGAGCACAGTGCCTTTTGAGCCCTCATATATGATTCTCCCTACAACATGGCTTGGAATCAGCTGTCTGGTTTCAGATGTTGCATCTGTCAGGCTAACTTGGGTTTAGTGGTTCATCTCTGCATGCCCCCACTGTCTGCATTGGAAAAGGTGTTTTACTTCCAGGGTGCAAGGATCATATGAATGAACCCATGCATACTACTGGCACTAGCTCTGCCTCAGGCACAGACCTGAACCAGATCAGGGGCTTCTATCCTGCCCAATGCCCCCTCCAAGGGAAAACGAGAGTCCTCCCTCAGCCTCAGCACCTACATGTGAAGAGAAACCCTCAGGCCTCCTCCTCTTGAGGGTGAGGAGTGATTTAGGTGATTTAGGTGCCCTGGTCATTCCAGCCCCAGCTCCTTGCAACCATAAAGCTCAGGGCTAATAGGCTTATGCCCCTTTTGTTCTGGTACCAAGATGATCAAAATTTCAAGATACTTACCCCCTTTTTTGGGCAATAATACTTAAAACATTATTTTGAATGTCCTTCTGAGTCATGTGAGTCCTATACAATTAATTGTGTTTTCAGAGATGGTTTCTATAAATAGGCATTATCATCTAGAGATGGATTTCACACTTGAGGAAAAGGAGACGAGACAGAAGAAACGAAAGGCCACAGCTTTGAGAGGGTCTTCTCAGGAAGCAGCTGGCATGACTCTTTCATTAGCCGAAACTGGGCCCTCGGCTTTGCCTGCTGCATCTAATCCTGTCTACTGTTAGGCTCAGAGATGATTCTGGAATACCTCAGACTGCCCTAAAATGCTTTCAGACCCCACTGCCTCCCAGTTCTCCCAGCTTTATCCAAATCCTCAAAAGGGTCATTACAGGTTACAGTGACCCCTTTGACCCAAGGCAAAGGGTCCTTCATGTCAGAAGAAAAATAAGAAAGAAAGCCAGGAAAGAAGAAACAAGAACCCACTCCATCCCAGGGTACCATTTCCTCCTGCCCCTGGGTGACAGAGGCAGATTCTGGGGGCCCTTGGGAGGCTCTGAGCTACTTTTCAATGACTAGGCCCATGATCTCTGATCAAGGGTGTGGAATATCAAAGCTCATTAAGTCTTATTTCACCTTCATACCACTCCATGGTGTAGATGCTATTATCATCATCCCCTTTACAAACGAGGCCCAGAGAAGACCAAACTTTAAGATATGTCTAGAAACTACTACTGCCAAATGAATAAAACAAATACTTTCTAAAAATTCCCCAAAGAGCTTCATACCAAGGGAAAGAAGTGGTGCAGATAAGCAAGAACATCGTATCACCAGTCCCAAAGGGACAGAGGGAATCCCGGTCACAGACAGACCTCGGAGATTCCCTAACCTCATTTAGCTTTTCTTTTTCTGGAACCCTTAATGTATTAGGTTGGTGCAAAAGTAATTGTGGTTTTGGCCATCGAAAATAATGGCAAAGATCGTAATTACTTTTGAACCATCCTAATAATAATAGTGACACTATTGCTAATTTCATTCACAGCTAGACTTATACCTGTTAAACTCTAATGTATATATAACATATACATTAAGTATATGTTATATATACATTAAAACATACTTTTATATAAAGTTTAGCAAGTATATATACATTAAAGTTTAGCAAGTATAAATATATACCTACATATAAAGAGAGAAGCACTTTCAGAAAAAGAACAAAGATCATTGTAGTGATAGCAAAGACATGGAATCAACCCAGGTGCCCATCAACTCTGAACTAGATAAAGAAAATGCAGTATGTGTGTGTGTGTGTGTGTGTGTGTGTGTGTATATACATACACACACACACACATATATATGTGTACACACACACCCACACACACACTGAAATGCTATGCAACCATAAAAAAGAACAAAATCAAGTCCTTTGTCCTTTGCAGCAACATGGATACAGCTGGAGACCATCATCCTAAGGAAACTAAGCCAGAAACAGAAAACCAAATAGCCCATGTTCTCACTTATAAGTGGGAGCTAAACATCATGTACATATGGACATAAAGATGAGAACAATGGACACTGGGAATACAAGTGGACGGGGGCAGGGGCTGAAAAACAACCTATTGGGTACTGTGCTCTCTACCTGGGAGACCATTCATACTCAAAATCTCAGTATCATGCAACATACCTTTGTAACAAACCTGCACAGGTACCCCCTTAACCTATAAGAAAATTTCAGAAAAAAAGAACAAAGGAATGACTAACAGAAACCTTTGGAGAGATAAGATTGGGGAGGGGTATGCATTATGTAGTAGCAGTATTCTATTTCTTTGAGTAGTGAGCATATGGTATCTTCTTATTACTATTATCAAAACACTACATCTATGTTTTGTACATCTCTGTTTGCATGTCCTTCTGAATATATAAACATTTCATAATTTAAAAACAATTAGAAATAGAAAAGTGCTTGTGGGTCTATCAACATTGTCCCCAAAGACCATCCCAAGTCCAAGCTGACGCCTGCAGGTTTTAGAACATAGCACACAGTCAAGATGTTGCCAGCATCCCGGAGGCCCAATATCATTGTGGGGTAATAGGGGAAACCATCCAGGATGCTTGTGGCTTAACCCTGGGTCAGCTGAGATGCTGCAGCTCCGAGTCATCATGGTGTTGCTACAGAGTCTGGGTCATCCAGGCTCCCAAGTGTCCAGTGGATTTCGTGGAAAACAGAGAAATCAAATGGGGGGAGGAAGGAATATCTGGTAAATCAGTCTGACACATGTTCAGCATCACATGGGCTCATTTGGAGATGCTATGATGCAAGCGAGTTGGAACAACATACTACCACAGCACAGCAACAGGGCAGTCCTGCAATGGGGTGGGGTGCTGCCCTGACATCAGGAAGTCTCCATGCTGGGGGTGAAGGCTGGAAAGGCTGGATTGAGCCGCCAGAGGCCCATTTCAGGGGCGCTGACAGAAGACCCAACCCTGCTTAAGGTTATTTGTTGCTATCAAGAAGTCAGAGCCCAAGACCAGAGTCCACATGTGGAGAAGATGCCCAAGCCTCTGAGGCTTGAAAGCTGAAAGTCCCAGGAATGACAGGCAGAGACTACAGAAGGCAGGAAAGAGAAAGAGGAGATGGGGGCTGAATAGGAAACATCATATGCACAGGAGAGCCCAGCCAGGGTCATGGCCGGAGCCAGCAAGCCCCATCTCCTGAGCCCTTCTCTGAACTCCCACCCGCACCCCACACACTCATGCATCTCAGCTGCAGACTCTGCTGGTCCAGGACCCACCTTGCAAGATCCTGGGTGGTATCCCTTCCTTCCCCTGCCCACCACCTTCTTATGGCCCACCCTTGCCCCTTGAAAACAGAAAGCCAGGGAAGTTGTGGCTAATGAGGAAACACCTACCTGAAGGAGCACGGGGCATGTAAGTGGAGCCCAGGGGTGCTCTTCTATGAGGTCTCACAGATACTTCAGACCCAAAGCCTTCTGAAATGAAGAAGGGGAAACCTTTTATCTAAAGTGGAGCACGGACCGCCTCACCAGTCTCTAAGGAAGTGGGCATGAGAGGATCTTTCCAGGAACTTTAGTCCCCAGATCAGGGACTGCAAACAGAAGTGGCTTGTTGGGGGCAGGCATGCCATGTCATCGCTGGCAGAGATGTGGGGGTGGAGGCTGGGCAGCAGCCAGGATGGCCCTCCCTCGAGGCAGGGAGTAGTAGGAGCCGTGGGAAGGGGTGGCGGCAACCAGCCCCGGGCAGAAGGAAAAAACCTCCCGCCTAGGCACTCCTCCTCCTCTCACAGCCCAGGGTGTCAGGAGGGAAGAAGGGTCTTTTCCTTAGGGAGACCCACACTACCCCCTCCATCTCCAGATTGTAGGCAGCTCAGGAAGCAGAGCAACTGGGCCACGTGGCCCACTGCTAAGAGCGGGAAGACAGCTGCCCAAGGCAGGGCAATGGAGGAGGCGCACAGGAGCTGGGAATGGGGCGGACTTGGATGGCAGCCCACAGCCTTGGCCTCTTGGGACAGCTTCAAAGGCAGGTGTCTGAGATCTCCTGTCTGTGGAGACTGGGTGTAGGCGGAGCAGGTGCTGCAGGGGTTAAATACAGCAATGTATTGCTTTCAAACAGGATGTTTTCTGCCACTTTTAGCTCTTCCCCAGACACGCTCAACACCCCCAGCTGCAGTAGGGCTGACTCTGGTGCCCAGACTCTGGATCTTAGTGGCTGGCGGGGGGGCCAGCAACGAGGCACGGGCAGAATTGTACCCTTTCCACTTCCACTCCCACCCAGCCCTGCTTGCCCACCTGCAGACGTAGACAGACAGACACACACACACACACACACACACACACACACACACCACACACAGAGTTTCCTTCTCTGATGCCAACAGGAGGTGACCCTGGCAAAGGCCTTTAAGTCAGACCCCAGATGGGGTATGTCTAGATCCCAGTTTTTGTTTTTCTTTGGAGACCTCTGTCTTCCAGTAGCCTAAGCAGGGAAGGAGGAGAGCTCAAGGGGCTTTCAAGACCTGGGCCCAGTCCCAGAACTGTGAGCCGGCTGAGGCCACTTGCCACCCCTTCCAGCACTACCAGTTCCCAGGGAGCATCGAGGAAAGCACCAGTGGACAATGAGCCGAGATAACCTAAGCTGGCCTGGCCCCCACCAGGGGCATAGGCAGTGGGAGGTGTCTGCTGAGGACAGGCGTGCTGCCACATCCTCCCAAGCCAGGCCCTCCTTTGCTCCCTCTGCTCCTACTGCCCAAGTCCTTCCCAGCTGACCATGCTCTGCAGGGTTCCCCCTCTGGCCTTATTGACTCCTCAGGCTCCTTTCCTGGTGGGCAGGAAGGTGAGGTGGGGACAAGGTGGATGCAGAAAGGAGCACTGCTTTCCTATCCTCAATCCCTGTGGTTTTCAGAGGTCAGAGGTGACATCCAGGTAGACCACCACCTTGGAACTTAAAAAAATGTTTCTGGAGTATTTACTACATGCCAGGCCTACTAAGCTCTGCATACATTATTTCATTTAGCCCTCACAATAGTTCTGTGAGGCAGGGAGCAGTCCTACTTTACAGGTAGCAAAGCCAAAGTTCAGAGCACTCTGAGTGACTTGCCCAGGGTCCCATAGCCAGGCAGGCAGTGGTGCCTGGGGCCAAACAAGGACGGCTGATTGTAGTGCCCAACTAGGTCCTTTTCCAATGATAATCATCAGAGCAGATGCCTACTGCTCTGCACTGGGCCCTGCTCCATGGTTTTCCTGTGTACTCACTTACTTCACTCTCACAACAGCCTCCTCCAGTGGATACTTTATTGCCCCAGGTTAGGGGTGGAAACTGAGGTGAAGGGAAGGTGATCGTCTTTGGAGCTGGATTTGAATCCAGGTAGCTTAGCTCTGAGTCATTTCTGCATCCCTAAGCCCTGGACACCTTTCACTTCCACTAAGTCGGGAGCAATGCAGAGAACAGTCCCCAGGTCATGAGGGAAGAACCCGGGGATTGTTCTTGTCCTTCCAAGGGTCCCAGGCCAAGGGATGGCAGGCCTCAGCCAGGATCCATCCACTTTCTGTCACCCAGCCCCTCTCATCTGGGAAAATCCCATTCAATGGATGAGCCTCTCCTCCTCAGTCAACTTTCCAGTACTGGATGGTCCTTTTAGGAGAGATATCCTAGATTCGGCCTCTAAGTCCAAGTGCAAACCTATAGGAAAGTGTGGCAAAGACACAAGATGGAAAAGAGGACAGGTGGAAAAACTGCTTAATACCTGCTCTCTGCCACGTCACACGCCCACCCCACCAGCAATTCATGTTCTGAGTACATAGAACATCCCACTGCTTTTGCTGGGACCGTCCCCAGAGCAACCCTCTCCTGACCCTGCTTTAGAAACACCAAACCCCCAGCACTGAGCCTCAGAGAAGCAGAGGGGGAGGAGCTCAACTCTGTAGAAAGCCCCTGGCTTCCATCCCTCCAGGGCCTGCATCCCACATCAAAACCCCTGCCTGACCCTGACCCCAGTCCTGACCTTGCCTTAGCAAGAAATGAGAAGATAACATATTTCCTTCCAGTCACTGAAGCCACAACCATTGCCTCTCCTACACATCTGCCCGTCAGCCCACACCACAGGCGGCCCCATCTTGCGACAGCTTCTGTTAAATGGGCATCCCCAGGGCAGTCTCGCCTACGGCAGTCTTGCAGGGTGATGACTGCCAGGTGTCCTGGGCAGAGCCCTGGGAAGGCAAAAATCAAAGTCCCTCATGGCTCAGTTTAACTCCACATTGACTGGACCCTCCTAAGGGTGGTAAAGCTGTGACTCTGAGAAGGACCGTGGAGTGGACAAGAAGTCTGGTCACTAACGTCTTTTCTAGCTCTGAGAGCACGCAACTCCAAGACTGGAATTCCCGTCATCAGAAACACTATTTTTTTTTTTCTTTTTAAGAGACAAGGTCTCCTCTGTTACCCAGGCTAGAGTGCAGTTGCACAATCACAGCTCACTGCAGCCTCTAATTCCTAGGCTCAAGCAATCTTCCACCTCAGACTCTCAAGTAGCTGGGGTGACAGGTGTAAGCCATGCCAGGCAAGAAGGCCTTAAATGAGATGAAGCTTTCTCCCTAATCCCTCACTAGCCAGATGAACCCCAACATTCATGCCTCAGTGAGTGAGACTCACTCATCCTTAGATGCCAATGAGCAGGAAGGGCACAAAAGATGTGGCCCCTAATCGACCCCAGGAGAGGGGTTCTCTCTCCGCCAGGTTGGGACTGGGGTGATCTAAACTGGGCTTTCTAATTGTTGACATTGTTTCAAAGTTCCCACTCCTTCTAGAAAGAAATGGAAAGCTAAGCTATTTCCCCACAGAGTGGGAGACAATTCTTTTTCTTCCTAAAATTGCGACACACACAGTCAGCCACGTGTTGGGCTTTTCTAGGAGAAGATATGCCTGTGTGTCCGCCAGCCACAACTGCACATGCACTTGTGCGCACACACCCTTGTCTTGCTATTTTTCATTTCATCATCCCTTAAACTCTGCCCCATCGAGTGCTGAGCACTGCATGACCTACCTGACTTTTTATTTGTCATCTCTTTTTGCCTGGTGCATAACTCAGGCACAGCAATATCATGGCCAGCTAAGGTGATACCCTCTCTTCCTTCTCCACCATCCCCAACGTGTACCCATTTTCTTTGTCCAGAACAGTCTCAGTATCTCCCAGAAGAAGCTGACAGGGAACAGAGTGATAATAAGGGGGAGAGGAGAGGGTTTACTGTATAAATAGAACATATCCAAACTACTTCCTGCCCCGACTGTCTCCCCAGCTCCTTCATACACACACATTTTAAATATGGGTAAGAATGGTTAGAAATTATTTTCTACAGACCACAACGTCCACAGTAAAACCCAATAGATAACATTCAGCTCAGAAAATCTCAAGATTGGAAGGCAACAGCACCACCTAGTCCAATCATCTTAAATTTCTTTTATAATATTCTAGCCAAACAGCTTTCCAGCCCATGTTTGAATAATTTTCCTAGTGGAGAACCACCTCCCATGGCAATCCACTCTCTTTGGATGACTCTATGCTTAGAAAGCTCTGTATCATGCACAGATGGAACAGCCCCCATGGCTTTCAATGGCTGCTCCTAGACAGCTCTTTGCAGCCGTGTTAGACAAACCTACTAGGCCATTCACACAGGAGCTCTAGAGGAGGGATTGGGGGCCACGTATGGTGCCATATGCACATTAGAAAAAGGAGCCCTGGCCAGGCGCGGTGGCTCATGCCTGTAATCCCAGCACTTCGGGAGGCCCAGGCTGGTGGATCTCTTGAGGTCAGGAGTTCGAGACCAGCCTGGCTAACATGGCGAAACCCCATCTCTACTAAAAAAAAAAAAAAAAAAAAAAAAAAAAAAAAAAAAAAAAATACAAAAACTAGCCAGCGATGGTGGTGTGTGCCTGTAATCCCAGCTACTCAGGAGGCTGAGGCGGGAGAATCTCTTGAACCAGGGAGGCAGAGGTTGCAGTGAGCTGAGATCGCACCGTTGCACTCCAGCCTGGGTGAAAAGAGTGAAACTCCATCTCAAAAAAAAAAAAAAAAAAAGAAGAAGAAAAGAAAAATTAAAAAGAAAAAGGATCCCTTTTTCTAAGACTCTTAGACTTTTCTAAGGCACTAAGCCCTAAGACACTTCACTTCCATCAGTCAGAAAATTATCATAAAAATAGAACACTCTACAATGCTTATGTCGTGAGTGAGGTTGCAGGGGAGAAGCCGCAGAAGATAGCCTGGATTACACTTAATTTTGATTTAGACCCTATCAACTTCCCAGGTTTGATCATGATCCCCATAAGAAGAGTGAGTAAGGTGGTAGCACAGAGAGCGTCTGCCTTTGTGGCCTGCACCTGGAGAGAACAGCGTCTGTTCCACGGAAAGGGCCCGTGGAGCAGCGTGAGTGCTGGATGTGCTCCCAGCAGGGCTGCCGCCTCCTCTGTCTGTCACTTGGCTCTTTCCACAGGAGGCTGGGTCCCAGAAACACAGCTCTAAACACCTCTAAGAACGTTTAAGAGGCTCACCAGTCATGACCGACTTAATGATGGGAAATTCAGTGGCTGATGACACCGGAGCTGCAGGAAGGAGTTTACCCCTGAAGCTTGTTCTTCATTAACCCTTTTGGGACTATGCATCATCTTTGAGAATCTGCTAAAATCCATGGACTGACACCCCCTACAGTATCAGGGTATATTAGTCCATTTTCACACTGCTGATAAAGACATACGTGGACTGGGAAGAAAAAGGTTTAATTGGAATTACAGTTCCACATGGCTGGGAAGGCCTCATTATCACAGTGAAAGGTACTTCTTACATGGCGGTGGCAAGGGAAAATGAGGAAGAAGCAGAAGTGGAAACCCCTGCTAAACCCATCAGATCTCGTAAGGCTTATTCACTATCACAGGAATAGCACGGGAAGAGGGGCCCCCATGATTCAATTACCTCCAGCTGGGTCCCTCCCACAACACGTGGGAATTCTGAGAGATACAATTCAAGTTAAGATTCAGTGGGGACACAGCCAAACCATATCACGGGGCTCGTGGGTCACTCCATGGAAACCAGGCTACACACTCTCATTCACCAATGCTGCTCTGGGGAGCTCTAGCAGCTTCTTGGAGCATGGCAGGACTCAGAGCAGGGAGCCCATGAGGCCTCAGGCAGTGGGACAGGAGATCCATGGCTTACTTAGATAGATTTCCACTTCTTATCAACAATTTTTCCTGCAAGCTGCTTTTTTCCAGTGGAAATTCTGCCCTCAGCTTTGTCAACAAGATTTCTGGGCTGATTACTGCTCTCCAGGTAACAGGCAGGCTATGCTGGAGAGTGGCCGGTGACGCATAGGGGACTGGCCCATTTAGAAGCTGCAGTCCAATCTCTCTGGTTTTATAACTGAAGAAATGGAGGCCACAAAAGTAGAACCATGGGTATTTAGAGGCTGGGAAGGGCAGCATGGAGGGGAAAATGGGGAGAGGTTGGTTAACAAATACAAAATTAAAGCTGGACAGGAAGAATGGATTCTGGTTTTCTGCAACACTGCAGGGTGACTGTGGTTAACTATAATTTACCTTATATTCCCCGAAAGCTAGGGCAGAGGATTTTGAATGTTCACAACACAAAGAAATGATAAATGTTTGGGGTAATAGATAAGTGAATTGCCCTGATTTGATCACTGCACATTGTGTACCCATATTGAAATATCACTCTGTATTCCATATGTACAATTATTATGTGTCAACTACAAATACAAAGAAAAAATTCTAAGAAAGTCAATAAAAACAAGAGAAGAGAAGTACACTCCCTTACTGTGTGGCCTTGGACATGTCACTTCCTCTCTGATGGCCTCAGTCTCTTCTCAGTCTCCTCTGAGGTAATCAGAGAGGAAGTGACATATCCAAGGCCACACAGTAAGAAAGTGTACTTTCTCATCTCCAGCCTGGCCAAGTCCAGGACCCCCAATCGCCTGCCTGAGTAGCTTCAGGGCGAGAGTGTGGTGTGGGGTAGGAATGGGCCATGGAAACAGGTGTGTACTCTCCCTTGGGGCTGAGAGTTCCCTGTAGGAGGCCTGATGCAGACTGCAGCAGGACCACCAGCACTGACTACATCCTTACAATCAACATAGAGAGACAAAAACGTCGCTAGGATCACCCACGTGCTCCTGCCTGACCAACTCCAGCTCCTGGCTTCAGCTCCCACGGCCAAAGACATGAACAAGGACTCAAGACAGGGAGTACTTTAGAGGGAAATGGGATATGCCCGGCCTGAACTTTCTCTACTCTGGGTGAGTTTTCCTGGGACACTAGCATGGGAGTGTCAAGGATATCTGCTACAGGGAAAAGTTGATGAGACAAGGAGGCTATTTGTTCAGTGACTTAAAGACCAAGAAATAGAAACTGGGCAGCCCCAAAGAGGGAGAGTAGGCCCAGCCCTTCTTTGGGGAGACCTGAACTACTGCTAGTGTTAGTGCAGCTGATGGCTAAATGAGATTTTCTCTAAAAATAAAAGCAAAAACAAAAAAGCAGCTCAAGACAGCAGAAGAGGGCTGCTTCCAAGCCATTCCCAAGCCCAGCTTCCAGTGTGGCTGCGTGCCTCCCTCCAGGCTAAGCATCTGTCTTAATGCTGGGACCCTCAGCCTGAGTCCACATAGGCCTGAACCACTCTTTTTTTTTTTTTTTTAATTGCACATCACTCCTTTATTATACTGATCTGGAAAAAGGATTTAGTACAGTTATGCTCAAACGAACACTGAGCCCATGTGGCAGGTCCAAGCAACTAGAACATGATTCAAAAATCCGTGAAAGACACACTTAGACAGGGCCACGGGCATTTCACTGCCACGTAACAAAGCAGGGAGGGATTCTAAAACACACAGCAGGAAGCACTCCTCCTCCTACATATATATATGTAAATCTAACACATAAAGTATATCAGGATTGATCCCAACCTTCTAGAGCCAGCTCCTTTGAGGTCAGGGAGGAAACAGTTGTCACATTACCATGCAGGTTACATTCTTCTTCCACTGGAATGACCAGAGCCTCCAGTCAGTGACCTGGCTGCAGAAGAGCAGAGGACTGGCTCCTGGGGGCAGACAGACTGTCTTGCTTCTCCTCATTGGTTATGGCTTAGCATGGTTCCTCCCCACAAGTCCTTACTAAACAAAACACTCGCAAAAACCCAAGTCACTACTTTTAAACTCTCTTGGATAAGGGGAGCTTTCCCACAGCTTGGACTGAGAACCTGTGCCCTAGAAGTGCTATACTGACTAGACTGTATGAAGGGAGTGGGTGCAGGAGACAAAATGGCTAAAATGAAAATGGGAGCCACTGGTCCCCATCTGCAGCTACAACTCAAGATGTCTACAGATGTGGTCAGTGTGACATGTGCAGGAGGGAGGGGCAGAGGGACCCGATGGGCAGGGAGGGTGCTCCTGGGGACAGTAGCCTGCCCAGACCTGAGCCACTCTTGCTCAGGCAAACCTCTTTGAGGCCCAACCACCTACCCCTATCCAGGGTGGCCAGGCTTATTCTCCTTATTTTCCTTCTGGGACCAACATGATCTCTGAATCACTCAGACTCTTCCTGCATTGTGTCAAAGGTCAGTATCCAAACCCCAGGTCCTACCAGCTCCGAGATATTTGGGATCCTTGGGATCAGACCCCTTGCCTTTGTCCAGCCTCCTGGGCCAGCCTACGCCCCTGGCCACCTGACCACTGTTCAGATGCCCCCAGAGCCCATTCCTGTCTCCTCATCTACAAATAGGGGCATGATAATACCTGAGTCTCAGGTCTTGTGTGGGGATCAAATGAGCTGATCTCTGAGTAGCCCTCAGAAGGGTGCCTGGCACACCATAAGCTTTATATGTTAACTTTATTGGAACCGTACCTGGCTTTAGTATAATCACTGGAGAATCCAGGAAAATGAGATCTTCAGGCCCCACAGAGGTGCTGTGAAGGGCAGGATGCCTGCTTCTCAGTCCCAAAAGCTCCACCCCAAACAAACATTGCCCAGAAAGCCACAATTTTGCTGAGCTGGGAAAAAAACTGACCACCCCACCCACTGTCTGTGGCTTCTAAAACTCTTCCAAAACTTCTTGGGGTGAGGAGATGTGAGTTGTTCTAATCTCTCCCCTAACAATCAGAGAAGCTGAGGTACAAATCTAGACTTTTCCTCCATGTAAAAGATAAAGCCTGTGGCTCCCAAGTTGTCACTGATTACCAACCCTTACACCCATCGTCCTTCCTGTCGCTTCTCACCCAGTGTCACCTCCGTCCCCCACCTCCCTCACTATCAAGTGCTGGTCCTGTACCTGCATCTGTTATCACTGGAGTGGGACCTGAAGCTTGACTACCTCCAGGATGCCCCTCTGACTGTTACCAGGGCAGCGGCACTACCACCACCCATTCCCACCCACCACCACCTGCAGCAGAAAGCAGAACTCAGGAGAAGGCTGAGGTGGGTGCTGAGGGGCTGGAGTCAGGAGGTGGCAGTGAGAACTGTGGAAGCCCTGGCAGAAGAATGGCCCCACCATTTCCCTTCACCTAGACGTGGGGTGGGCTCTGGCTCAGTGGGCCTGGACTCCTGGCTGCCCCAGCTCTTAAAGGCCTGGGAAGGCCATTCACTTATCCTGGGATAGATTCTGAAGCCTGTGTCAGAATCAGGGAGGGATCCTCAGGGTCCTCTGAAATGGGCAGGGCTGGGTTAACTCTCCACCAGGCAGCTCCAGTCCCGTACAGGGCTGATTTGCCCAAACATATCCTCTCCAACTTCTGGGTTATTAGTAAGGGGTGGACACTTCCCCCGTACAGTATTCATGCAGCTTCTCAGGACCTGGGCCAGGTGGGAGGTTCCCACTCACTTTCAAGGGCAGCAGCAGGCACCCCAAGGTGACATCGGCCGCTCCTGCATTTCTGATCTGAATGACTCCCCCTAATGAGCTTCTCCAGAGCGGTTTGGTCAGGCTTCCGGCTATCCTTCTGGGTAGGGTCCCTCTTGGGGACATCCCTGGAGGGCCAGGGATGGGATGTGGCAGCATTTCTTCTTGGCCTCACACTGGCTTCTGCTACCTTATCTCTGATGGGGACCCTGCCTATGTTTCAGTTCCAGCCACATGGAAAGGCCTGTACTAGAAGTGAGAGACGCAGTGGTGAGCAAGACATAGACTCTGTCTTCTGGGAGCTTACAGTCTACTGCGGATTGGGGGGTGGGGATGGGGGACAAACAGGAACCTCCAATTCAGTATGACACATCCTACAATCTAGGTAAGTGCCAGGTCTAAAGGGAGCATATGCGAAAGCCTCTGCCTCATCTTAGTGAGAGAAGAGAAGAGAAGGCTCTTTGGAGGCGGTCCCCTCCCAACCTCTCCACGGAGACAGGAAGGAACAGAGGAGTTTAATGTGGTAGTGGTAAGAGGCGTAAGGAGCACTCCAGGCAGAGGATACTGCACATGTAAAAGCTGAGAATGAAAGGGAAAGAACATGTTTGGGACAGAGAAACTCATTCAATATAGCTGGAGAGAGGGAGAGGGCGCCAGGAAGAAACGCACCAACTGACCACACTCATGTCAAAGGCCTGTAGGAAGTACATTCCACTCTTTTCTCTGCTTCTTCAAGTTAAACCCAGTGAGTCTTGAATATCAGGAATTTTAAATTATTGCCATGATTTATTGAAACTGAAGACTTTCAGACCCCATTCAGATCCCCATTCCAACCTGAATCCACCTGGAGGGTTGTGAAGAAAATAACAACAGGGCCTCTCTCATTGTTTCATTGAGAGGTTAGCTATGCACAGGCCTCTTCTGCAGCACAGCTGAAGTCCCAGCCAGGGTACACACAAAGCCACTGTCCCCCATAGCCCGTCAGGGAGATCCTTAACCCTGAGAAGAATAGGACCATCAGTAGTTGAGCTAGAAGGGAGAGGTAAAGGAGAGAGACCTGAAAAATTCAGCCTAGCTGAATAGAAAAAAAAAAAAAAAAGGTCTTGTGGGAGAAAATCGAAAGAAAGAACAAATGATTCAATAAGGGCAGATGGAAGGAAGGTTAGTGAACAACTCAGCTGCCATATCACCAGTGCAATCCTTACTGAATTCCTCAGTCTGTCCAGGGTGGCCAGATATGGTTGATGGGCACAGAGAGAGGTGAGTTGCCCACAGCTGCAGGATCCTCAAACCTGCCTCCACCAGTCTATTCAGCCCACTCTGTTCTGGTCAACAAGGTTAATTGCTCGTTGCCAGGAATTTGTCTAAGGAAGGGCATCAGACAACATACATGATGCTCACAGAAAACACGCACCACCGACGGGTGTGGAACATCTCATATGCAGATAGGCACATGCCAGTCCATATCCTGAGTCTGGCTGTCCAAATTCACTGCTGGCCAACATGACATAAGCCTTGTCTTACCCTCAGAGCTATAATTGAAGATAACCCTCTTGGTTCAACGTTTCAGACCAAATATCAGAATCTGTCTGGAGTATTCTTCCCCAGGGCCACAAAGTGGTAGGAAACAGCTGCCTCTGTTCTAACCCTTGAACCCTAACCAAGTTAGGATTCACCTTCCCCAGCCCTACCCATTGGTCATCTCCCTCTTTGTTTTTCTTTGGTAGCCAGGGGGCAAAGAGGGAACAGATTTAAACCACAGAGTACTTTCCATAAATGCTGCCCCAGGACAGAGAAGGAGCTAAACTCAGGGTCCCTAGAGGAACAACCTCTTTCCCTAGAGGAGCAACTTCTTTCCCTCCAGGTGGTCAGCTCTCTGCAGCCCCCGAGTTGCCCTGAGCCCGGCCTGCTGCCCACCGGGCCTCTGAACCAGCTGGCAGAAGTTCCACTCCCTGCACTCAACACTCTTTCTGACAAAGCAAACACCCCTCAAGAAGGAATTTGATGTTACTCAGAACCTAGGTTCAATTAAAGGACTTGTGGGTGAAACCCCATTTCCTTTGACTGGGCTGGGCCCCACTAAGTCAGTTGGAGTTGCTGCCAGGTGAGCTGCAGACAGGTAGCATCCTAGGCAGGACGTCAGTGGCCGAGGTCCATCTCCGCCCCTGGGGGAGATGCCCACTGCTTCCCTTCACTCCCCCGCCCTTACTTTTCCCAGAATTCCCCCTGACCTGAAAAATAACTCTGCAGCTAGGCTGGTCTGTAGCCCAGGATTGAAGTTTAACAGAGATGAAAATAATTCCCCCAGTGAGCTATTTTCTGCCCAGCTTTCGGAACATAGCTCAGAGTGACAGGCACAGTGGGGCAGGGGAGGCTGGCCTCGGGTCACTAACTAGGGCCACTATCCATTTAGGGCCCTTCCTATGTACACTCCCGCACTCTTGCTGGCACCGGATTTTATAGAGGTAACTGCCTGCCACACCTGCCTCCACCTGTGGATCCACATGGGGCATGAGGGTGGCAGGATAGGGAAGGCCCACAGGAGTCAGGGGTTTCCATCCTCCATGGCTACAGCTCTTACAGAATGCAAGGAAGAAGAAGAAAACACTGCTACTTTACCAAGCCTCCAAAAGGAGGTTCTATAAGACTGTTGTGTCAGCTGAGATAAATATTTTAAGTATGTTATAAAAATTGTTACACTGTAAAATTATACTCTATAAAAATATTAGCCTTACTATTATTTTTCCAGGTATTTAAGAACAGGAAAGGAGGAGGAATAAACTCAGGTAAAAAGGGGAAGGCTGTGAAAAAACACCATGAACGATTGCATGGAGCATGATCCATTCATTCGTTGTCTACCAAGCCCACCCCCAAACTTTCTACTTTTTATTTTTTTATTTTTTATTTTTTGCCTTAAGAACTTATCCTCTGTTAGTTTCCTTTTGATTTGTTCTCACACAACTTTTCTTCTAATACCTACAGGGAAATACCTTCCTGAGAAGACAGAGTTTGGGAGGCAGAGAAGGAGGAGGGGAGAAAGGAAAGGAGGGGAATGTATTCTTGGAATATCTTATTCTGAAAGGTTTCTTTCTAACTCACAAGGAAGAAACACTCTGTATTATAAAGCTATTATCACATTCTGGGAGGGGTACCTTCTAGTACATTAGTCAGGAATTCTACATGAACAGGGTTTTTCCCATCCCACTGTGTAACAGTCACCTGTTAAAAGAAACTACCGGAGGATGCAGTGGAGCCCGCAGGGCAGACCTGACTGTGATGTGTGCTGTTTGCCACCCATCCTCCCCCATCACCAACAGTGATTACACATTTTTTTTTTTTTTTTTTTTTGAGGCGGAGTCTCGCTCTGTCGCCCGGACTGGAGTGCAGTGGCCAGATCTCAGCTCACTGCAAGCTCCGCCTCCCGGGTTTACGCCATTCTCCTGCCTCAGCCTCCCGAGTAGCTGGGACTACAGGCGCCCGCCACCTCGCCCAGCTAGTTTTTGTATTTTTAGTAGAGACGGGGTTTCACCGTGTTAGCCAGGATGGTCTCGATCTCCTGACCTCGTGATCCGCCCGTCTCGGCCTCCCAAAGTGCTGGGATTACAGGCTTGAGCCACCGCGCCCGGCCGATTACACATTTTTTAAATTGGCTGTCAATGTTTTATAAATCAAGAGGTTACATTTTTGAAAAAAAATTCTGAATGTCCAGTTTTCTATGAAAAAGTTGGGTAATCTGACCACACCAGGCTGAAGCTCCTGCTGGAAGCCTACTGGGCCAAAAGGGGCTGTTCCTATCAACCAGCGTGTGCCCTCCAGTCCATCTCATGGGGTCTGCATCCCTCCAGCCTCGCTCATGACCCACCTGGCCCTGGCCCCCTGACCAGCCCACAGTGACAGCGGAGCTCACGGTTGGAAGTGGAGGCAGCTGGCCTGGGTGTGCCCAACGCTGGATTCTCCCCACCACTAGCTGTGCAACCAGAACCAATGAAATGCACTCTCTAAGCTTCTGCTTCCTCAACTGTGAAATGAGAAAAATACCACCACCCACTGCATAGTCTGTGAGGAGTCCATGAGATAATCACGTCAAGTGCTCAGTACAGTGCCTGGCACGTAGTACCTGCTCAGTAAACCTTAGTGCTTATTATTGCGCACAATTGCTATAATGACTAAGGAGAATTCATCTGAGTTGCAGCCCAGTTTTTGAAGATGATTTAACAACACAAAGCAATTGCCCTTAAACCCTCCTTTCTTGCTCAGGGACCTGGTCTACAGACAAAAACCATCTAGTGAGTATATCCATGACATGTTAGTTATTGTGTGGAGCAGGGGCACTTCAGAGATAGGATTCCGACCTGTTCCTGGGGCTCGCAGTAGAGTGGGGGGAATGGACGATGGAACACTCACAGCACTGACAGGTGGAGTTACGCACAAAGCTCTCCCCACACGCCCTGCCCAGGACCACACAGGAGCTTGGCATTCAGGAGGACCTGGGGGTGGATCTGATTCTTTTCTCCTTCTCCTTCTAGGCTCCAAAACTTTGGGGGGCTTCGCTAAAAGACACCCAACCTCGAATTAATTCCACTCCATTTCCAGTTTCCCAGACTGTGCACGTGATTTCAACAAAGCCGGTCAGGTCTCAAATGGAGTTCATTATAATGGAATTTTACCTGAGGCAGCCCCTCCTCCACTTCTTAACATCATGGCACCCAAGATATGGGTGTGCTTGCCAAAGAGGCTGGGCAGAAGTCACTTCCTGCCCCTGGCAGAAGTCCGGAAATTCAGAGCCGTTTGGAACAAAGAACTCTGCCCCGAAGGTGTTTTCCAGCATCTCCCTGACCAGACTGGAACTGCCCCATTCACCCTCGTACCACCTGCTGCGTTTTTTCCAGCTCTCCTAGACAGGAAGGAGAGGAGGGAAGACTGAGCTGAATGACCAGGACACTGCAGGAAAGGCAATGTGCAAGTGAGGAAGAGAACATGCATTCTGGACTTAAGCCTGAATTTAAATTCTGGTTCTGATTTAGTAGTTCAATGTCTTTGGGCAAGGAATTTAGCCTCTTAATCTCTGTGAACCTTGGTTTCCTCTTCTGTAAAATGGGTATAGTATTACCAGCTTCACAGGGTTATTGAGAGGCATAAATGAGAAAATGCATGAAAAGCACTGAACACAGTACCTGGAACATAGTGAGTTATCATAACCATTGGTTATTACGATTGTCAGCTATTACATAATATGGTAACCTCACAAAGGCCAAAGGTTGGTATAGAAAGAGACACTGGGTGGAGCCGGGGTGGAGGGATGGCTGAAGAAGGTAGAACCCTGTCTCTGATCCCAGCACAGGCCTGGGAGCCAAGGCGAGGCCCAGGGCAGAAGCACCTGCCTGCCCGGAGCTGACAGGCACAGACTGGATAGGTAATTACAAAGTTGAGGGCTGGGGTGGCCCATGCAACTGTCCAGCCAGCCACATTCCTTTGTCCCGTGGGTGGTTGGGTGGTGAGTATCTGGCTGTTTATGTGGCTACCAGGATGGTGAGTGTGGTCAACACCTCTTTTCCCCAGTAGCCCCAGCAGGGTATTCGACCTTCAAAGGGAAAAGGACTCTCTACAGGCATTTGGCTCCTTTTCCCATGGCATTGCCTCTGTTGCCTCCACCCCAACCCTCCAGCTACCCCTTGCTTCTCAGGTTAAACAAGTCAAAAGGCCAAAGAACAAGGCCAGACTCTGAAGAGATAGCCAGTAGAAATCACCAAACTTCACCCCATCTCAGTGGAGCCCTTAAATGATCAAGAAGCCCAGGACAGATGTGAATCCATCACTGCCCCAGCCCTGTGTGCTTTGATTAGCCAGCCAGACTCATGGTTCTTACACTTCCATGTTCTTTTCTCAAAATTGATGTCCTTTTCTCAAAATATATATTCCTCCTAATCCACTTATGAAAATGCAATTCAGTAGGTATTAATTGAGCACATAGTATCGGCTCACTGCTGACACCAGGCTCTTGGTTGAATTGAGAAGACCACCAAGTGTTGGAGAGGATGTAGAACCATGGGATACCTCAAGCACTGCTGATGGAAGCCCAGAGAGGAAGGGCTTCAACTGTACATAGAGGCCCAGCACAGAGCTCTCAGAGTCAGGCTGCGGCATGTATGTGGTCATCTGTGCACAGTGCAGCAGACAGGCACACACATGAGCCAGAAATTGGGTCCCTAGGTCATGAATAATACAACTCTTATAGCTAATCATTATAACTGTAGAAACTCATCTAATACAACTTTTTCATTTTAGAAATGAAGCCCATATCAAGTGTTGGAAAGGATGGAGAACAATGGAAACTTTCAACCACTGCTGAAAGTGTTTTTTGGAACATCCACTATGGAAAGCTGTTTGGCACCCTATAGCAATGCTGAACATAGAATTCCATGGGAGGCAGCAATTCCAACCCTAGGTATGTGCCCTACAGAAATTCTTGTGAGTTTCTCATGCACCAGAAGACAAGTATAACATGTACACCCCTAGCAGTACTGTCCTATCATAATAGCTCAACTGGAAACAACCCAAATGTCCATCAGTGAGAGGAAGATGTACAAATCGTGGTGTATTTTTCCAATGGAATACTACACAGCAGTGCAAACTAATGAACTGCAGTGGTGTGCATCGACATGGATGAACCTCAGAAAACTCATATTGACTCAAAGAAGTGCATCACAGAGAATACACATGTATGTGAACTCCAAAGCCATGTAAAATGAAACAATATAGTGTTTTGTAAAACATACATAAATGATAACTTACAAAGAAAGCAAGGAGACAATTAACAGAAATTCACTTTGGGTTGGGGAGTAAGGAGGGGGAACGCAAATGGGGAGAGGCAGAGGGGGCTTTTAAGGTGCTGCGAATGCTCCACTGTTAACTTGGGTGGTAGGTTCAGGCTATAGGATTCTTTAATATATACATAAACATATAATCTTGTGTATATGATATATCACAGTTTTTAAAATGAACAAAAAAGAATTGAAGAACCCAAGCTGCAGAGAAGCTAAGTAACCTTCACAAGCTCATCAGCTAACACATGACAGAGAAATCAATTTGCCAAATCTGAGTTTAGTCAGGTGCCAGGACAGCCATTCCTGAATTCTAAACGGGCCTCACAAGGACAGGGTTCTGGGCTAGAAATTTTGAAAAGAAGTACAAGAGTCTTTTTTCCCCACTTGTAAATTCCCAGTGTCTTGAGTAGTACCTGGCACACAGTAGGCTCTTGGCCCATGTGTACTGAATACACATGCCTTTCAAGGGCCTACTGTGTGCCAGGCACTTGACTTACATCACCTAATCCTCACACAGCCCTACAAGGGAGCTATTATTATACCTGATTTACAGGTAAGGACACTGAGATTTGGGGATATTAAGAAACTTGCCTGAAGGTCACAGGCTACAAAGTGATCATGCCAAGATTTGAACCTAGGAGTCTAACTCAGACCCTGGGTTTCTCCTGTTCTGCCAGGCTGCTAGCTTCTAACAGCACTACCTAAAATTTTAGTTATCTACCAAGGAACCCTGGGACCCACAGGGGGTGGGCAGGCTGAGCATTTTCTCTTCCTGTGACCTCTGTCTCCAGGCTCTGACAGAGCAGTTTGTATGGCTAGGCCCAGGGCTGGCAAGCTGTGTAAAGCAGTGGTTACAGGCTGACTCTGCAATCCTGGGCAGGTGACTATATCTCTTTAGACCTTGGTTTCCCCACTATGCCTGCTGGAGAGGATAACTGTACTTACCCCAGAGAGAAGCTATGAGGATTGAAGGAGACAAGTAAAGCAATCAGCACGGGGCCTGGCATGAGGCTATCAGAGGAGGCTAGAGTCCATTTCTCCTTCCAGTTGGGCTAGGTTCAGGAGTCCTTAAGGGATAGCCAGGAGAGGGAAAGGGTAGGCAAAGTGAGAATAGCTCCCCATTGGCCAATGGGACAATCAGCACATAGTAGGTTTTCAATAAAGAGGCTTGTTTGAAAGATTGTTTCCTATTTGCCTTCCAGACTATTAGAGTCATATTTGATTCCATACAATTTCTCTGCACAGTCCTACCTCCCTTGGGTTCTTGTTTGCTATTCTTAACCTAAGTAAGGTGACCGAGACTGCCAGAGAGGCACCAAGATCTAAAAGTGCTGGCAGAGGGAGCCTCCTTCTGAGAGGCCACTGTCCCCAGAGTAACCTTTGGGCAGTCCAAGCTTGCTCTCAGGTCAACTTGTTCAAACTAGTTAGTACATCTAACCCCGCAGCTCACAAACATTTATTGCAGGCCTATAATGTGCAAGACAGGGCACTAGTGCCCTGTGGCCATCCCATGAAGGCAGAGGTGGGAGAGTTCCATGCAGGTTAAGAGCATGGGCTTCTGCAAACCTGAGAGGGAGTCCTGGCTTTCCTCTTCACAGGCTATGACAGCTTGGCATGTTGACTAACCTCACGGAGACTCCATTTCCTCATTTGTAAAGAGAACATAACTGGTTCCTACATCACAAGACTTAGTGATAGGTCTGGGAGGCACGTAGCACAGCACCTGTTACCAAGTGATTGCTCAGTAAGTAGCTGAAGCTACAACTCCAGCACCAGCAGATGGCACACACTGGATGTGTCATCAGCAAAGCCTTGGGCCTCATGGGTATTCCACAGTGCCTGGAATGTCCCACCTTGCATAACACCTCCAAGCTTCAGGTTGTCATCAGAAGGCCAGTGAGAGGCAGCAGTTTCTCAGGAACCAACCACCGAGTCTGCCCAGACTACACTTTCCCGCGAGTTGCAGCTGCCCACACCCTGCTCAGGACCAGGACTCTCCCCTGTGCAGAATGAGGACTTTGTATGGCATCTGGTTCTGGGAACACTGCTTAGTCTATTCCTTGGCACAGGACCTGCAGGGCAGGTTTGCAAAAGCATGACACACATTCCGACTCACAGAGTACTGACTGCTTCTGCCTTCCACTCCTGCTATTTATCGACGAGACACCCCCATCCTCCCCCAGCCAGCCTTGGGGTGGGGGTCTCACCACCTCCCTTCCCCACAAGTCACTTCAAAGACATGACTCCCCAAGAGATCTTCACTTGCCCTTTTCATTTGTTGACAATGAGAATGACTTCCTTCCTGGCAGAGTGTCTGAGAGTCATCGTGGCGGCTCTGCTCCCTCCACCCCTATGCCCGATCACCCACAGGCTGGACCTCTGGGGAGCCCATCCTTTGTACCTGGGCCATGAGGACCCAGGACCCAGAAGGCAGGACAGTTTCTCTTCCACATGTCGCCACAGCAGGATACAGGCACTGCCATCAAGGCCTGTCACTTGGATTGAGCAAGAACAATCTGTCCCCACCCTGGACCATTTCCCCAATAGTCAGACCAGACCAAAGAGGCAAACTCTAGCGTCCTGGCGAACTGACAATGTCTCCTGCAACGTAGCTTCTCCCTGGCTTTGGCCTCCACTTTGCTTATCATTTCCCCGGAACCTGATTACAGGCGACCTATGTCCTTTATCAGTGTGGGCAAGGTTTGCCTACCCTTGCCTTCCTGGCTGCTTACCTGCTTTACAGCCAGACTTTCTGTGGGATAGTGTGGTCCCGAGAGGTCTGGGAAGCTGGATGAGCAAAACAAGGAGGCTGCAGATATGGAGGAAGAAGGAAGAAGAAACGTGAGGCCCAGTCTTGGCTTCACTATGAACCCCAGTTTCCCCAGGGGAAGCTGAAGAGGAGCTGGCAGACCTTCCTGTCCCTGTCTGAGGTCGGGGTGGGGCAGGAAAACCAAAGGTGAGGCCAGTCACAAGTCAAGGGTGAAGGGAAGTCACAGGGTGGCTGGGAGCAGTGCTGCCCTCAGGGAAAAGACAAGAATTGGCTGATAACACCAGGGAGCAGTCTAGGGTGTTGGGGTCTGTCCTCAGAATTAAGCTACCCCTGCTTTCCCTTGAGCATTAAGCCTCCCCCAACCTCATCATCCCCTCATCACTGCTGTGACCTCTGCTGAGTTTGGAGTGATGATCACTAGGATGATTAATATCCCATTTTTCCCTGGAGAGTTTGGGTTTATGTCCATTGTCCTGGTATAACCATGCATGGCATCCCCTTTCACTCTCATAAGTATCCCAGTTTGCAAGATACATTACACAGGCACTCTTTCTAGCATATCCAGGAGGACACTGACACAGGAAAAGGTTAGAGACAAATCAGAGGGAAGCAGAACAACAAGCAAGGCCTTGGTGACCCAGAGTGGCAGCCAGGCTGGCTTCAGCCCAGCTGGATCCTCTCAGAACTGGACAATAGTGGAGGGAGAGCCTGAGAACTGCTGCCCACCCTGGGGTTCAAATTGTCTTGGAGTCAGGGGCCTAGTCTGGTGGGTTCTGCTTTCTGCCATCTCTCAGAGGGCCTGGAGTCATGCTGGGCACACAAGAGGCTCTTAATCAAATCTGGTCAATTCCTTACTTTCCTATACCTGCATCCAAAACAGAATTGCAGCAGGAACAAATGGAAGCTGAAGCCCTGTAATTCTTTATTCAGCAACACACCAAATGTCATCTAGGTGGTCCTCCTGTCTCTGGCTCTCTGGCTTCTAGGACCTGACTGCTGCAGAGGCAACAGCGAGTTTCTAGCAGAGATTCCAGATGCCCATCCCAGCCAGGACAGCGGTGCCTCCTTAGGATGTGGGGTAAGAAATCAAACAATGGGAACTCCCTCTCCTGTCTTAGATAACCACCTAATGTAGTAGCCACCTGATGCAGCCCACTCGGCCCCAGGCCTTTCTCCATTCACAGCCTGGGCTTTGGACACCTGCTATCTGTTCTGGGGGTAGAGTGTAGGGGTCCAGGAGGTCCTCTTGGAGCTTCCTCTGGGACTTAGTTACAAAAGAGATCAGTTCTGAGGTCAAATAGGGGAATACTACTGAGAAACCATAACCACAAATTATCAGGGCACCCCAAACAGCACCCGACCTTCCATAATGTTTGTACAAACAAAGTCTGATGGCCTCTGCTGAAGAGGAGCAAAGGGTTGGAAAGGCTTTCTAACTCTCATTTTTTCCCTCCTTTCTTACCCTATTTTCTAGTTCTTCCTTTAGCTTGGTAAGGGTCCAAGTCACAGCTGATCAGGACCAGCCAAACCCGAAGCCATGGGACCCAGCCAGAGCACAGACTGAATTCCCCAGCTTTTTGCAGTTTGAGTCAGCCCCACAGCCGGATTGGCCTCCCAGGACTCTTCTCAAATGGGTCCAGAGAGGCTACTGAGTGGGGGCCATGGACTCTGCAGGGAGGGCTACTTCTGCTCAACGATTTCTGGCACCCAAAACAAAATCCAGGGAGAAATGTACAGTCTTACTACCTCCTGGTCTGGCTGCATGCCAGTCCTGAAACTATTTCGGAAAGACCCACAGTTTCCTCCAGCACTTGGACAGGGAAGGGACGGCAGAAGGTCTCTCAACACACAACACTCTCAGTTCATAGAATTGAGGCTCCAGTGTTCAGATAACCCATCTCTACCTCAGCAAACCACCTCCAATCCCTAGCCTGGGTTAAAGCCTTCTTTGCCAACACCATGACTTCTCTGGCCCCAGACTTTCCCAATTTCTTTTGCTCACCCCTTTCACTAGCAGAGACGGGCCGCTAATGAGACCACTAGGCAGAAACGGAATGAAGGGCTGGAAAAGCCTGCAGTGCTGGGATGTACCTCTTGATCCTAGGAGAAAGATGAGATGTAGATTTATCATAAAGCCACTATCCCTTCACAGTCACCTCCTGCTAGAATCATCCCATAGCCATTCCATAACCACTGCTGTATTGGGTATCTGAGCCCCTGCCCATGAGGAAGACCACCTTCCAACAGGTAGGTGGAGCAGAGCCGAACTCTGCCCAGGAGTTTCTGCAATGCTCAGAAAATGCCTGCCCAACTGCTTGCCTGGGCTCTGGCCCCTTTGGCTTCAACTGAGCCCAGACAGGAGGCTGACTCACTCACCGCTCGCACAGAGAAGGAGGAGGAACAAGAGGAGGAGGAGGAGGAGGAGGAGGAGGAGGAGGAGGAGCTGCGAGAAGGGCCTGGACTTGGAGACCCAAGGCTCCCCCAGCCCAGGCTGGGTCTCAGACTCTGGTCCCTGGGTGAAGAGGAGGGGCAGTTGTCCACTGGCCCTGGAGATCACAGGCTGTTCCCTCCTAGATACTTCTGAATCTTCCTCACCACCACCACAGATGCAGGGCACCTCACTTTCCAAACAGAAACTACTCCTTGAGCCTCTTCCTCATTTAAATGCTTGCCCCTGAGTTCCTCCGAACATCTATTGACAGGCTGTCCTGAAAAACTAGGGCCAATTAGGTCTAAACTCATTAGTAGTTCAAAGAAAGATTAAAAAAAAATTACTTAAAAGACCCAACTCTACCATCACAGGTGGACCATACCTGGGCCCTGTAAGAAAATAAATAAGGCTACACGCCCTCCACTCCAGCAGTTTTGAACACCATCGACAGCCAATCGCTCCTTTTCTTATTCCTCCACTCCATGCCAAGGCGCCCGAACAGAGGAAGGAAACAAATGCTTCTTGTTGCCCAAGTGCTGAGCACTGTGCTAGCGGAGCATTTCTCCTTTAAGTTGCTTAAGCACCGAGGATGTCGCCGCTCCCCTCGCCAGCCTGGCACGAACTTCACCCTTCTCAAACCTCAGTGCCCCTTAGTGTCCCAGCCTCATGGCACGACAGCCCCGACCTCAGTCGCCAAGTTTACCGCTGGGACTTAGATTCTAATGCTCGCACCCGGGCTCTCAGGCCCCAGTATCCCAGACGCCCCGACACCGAGTCCCTATCCTGAAACCCCCTTCCCCGCTGCTCCCGGGTCCGCACCTGGTCCGGCCGCGGGGTGGACAAGCTGTTCCGCGCTCCCGGCGCCCACGGCTCGGCTGCCGCCTTTTGACAAGCAGAGACAGCCCAGCACCTGGCCCCGCCTCTCGATCAGGCCCCGCCCCGGCCCCGGCCCGGCCCTCCGCCCCGCCCACAGGTCCAGTCTTCTCCTGCCAGGAGCTCGGTTGGCGCTGCAACCATCTTGACTTGGAATCAACCACCCTACAGGCCACGCTGTAGCCTTAGAGACTCTACCTCGTGAAACTTGCATCGACTGTCGTCCATAGTGCAAGGCACGCTTCTGCCCTCTGTGGGACAGAGTTGTCGATGTTTATAGGTGCGGATTCCCGCTTCAGTCTGCATTAATCGGGGATGCAGCCCCCCACCCTTCCTGCTGTGGTTCTACCCAGCCTGCTGCGGACGCCCGGGCCAGGTGCGTCCCCTCCTCCTGGGCTGACCCGGTCAGGACTTCGTCGTCCGCGGGACGCTGGGGGGCGCCTGCCGACTGGCACCGGCGGCTAGCTCCGCACGGGTGGGAAATCCAGGGCTCCGCTCGCTATCCTGTTACTGCTGCAGAACGCCAGGAAGCTCAGCCTGATCCCACAGATTAGGGTAAAAGATCCCTAGGGGCCGAGGTGGAAACCGGAGTTGCATCATCGCTCCCACCCGATATCACCTTGGCAGCGACCGCGGCTTACCACGTTTCCGGTCTGTCGCGAATCTCACCCAAGGGAGCTGAGTCTCAGCTTCCCTGGTCCCTGGTCCCCAGTTCCCCCTTCCTCTCCGTGGCATCGGCGTGAAGGGAAAAGATAAAGAGTACGTCCTGAGACCTGGAATTGTGGATGACTGTGGAAAATTCACCACAGAAAATTTTGGCTAAAAGTTATTCTCTGCTTCCCTTGACTACGTGATAGGCACAGCTCTAGCTGCTAGAGGAGAGCTGAAAAAGCTGGGGTTCCCTCTTCTAAGAACTCGCTGTGCAGTGGGAGAGTGTATAAATAAATAGCAATTACAACATAATCTTCTGGAATAGAAATGCCCACAAAATCATCCAGCAGTGGATGACCTCTTTTAGCCAGGGAAGATACTGCTATTCGCCTCTTACAGAGGAGGAAACCGTGGCTCAGAGGGACAAGGTGAAAGGGTGGAAAATTGAGGCATAGAAAGGTTAAGTAATATGCCCAACATGACTCAGCTAATCAATGAAGGACTAGTGCTAGAGCCCAGCAAATCTGCCGGGGCAATGGTCTCTGAACCATTTCTGAGACAGCCATGCTGGACTACATGATAACCAGCCCCCTCACAACTCAATAATGGGGTTAAAAGAAACAGACTGAGGTAAAACAGAAGGAAGAACCTCCAACAGTGAAGTTTGTTAAGCGCTGAAACAGTTCATTATGGAGGTATCATGGAAACTTTCTGAGGAGACTTAAACAAAAGACAGAAGAGAGGCACAGCCTTTGACTGAACTTGGGAATGGACCATTTATTCTGAGAAACAGATGAAGTGCCCCTTTAGAGGTCCTGCCAGTCTGATGGATGGATTCTCTACCCGTAATGAAAGTAATAGGAAGAATTCCCTTGCCCAAAGCATCGTGGGAAAGCTAGAGGTGATTCTTATGGGAAGAAAAGCATAAGAGGAAATTTCCAACTGCTAATACCTTGGGACCTTCTCTGGAAGTCCCATGAGCCTCTGAAAGAGGTTGAGCACTCAGAAGTCACTTTTGTGGTGCTTGATTGGCCTGACATCTTGCAAATAAGCCTTATCAAAAGATGGTGGATGCTTACTAAGTATTCCATAGTAATTGACAGTCTTTTTTCACAGCTCTTTGTTGGAGGAGAGGTACTTGTAATTCATATGTGTAAACTGCTTTATAGTATAAAAAGAATTCTTTGGAATATCTTACTTGATCTTTATCACAGCCTTTTCAGACATGAAGAGTAAAAAATAATGTTCCATTGTACAACTGATGTGCAGAGTTGTCAAGGTTTTTACAGCTGAGGAGTATCAGAGCTATTGGACCCAGGTCTTCTCTCTGCACATCCCACTGTTCCATGCTGCCTCTAAAAAACAAAAAAAAATTTCCATGCATGCACTTTTCACAGAGTTGGAGAACTCAGAGGTTCTGCATTTGGCAGATTGGCAAGATTATAGATGTCATCACGGTCCCCAGCACATGCCGTCATCAGCTCCATCACCTTGTCTCTAACCATGTTCTTCTCATATTCCCCCAGTACCTTAACTGTTCTCTCTCATCCGCCTCTCCAGATCTTCTCCTCTTTCAGGTCCTGCCTGTTCCATCAGGCTTTTCTAACATCTCTAGGCTGAAAGGAACTGTCAATTCTCTGGTCTTTGTAGCGCATGCATTGTCTATATTGCATGATTTGGCACCTGATAATGAACCATCTGGTATTTACATTGAACAAAGATAGATTTTTTTTGCCTGTTTTGTTCTTAGAAGGAAAGTTATTTTGTGAAAGTAGAAAAGCAAGATCATATGAGATTCACTTCTCCTGTGTTCTGCTATAATCCATAATTGTCTGTGGACCCTACTTCTCCCTAGCCAGGTATACAACTGGAAAGAGAGGTTGCTGTCCCACACTGTGTTCTCTTGATGCCTTGATGACAAGCACCATTCCTGCACTACAGAGTTAATAGTTTTAAATTCCTCTATCTTGACGTCTCTATAAACCATGTACCAGAACCTGTGCAGAAGACATTAATTTTTCTTTTCCCTGAAGTTAACATTTCTCATATTCTCACTTATCCCTGGGATGGGTAGTGGTCTTTATTGGGATGTACAGATTGTTTTTTGTCACTACTCATCTCTGCCAAATTACATCAGGGTATATCTAGTAAGCACTTGCTTGGCTAATATTAGCCAAGTCTGGTGGTGTGCTAGATATCCTGCTATAGCGCTATAGACTCAAAAATCTGTATAAAAACAAGAGTCTTTCCAGGTGCATCTGACTTTGATGGAAAGATTCCAGAGGCGCTAGGCTGAGGATTTCATTTCATTCATTTCATTCCTGTGCATTTCATTCCACAGACTCCAAAGAAAGGCAGGGCCTGGTCTCTTGACCTCTCTGCCAGGCTCTAGGTACCTGGGGATGGCCTGGGCAGTTGTGGCTGCAGTCAGGCCATAGGACTGCAGCCTGTCCTCATCTCTGGGCTTCCCTTTTCTGCAGCCTGGCCACTGTCCTCGAGGCTGGCTGATGCTCTCTGCACCTCTTGCTGTTGTGTCAGAGCTTGAGTGGGTCACTTTGTCCCTGTGAGGCTCCCAGAGCCCCTGTCCCCATGGACAGAGGTTTTTTGAGCTGCCTAAAGATTGCTCTGCAGGTAAAAATGTGCCCTTTGAGCTCTCTCTGGAACACTCCCATCTAACTGTTTGTTTTTCCCTTTTTAGGGCTATTTTTCCCCCTTAAATATTTTATGGTTATGGGCACAGTGGGACTGAAGGGAAGCCTCTCTTCAGTAAACTCCCAGAGAACATTCTGAGAGACATGGGCATGGAGTTAGAAAGACAGAAGGGACCAGCCCATCTTTTCAGTTTTTTCCCTTGTTTTAGAGATTTTTAAAAAACACACATTAAATTCAGAAAGATTAATTCTTTTACATTTCCTAACCCTTGTTAAGACAAAAAGGATCAAGGATGACTCTCCTTATTTATGTTCCAGATGGTAAAAATAGAATGAATAAATGTAAGAAGCTGTAGCAATGAAAGCAAATCAAGGGGTCTTCCCAGGACAGTGTTTTTCAAATTTTTAACTGCAACCCATAATAAGAAATAAGTTTTTATTGTGACCTAGTTTACTTAGGAATATATATAAGTTTCCTGCTACAAAAGATGTTCTACAATGTTTTCTATTATTTTCTCTATCCTCTTTTCCTTCCTTCCTCCCTCCCTCCTTCCCTCTTTCATTCCTTTTTCTTCCTTCCTTCCTTCCTTCCTTCCTTCCTTCCTTCCTTCCTTCCTTCCTTCCTTCCTTCCTTCCTTCCTTCCCTCCTTTCTCTCTCTCTCTCTTTCTCTCTCTCTTTCTCTCTTTCTCTCTTTCTCTCTTTCTTTCTTTCTTTCTTCCTTCCTTCCTTTCTTCCTTTCTTCCTTTCTTCCTGCCTTCCTGCCTTCCTGCCTTCCTGCCTTCCTTCTTTCCTTTTGGGATCCACCAAATTTATTTCACCGTGCATTAATGGCTTGTGACTCAAAATATAGTATTAAAAATCCTACCCTGCACAGTGGCTCAGGCCTGTAATCCCAGTACTTTAGGAGGTTGAGGTGGAAGGATTACTTTGAGGCCAGGAGTTTGAGACCAGCCTGAGCAACATAGTGAGACCCTATCTACAAAAAATTTAAAAATTATCCAGGTGTGGTAGGTAGTGTGTGCTTGTAGTCCAAGCTGCTTGAGAGGCTGAAGTGGGAGGATCGCTTGAGCCTGCGAGGTCAAGGCTGCAGTAAGCTATGATCATGCCACTGTGCTTGAGGCCTGGGCGGCAGAGTGAGACCTTATCTCAAAAAAAAAAAAAAAAAAAAAAAAAAAAAAAAAAATTCTTGCCCTAGATCATGGGCTAGGCTGACTTTATTGTTTGAGTAGTCAACCGACAGAAGACTCCATCCAGGGAATTGATGGAATCTTGCCTTTCTGAATGACAGAACAAGTCCCTCTCACCATGGGACCCCCTCATTTAGAGCCTGGAACACGAGATTCACAGAAATACACTTGAGAGACCATCAATGGCTTACATGTAGCACCCTCAGAACCCTGCAGGGGATACATGATGATTCTGGTGATTCTACCTCCAAGAGTGCATGGTCAGGGTTAGGTCACTGAGGCAGAATGTATCCACCCAATGTTTGTTTTTGTGGCCTTTACTCAACTGATATATTACCACTTCAAGTATTTTCCAGGTTTGGGGAGTTCGTTTAGCCTCAAGATGCCTATGGCACCTCAGAAATCTTGATTGCTCCAGAACAGAACAGAACAGCTCCAAGGAGTCCTGTGCAATGCCATGAGGAGTGAATGCACACAGACCCAGCCTGCCCTAGAAAGGGTAGGGCACCGCCAGTTATTCACTCCAAATCCATCTGGCTCCAGGGCTCCATTCCCAGTAGCCCAGCTCATGTCTTCTTCCTCGGGGCTTTTGGCATTTGTCTTTCCCACCTGCTCCCACATCTTCGAGCCCCAGGCTGCCAGCCTGCTGGCCCGCACACAGCGTCTGCTGGCATGGTAAAGTAGAGCCTAGAGGCCGAACAGAGAAAGGTTTAAACTCCCACCTGCACCTCCAACCAAACACAGCTCAGAACTCTCTCCCAGGCTCCTAGGTATTTGCTGGGCTCCTGTCCAAATCCAAGCAAACAATGATGACTCTTCTCCAAGCCCCAACCCCAACCATAGAGATCAGCAAAATAGACTAGAGGCTCAGGGTCCTTTCCCATCTATGATTAACTATGGCTGTGGGTTTTGCAACCACCAAGATTACTCTTGTAGGGAGATGAAGCAAGCCTCATTCCCAATGCCTTTGGGGAATTCTTATTCTGCTCTTCTGAGGACGAGTGTCTTGTGGAGGAGCCCGGGGTGAAGATAAATGGAGGGGCTCCATGGCATGGGAGTCAGTATCTTGGGAGCAGGTGAAAATGGAGTTAGTGTCACATTGCAGTTGAAGAGGTCAGTATAGAAAAGCTGATTGTTTTTGAAAGAAGCTCCCCATCCCCAGGGGAAAGTTTTCAGGGAAGACGATTGGGCAATGACCTCCTTCATAGCAATGAGCAGAAGCCCCACAAGCCTCATCTTGGGCATGCCTGCTTGTTTCTCCAGAAGAACAGGAAGGACATTCCGTAAGCAGCCCAGGAATGCATTAAACAACTCTCCCCTGGGGCCCCAACTCCAGAAAGATGTGGCTGTTGACAGCCCTTCTCCTTTGCCTTTGACATCTGGCCTGGGACAAACATACTACCAAGCACGGCTGCCCTTTTGGTTGTGTTTGCCTCATTGTCCTGTGTCGTTAAAAATGTTGCCATTGTTAAAACTGTTGTTTCGGGTGCCCACCTCCACTTCCAGCTGGATTTGCTCTGAACTGCATGATAGTGGTGGTGTGTTGCTTTGTTATCATCCATGTGTCCAACAGCCAAGAAGTTGTCTATAAATGTTTTTAATTTAAAAACCCTATTGCAAAAAAAATTGTGATCCCATACATGAATATTATTTTCAAAGTACTATCATTAGTTAATATCTGAAGTCACACGACACAGGGTGAGATTCATCATCAACAGTAATGAGTGGCTTCAATTCCATGGAAACATTCATCTTAGGAACAGGAACTAGACAGACTGGCTCAGAGACACCACATTGCATTCTCTTCCTCTCTGGAAAGTCTCACTCTAGGAGCTGTAGCTTCTGTATTTAGTATAGTCTGGCTGGGGGCCTTGTCTTTAGCCGGGCCTATCTACACTTGGGTTTGAAATATCCCTACATTTGAAATAGAAAGGAATTTGATTGGTAATCTCCATGTACCTGACAATGTCCCTGTCCACCTTTTTTTTTTTCTTTTTTTTCTTTTTTTGAGACAGTCTTGTTCTGTTGCCCAGGCTGGAGTGTGGTGGCATGATCTCAGCTCACTACAACTTCTGTCTCCAGGTTCAGGCGATTCTCCTGCCTCAGCCTCCCCTAGTAGCTGGGATTGCAGACATGTGCCACCACATCCAGGTAATTTTTTTTTTTTTTTTTTTTTTTTTGTATTTTTTAGTAGAGATGGAGTTTCACCATATTGGCCAGGCTGGTCTCAAACTCCTGACATCAAATGATCCACTTGCCTCGGCCTCCCAACGTGCTGGGATTACAGGTGTGAGACACCACACCCAGCCTTCCCCATCACATTTCTGCAAGGCTCCAGGGATTTAAACTACAGGGAGAGTGGGGACAGCAAGTCAAGTTTATAGTGTAGTGGTAAAGAGCTTGGGCTTGGACTGCTTCTGATTGGTCGAATGATGTTGGGCAAATTATTTGATCTCTCTGAACATCAGTTTTGCCATCAGTAAAATGGGGATAAAAATAGTCATAGAATTGCTGACTTCATAGGGTTGTTGAAGAGATTAAGTGAAATAGCCTATATAAAGCCTTTAGCACTGTGCCTGTTACATAGTAAGTTTTCTGTGTAGTAATTAGCAAAGCTCCTTAAAACTGTCATGGCCCCTGGAGTTTCAACAAGATATTACTTCACATCTCTCTGATTAGGGTGGAAGGAGGGAGCAAAGGAAGGGGATATGAGAGGTAAAAGGAAAGGGAGTGCTTGGCCTGACTGTGATGTTTTTAAATATCTGTAGGTCTATCAGCTATACTGTCACCTATTCTTAAAATGGCTTTGCTTCTGATACACAGACCCATTATTTTTGCCCTTTGCCCAAAATATTTTAGACGTAGCCTAATTTCTTAGAAGTCCTTGACTTGAGGTGGGCGGCTCTGATCAGCTGAGAGAACCAGTGACCTCCAGACCCTAGGGTCTTATGAGATATTGGCATCATGAAGCCCTTACTGATTGCCTCCAACAGGCCACTTCCTCTTTTGATAAGTAGGAAAAGGGAGGCAAGTCCATCTCACAAGATCTAGAAGAGAATTAACTGGAAAGAATTGCCAAGGGTATAGCTACTGTACATCTCAGGAGGTATGCAAACTCTCTGAGATCTGGGTTGCCCATTGCTGTGTAGGGACACAGAGTCAGACCCAACAGTGGGAGCTGTTTGCACCAGGGCTACCCAGTCAGGAGCATTTGAAATTTTTAGAGTAAAGCATTTAAGATAATGTTTTGTGCTTTATGCCAACTGTATTCCATATCCAGGAAGAACTCTGTCCTTTGGGGGGCTTATCTCTTGATTACAAAAGGTGAATGGCGTTTTTGTTGTTGTTTAGAGAGATGGAGTCTCACTATGTTGCACAGGCTGGTCTCGAACTCCTGGGCTCAAGCAATCCACCTGCTTTGGCCTCCCAAAGTCCTGGGATTAGCAGCATGAGCCACCACGCCTGGGTTATGCATGGGATTTATAGTCCCTTTTTGAGGGTAAAGATGAAGGTGAAGGCTTGAGGATTTGTGAAATGTGGTTTGTACTGCAGAAAAATTGTTTTCTTTCAACAAAAGATTGTGTTCAGATTGCTTTTTGAAAGCCATTTATAAGCAGCAGTTGGTACTTTAAAAGTCACAGTGGGGAGGCTGCTAGGATCAATGCAGTTAGCAAAGGTCCAGGCTGCTTCCTTCTTAAGAAGGCCCCTCTCAGGCAGCTCCAGGAGTCCTTCTGTTTGGTACCAGAGCCAGTTTGCTGGCCAGTTTGCTGCAGCTTACACCTATCGTAGTGAAGAGGTCTACACTTCTGTTGTCCACTTCCACCAAAAGGTACATCAATTCTTTAAGCAGCTCCATGCAGCAAGCTAATGAGCACACCAGGGACATGAGAAGGGCCTGATGATGCCCTGGTGGCGTGAGCAGATCCAGGTAGCATTTGTGGATTATCGTGGAAGGCAGGATGCTGATATCCACAATGCCGTAGACCTGGATTAACTCTCCACGCTGCAGTCTGGCCTTCCGGCTCTTGCAATAGATGCTCAAATTATTTGGGAGGATGCCTCACAACTTCCCAAAGTGCTCCCAGAAACATCTGCCATGGATCTGCAGCCCCAGAGTAAAGAGGATCTCAGGAAATTAGAATCACAATTCTCTGTGACAGTGCCCTGCTTGGCATCTACCAACTCATATTATTTTACAGGTTGTTCAGTTTAAAATCTAGTCTCTGAATCTCTGGGGTTAGAAGCCAGAACAGCGCTTACTTCTGGGAAGGAGGCCGGAGATAATGACTAGGAGAGAATAGGAGGGGGGTTCCATGGCAGTGGTCACATTCTACCATGTTCCATTTGTTGAGCTGCAGTGGACACCTATATGTGTTGACTTTATGATAATTCACCACCGTGTTCTACACTTAGCATTTGTGCACTTTTCTCTGTGTGTGTGATAGTTCCATTAAAAGCTCACTTAAAATAATCTAGTCTATGAAGCATTCTCAAGAGACTGACTCCACAATGTGGAGAGGAATTTTATTCCTCTCATTTTACAGAATGGGGAAAGTGATGTTCAGAGTGACCCTCCCCACAGGGGCAGCATGAGAAGCTGGGCCGTCCCCTGCAAAGATGACCCCTGGGTGATGGATGGCATGGTGACAGCTGGGTCAGAAGCTCCTTTAGGGTAAGCATTGTGTCTCTGTATCCACCAGTGCCTAAGACAGTGCTGTATGTATAACAAGGGCTCCATACTCTATTTGGTGGTCAAGATCCTTTTCAGGACAGCTGAAGAAACTGAAGTCTGAGAAGCTAAATTCTTTGACCTGCCTAGCTTATTTAAGTAGAATCTTAGACAAGATCCAAGTAGAATTCAAATGGTGCTCTGGGTCTGGGATTACCAAGGGTCTAATGCCACAGGTCTTTGATCAGATTAAACCAGACATACAAACAGGACAGGCTCTCCTGGCCATGGCTATCTGCAGGAGAGGGTGTGTTGGCCACTTTTGGGTCATTAGGAGAGGAGCCTTTCAATTCTTCACCTGGCCACCACCATGGACCTCCCGTTAACCCCTATTTCCAGGAGAGCTGCCCCTCAGTTGGGGTTCCTGGAACCTCAGCAGGCAGAACTCTGAGTGGCCACTACCAAGTACAGAAAGAATGTGTTGAACAGGCCAAGGAACGTGATGAAGAGGGTTTTCATCCCTTCTTCACGGGCCTCACCTCAGTTGACCATTTTACCCTTTTAACTCCCTCTCCCCACACTTCTGCTCTATGCAGACAAGCCAAGTTCTCCCTCTTAGAGCCCTCTTCTATCCTCCCTCTGCTCCCCCATTCACCTCCTTTACCTCTGCTCCTTATTCATCAGCAGGATCCTTGTCTGTTGAGTGGTGGAGCTTAAGGGCCATGGAGAGCTGATGGTCAATGAGTCTATGACTTGGACCTGCTCAGGTAAGAGCTCAACATCCCAGTTTCCAGTACCGTCCCTGACATTCTCCCTTCCTTTCCCTGCAGTGAAACCTAAAACCTAGGTGAAGAGGGGTGAGAAAGAACATTTAAACAAGTAGTTCAGGTGCCCAGACATGAAAACACCCACTGTTGGTTCCTGGCAGTGCTAGGATGGAGATTCTGGGTCATGTGCTGGACCTAGAACAATGCATCACAACAACTGAATCTTTTCTCTTTCTTTTCAACACAGGGTCCCACTCTGTCTCCCAGGCTGAGTACAGTGGTGTGATCTCAGCTCACTGCAGCCTCGACCTCCCAGACTCAAACAATCCTCCCAGCTCAGCCTCCCGAGTAGCTGGGACTACAGGTGTGCATCACCACACTCAGCTAACTTTTTGTATTTATTTGTAGAGACAGAGTTTCACCATGTTGCCCAGGTTGGTCTCAAACCCCTGAGCTCAAGCGATCCTCCTGCCTTGGCCTTCCAAAGTGCTGGGATTAGAGGCATGAGCCACCGCGCCTGGCCTCTGAATCTTTTTTCTATATCTTTGAAGTAATCTCAATGATATCCCAGTTCCCTGTCCTCTTTTCTTCTTCCCAGGAATCTTATGCTTAATCTTGATAGGAATTACAAGTGAATCCCAGAGGCAATGTCAAAATTCCCACTGTTGCTTCTTGGAGACAATTGAAGAAATTCAATCATTTCTGCCATATTTAGGGCTGAAGCCCCAGAGAATCAAGAGTCTTGACATCACCTTTCCCTTACCGATCTTTCCCCCCATTCCAGGAGTCTTAAACTTTGGACTGATACGGTCTACACTGTCGGTTGTAGCAGTGCAATCTGGGCCAATAGAAAGGCTGATTTGGTGCCTACAGCTGGTTTACTTCCTTATCAAAGCTCTGAATGTGAGGAGACACAATTCTTGCTTTGTGGTTACTAGTAGTCTCCCTCTAATCTCTTGTTATCTTACTGCATTAGATGATCCGTTGACATTTAATCTGTAGTAATTAAGGATTTATTGCCATGTTTCTTTCTCAGAAAACAGCATACACCCTTTAAGTAGAGGGCATTTAGGGTCAAATGGTGTTGGAACTAGAACAACTGACAAAGATGTGTCAAGATAGCATTACCTTCATCTTAAACTCAGCTTTGAAAAAGATGTTTCATTTCTAATAGTAGAGTGGATTAGGCACCCTGAATGATCCTCCCAATTGAAGCAATAATTTTCTAAAAGCTTAAATTTATCACCAGGCTGGCACCAAAGGAAGAAATCTGCAGAACTCAAAATGAAGCGAAAACAGGAAGAGAGGTCGGTAAGCCAGGACCAAAGCTCACCTTCACCTGGTGAGTTCCTGTAGAACCCTGGGAACCTTGAGCTTTCTTTCACTTTAATGGCTTTGCAGGGCATGGGGACGGGAGATAAAGATCAATCTGCATGAGCTGGGCTCCAGGACTCTCTGTGTAAGGAGAAGGAGAAATAAACCTGCACAAAGAGAGGACAGCAGGGAAACTGGCCTGGGCCATTCTGGATGGTCGGAAAACTAATAAATGTCCCCTTAAAATTCACAACCACGAGGTGTCTATCTGGATTTGCAGTCCAAATTTATATGCTATGTGATTAAAGAAAAAAAAACACTCTCAAACATAAAATTTAATTTAAAATGATCCCAGGTTATTACTACTCAGATAACTAGTGGAATCAAATATAAATCTTCTCTGGCCAGGCACAGTAGCTCATGCCTGTAGTTCCAGCACTTTAGGAGGCTGAGGTGGGAGGACTGCTTGAGCCTAGGAGTTCAAGACCAGCCTGGGAAATAAGGTGAGACTCCATCTCTACAAAATAAATACAAAAATAAATCTCTGCAGGACATCACCCCAGTATTCAAAGATTTGCCACAGATGAAATTTCACAGATAATTATAGCTCACAGTCAAAGTCACAAAACACGTGAAAATAAAGCACAATGAGTAAGATTCAGCAGAAAGAAGCCCACAAAAGATTCAGATATTTAAATTATCAGATATAATATAAAGTAACTAGTTTTAATAGGTTTAAAGAAATAAAAGAGAAGTTCCAAAAATGGGCAGGTAACAAGAGATTATATAGATCACCAAGAAGACTCAGAAAAGAACCAAAAAGGATTTCTAGAAATAAAAAGTAATAAGGGTGGAATCTTTTTGTTTTTGTTTTGTTTTTGTTTTGTTTTGTTTGAGACAGAGTCTCCGTCTGTCACCCAGGCTGGAGTGTGGTGGCGCGATTTCGGCTCACTGCAACCTCCACCTCCCAGGTTCTCACCATTCTCCTGCCCCAGCCTCCTGAGTAGCCAGGACTACAGGTGCCCGCCACCACACCCAGCTAATTTTTTGTATTTTTAGTAGAGAAAGGATTTCACCGTTTAGCCAGGATGGTCTCGATCTCCTGACCTCGTGATCCACCTGTCTCAGCCTCCCAAAGTGCTAGGATTACAGGCATGAGCCACCATGCCTGGCCAGGGTTGAATCTTAAAACTCAGTGGGTAGATTAAACAGCAGATTAGACATAGCTGAGGAAAAAATTAGTAAGCTGGAAGCTAGAGCAGAAAAAATTGTCTAGAATGTAGACCAAAAAGACAAAGCCATAGAAATATGAAAGGTTAAGGAGTACCGAGGAGAAAGTAAGAAAATTGAATTGTTCCTAAATAGAGTTCCAGAAGGAAATAGAAAAATGGGGAAGAGGTAATATTCAAAAAGACAATAACTCAGATATTTCTGAAATTGTGGAAAACATGAATCTTTAGCTTTAGGAAGCACAGTGAATCCAACAAAATGAATAAAGAGAAATTCAAATCTGGGAACATCATGAGAAACAAAACACCAAAGAAAAAAGAGAAGACTGAAAGCTACTAAGGAGAGCCAGGCGCGGTGGCTCATGCCTGTAATCCCAGCACTTTGGGAGGCTGAGGCGTGTGGATCACAAGGTCAAGGGATTGAGGCCATCCTGGCCAACATGATGAAACCTCGTCTCTACTAAAAATACAAAAATTAGCTGGGCGTGGTGGTGCATGCCTATAGTCCCAGCTACTTGGGAGACTGAGGCAGGAGAATTGCTTGAACCTGGGAGGCAGAGGTTGCAGTGAGCCGAAATCACGCCACTGCACTCCAGCCTGGTGACAGAGCAAGACTCCGTCTCAAAAAAAAAAAAAAAAAAAAAAAAAAAAAAAAGAAAGCTGCTAAGGAGAAAGATCACCTACAAAGGAGTGGTGAATAGACTATGACTGACTTCTCAACAGCAATAATGGGGCCACATGAGAGAAGGATATAGCAGTATCTTCAAGGTGCTAAAAGAAAATGACTATGAACCTAGAATTTTATATCTATTTTAAAAATAAGAGCTTAACAAAAATATGTCCTAATAAAAATTGAGAGCATTTACGACTAACAGATATTAAAGAAAATTCTCAAGAAATTTTGGAGTTTTTATTAAAGAAAATTCTAAATAATTTAAGCAGAAGGAAAATGATCTTAGATCGGCCATCTGACATTCAAGAAGGAATGATGAATATCTTTATTCTAAGATCATCTTCCTTCTGCTTAAAAGTCATAATTACTGTTTTAAACAGTTAATATTGGTTAGCATTTACCTAACCAATATTTATGTGTGGTAAGGAAAGGCTAGAACTAAAAGAATAGATATTAAAATCATCTGGGTTGTACAGATTGGTGTTAAAGTATTCCAAAATCCTTGTAGTGTTTAGGAGGCAGGCGCAGGTATTGATTAATTACAGACTTTATTAGAGTAAGAATGAATATAAAAATAACTAGGAAAATCATCACAAATAGATATAGAGGCTGGACACGATGGCTAACGCCTGTAATCCCAACACTTTGGGAGGCCGAGGCAGGTGGATTACTTGAGGCCAGGAGTTTGAGACCAGCCTGGCCAATATAGCAAAACCCCGTCTCTACTGAAAAATACAAAAATTAGCCAGGTGTGGTGGTGCGTGCCTGTAATCCCAACTACTTGGGAGGCTGAGGTGGAGGCTGCAGTGAGCCAAGATCATGCCATTGCACTCCAGCCTGGGGGATAGAGCAAGACTCAGTCTCAAACAAACAAACAAAGAAACAAACAAATACATGTAGAGTATATAATTTCAAACCAAGTAAAGGGGAAAAAAAGAGGTCAATGAAGGTATATTTAAAGAAAAATAGAAAAATAGAGACAAAGCACTTAAGATGGTGGTAGCAATAAATCAAAATATGTCAATAAACATAATAAATTGTAATTAAGTAAATGTTCTATTAAAGAATGGAGATAGATTGGGTTTTTAAAATTTCAAATACATGTTATTAAGTCAATTAACCAGGAAGCTAAAATAGTTCTAAATTTGTATACGTTTAATAACAGTATTAAAAGTATGGGGCAAAGTGACAGTATGATAAGAGGAGAAATTCAATATTATAGTGAGTGATTTTAACACACAACTCTAGAGAAGTGACAGATTAAGGGAACAAAAAATGAGTGAGGATAGAAAAGACAATTAACAAGCTTGATTTAATATTCATGTAAGGAACATAACATACAAAAATTAGAGAACATTCTTTTCAAACCCTACATAGAATGTGTGTAAAAGTTTAGGAAAATTGGCCACATGTTCCGCCATAAAGCTATTCTCAACAAATTTAAAGGATTGCTTTCATCCTGACTGTATCCTTAGACCCCAATTTACCTAAAAAGAAATAATGTCAAACAAGATAGGTCAGGTGATGCTGTGGTAATAACATCACAACTTGAGTAGCTTGATTGACACAACAGAGGTTTATACGTTGCTCAACATGCAGACAGCCCTCCAGGGCAGCTGCTCTCCACCTGGGTCTCAGTGTTCTAGACTGAGCATGTCAGCATGTATTTCCCCAATCCCTGTGGAAAGGAAAAGAGCATGGAAGATCACATGCTGTAGTGAAAGCATTTAATTGTATGTATTTAATTGATCAGAGTAAGTCGCTTAGCCATAACTAACTTCAGGGGTCAGTGAGTAACCCTTTCATAGGTCCAGGAAGGGAGGAGAACTGGAAATACTGATGAACATCACAATAGTCAATAATAAAGAGTCCAGGAAAAACCCTTTCCAACCAGAAATTTTAAATGTATTTCTGAAGAATAAACCATAGAGTAAAAGAGAAAATACTCAGAATATAATAATAACAATGCTATATATTGAAATTTATGGATGCAACTAAAATGGTACTTAGAGGGATGTGTATAATACTAACACTTGCTTAGCATTTACTATGTGGCGGACATTGTTTTACTTACTCTATATGTTTTACTCATTTAAGTTTTCTTTTTTGAAATGGGGTCTCACTCTGTTACCTGGGCTGGAGTGCAGTGATCATAGCTCATGGCAACCTAAACCCCTCCGGGCTCAAACGATCTTCCCACCTCAGCCTCTACAGGCATGTGCCACCATGCCTGGCTAATTTTTGTATTTTTGTAAAACAGAGTTTTGCCATGTTGCCCAGGCTAGTCTTAAAATTCTGAGCTCAAGTGATCCGCCCACCTAACCCTCCAAAAGCGCTGGGACCACTGGCATGAGCCACCACACCCAGCCTTAATTTTCATAACAACCCTTGAGGCAGGTATAAATGAGGAAACTGAAGCACAAAAAAGCTAACTGAAGTCACACAGCTAGAAGGAGCAGGGCTAGGAATTGGACTCAGAAAATCAGGCTTTAGAGTCCACATGCTATAGTTGCAAATGTTTACATTAATTTTTTTTAAAGTTCAAAATTAATATGTTAAGCATCCTATTTTAAAAAGTTAGGGCCAGGTGCAGTGGCTCATGCCTATAAATCTAGCACTGTGGGAGGCTGAGGCAGGCAGATCGCTTGAGCCCAGGATTTTGAGACCAGCCTGGGCAACATGGTGAAACTCCATCTTTACAAAACATACAAAAATTAGCCAGGTGTGGTGGTGCACACCTGTGGTCCCAGCTACTTGGGAGGCTGAGGTGGGAGGATAACTTGAGCTTGGGAGGTTGAGGCTGCAGTAAGCCAAAATCATGCCACTGCACTACAGCTTACACAACAGAGTGAGACTCTGTCTCAGAAAAAAAGAAAAAGTTAAAGGGTTGTGCTTGGTGCCTCATACCTGTAATCCCAGCACTTTGGGAGGCAAAAGTGGAAGGATCACTTGAACTCAGGATTTTGAGACCAACCTGGGCAACATAGTTCATGAGTGCGTATTAATGTTTTTAACTGTCATCCAGAACCCCAAGGTTCATTCTAGCCTTGTTTTCTGGCTTTTCTGTAACCTCCCTCTCCAATAGTGAAAACTTGCTTCTACCACCCATGTTTCATAAATCAATATTCATGATAAACCCAAATAAATATCAGTTAGTGACTGAATGAGCAAATGAGTAGGGGAGATTAGATAAATCCCCTCTATAGGAGAATTTCAAACAGCTTACATAGAGACCAACCCACTCAAGGAGGTGGAGCATCATTTCCTACTCTGAAAGTGTGGTGTGCATGCTGTTATTTCCTTTTACAAACACAGTATGGAAAAGGGTGAGAAATGTAACTTTATAGCGAGGAGAAGTAGCAAACACTACCTCAGCCAGGTGGTCAAGGTGAACATTATTGGTGATAAGTTAACATTAATAGCATGTACCTTTGATATGATATGATGAAAATGACAATTTACCTCTATAGTCTTCTTCCCTAAAACACATACTTCCTGTGTAACTATGAAAAAAAGAGATCAGACAAACCCAAGTCGAAGGACATTCTAAAAAATACCTGACCAGTCCTCCTCAAAACTGCCAAGATCATAAAAAACATGGAAAGTTTGAGAAACCGTCAGTCTAGAGGAGCCAAAGGAGACATGATGGCTAATATAATGTGGTGTCCTGGATGGGATCCTAAAACAGGAAAGCTAAAGAAATGCAAATAAAACAGGGACTTCAGATAATAATCATATAGCAATATTTGGTCATTAGTTGTCACAAATGCACCATCATGATGTAAGATGTAACAACAGGGGAAACTAGGTGTGAAGTGTATATAAGAACTATCTTTAATACTCTTGCAACTTTTTTTTTTTTTAGAAACAGTGTCTTTCTATGTTGCCCAGGCTGATCTCAAATTCCTGGGCTCACACAGTCCACCCACTTCAGCCTCCCAAAGTGTTGGGATTCCAGGCATGAGCCAGCAGTTGAGGCATGGCCTCAACTTGTCTATGAATCTTAAACTATTCTAAAATAAAAATTTATTGAATGTTTTAAAAGGGGGATTTCTTAAGCAAGAAAGAAAAGGAGTAAACTGAAAGACTAACCAATTTGACTATATCACAGTGGAGAATCTCTGCTATAAAAAGACAATGGCCAGGCTCAGTGGCTCACGCCTGTAATCCCAACAGTTTGGGAGGCTGGGGCAGGCAGATCACTTGATGTCAGGAGTTTGAGACCAGCCTGGCCAACATGGTGAAATCCCATCTTTATTAAAAATACAAAAATAAGCCTAGCATGGTAGCGGGCACCTGTAAATACCAGCTATTCAGCAGGCCGAGGCAAGAGAACCATTTGAACCGGGAGGCAGAGGTTTCAGTGAGCTGAGATCGTCACTGTGACACTGCACTCCAGCCTGGCTGACAGAGTGAGTGGAGTGAGACTTTGTCTCAAAAAAAAAAAAAAAAAGGCCGGGCGCGGTGGCTCAAGCCTGTAATCCCAGCACTTTGGGAGGCCGAGATGGGCGGATCACGAGGTCAGGAGATCGAGACCATCCTGGCTAAGACGGTGAAACCCCATCTCTACTAAAAAAATACAAAAAACTAGCCGGGCGAGGTGGCGGGCGCCTGTAGTCCCAGCTACTCGGGAGGCTGAGGCAGGAGAATGGCGTGAACCCGGGAGGCGGAGCTTGCAGTGAGCTGAGATCCGGCCACTGCACTCCAGTTCGGGCGACAGAGCAAGACTCCGTCTCAAAAAAAAAAAAAAAAAAAAAAAAAAAAAAAAAAAAAAAAAAAAAAAAAAAAAAAAGACAACAAAATAGTGAAAAGATAAGCCAAAGAGTGGAACAAGATAATTGCCACATGGTTAGCCAACAACAGATCAATACCAAAGATATATAAAGGATGGCTATGAGTCAATCATAAAAATATAAACTATTACATAAAAAGATGAGCAGAAGATTTGAGTAGGCATTTCACAGTAAAGGAAAAACAAATGATCCATAAATATATGAGGGGTAAAAGTCCTCATTAGTAATCAGGGAAATGCAAATTAAAACCACAATAAGATATCATTTCACATCTCCCAAGTCGAAAGGTCAGTCAACTCAAGTTTTAGCAGAGATGTGGGGCAGTCGTAACTCTCATCTGGTAGGTCAATTGGACCCACCACGAAGAACAGCTTATCTCTGCCTAGTGAAGTTTAGTGTGCTCAGACCTTATAACCCAAAAATTTCACTCCTAGTTATGTACTCTGGAGAAACCTGTTGCTCACATGCACCAAGAGACAGGTACAAAACGTTCACTTAAAAATTGTTTATAATAGCCAAAAAACTTAAAAATATATTCGTCAATGGAATAATGAATAGATAAGTTGTGGCGTGTTCTGAAATGGAATACTACATGGCATTGGAAAATGAAAGAACTACAACAACTCACATCCACAAGGGTGAATCTCACAAACATAAAACTGAGAAAAGAGGCAAGTGATGGAATATACACAGAATGGTTTCATTTATTTAATGTTAAAAACAGGAAAGATTAGAGAGTCTAGTATTTAGGGATACAAAACTATCATTATCTCCTGAGCCAAAATGTGTTCAGTGCTATAAGAAAGTAATGATTTCCAAATATTCTTAAACATGATTTCACTACTCTTCACATGCATCCCCAGAGACCATAGACAGTTTTAGGGCTGGATAAGTACAAGTTCAAAGACACTGAGGAAATTTACTAGTCTAAAACTCAATCACACAGATGGCAAAAGTATAAAGAGGATGATTAATACAAAGCTTAGGATAATGGTGAGCTGTTGGAGGAGAAAATGCAGTGTGCTTCTGATGTACTGGTGTGCTCCCTTTCTTAATCTAGGTACATGGATTTTCATTGCAGTATTCGTATTCATATTTAACTGTGTGTGCAATCATAGTATACCTGTTTGTGTATCATGTATGTGCCTCAATATTCAATGATAATGAACTTGCTAAATAAAAGGTATACTGAGGAGCCAGCCATATAGAAGATAGCTGTGGCGGATGTGAACTGGGAACAATTAATATGCAGTATCTCTTTCCTGTTTCTTCTCACTAAGTTTGACTTGATTATCCAGTCTACCCAATTTATCGTTTTGAGTTTTTATTTAAAGGTCTTTTCACTTTTCATCTGGTTATTCCAGGTAATTGTCTGCATGGGCCTTTGTGTTGTCATGTGCTGGCCTTCCTGGCCATTCCTAGACTCATGCTTCCTCCAGAGGCTGCACAATCAGATGTGCTCTGCTGTGTTCCCACCCGGACTGCATTTGCTGATGCCTGGACCTCTGTCTGGGTTCCCAGGCCTCGGGCTCTATTTTTCAAATCTGTTCTGTCATCCAAGGCTAAAGCTCTCCATGTTTCATGTGAACTCCTGGTCGCCTTCTCTTGTGGGAATCTCGCTCACTCACAAGCCCCCAAGTCTTCTTATTGCTCTGTTGTTTGTGTTCTTTTCATCTCAAGACAAGAAAAAAATTCAGTTCAGAAGTCTACATCCAGACCTAGGATAAAAAGATTCCTTTTCCCTTCACCTTCAAATTCAACAAGTTAAGTATCAACGTTTTGCCTCCACATTTTTGGTAGTATAAGATAATAATGAAGATCTATGATTCTGGACTCAAACTGACCTAGGTTTAAATTCAGGCCTGCCAATTAACAACTATAGAACTTGAGCTGGTTATTAAACCACTTGAATCCCCAACTTTACCTCTGTATAATAGAGATAATATTTTTCTACCTCATAGAGATGTCATAAAGATTAAATTAATTAATGCACAAAAAGCACCTAGAAGGTTGCCTGAAACATGGAAAGCACTCAATACGTTAATTATTACTTTTAAAAATCTTAATTATTACAAATTTGCTTCAGGAGTTGAGTTCTCCCTCATAGTGAAATGATTTCTTGTTAACTTTCCTAGCGTGAAATGGTCCTTCACCCAGATTCCTACCCTCATACTGTCACTTCTACTGGTTTGAATAAAAAATGAGAGTCCAGGAAGTTAACCTAAAATCTACCCAGGCAGATGAGAAGCTGGTCCACATCCTGAAAGGCTGCTGAAGGGTCAGAATTTTCGATACCCTTTTTCAGTGATTCCTCACAGTCCCACATTCTTCTGCTAGTCTTGAGGGTCTTCCCAATTGCTTATTTCAATTCCTTTTAGGAGGCCCATCGCTGTTCACTTAGGTCCTTCAGTGAGCATAAGGAATGACTGGCCTTTATCTTTAACTCCATGATAATGGCTGAAAACTCTCAGTCTCCCTTGCTCTTCTTTTACCCACACAGAGGACTCTTAATTTGTTTGTCCTCCTTCCTCTTTTTCTGTCATTCAGCCATAGTGACTTGCGAACTTATGTAATAAAAAAAGCCAACAGTCAAGAAGCAAATTGGCATTAAAATATCTAAAACGTATGAAAACAGTTATCTACATAAATAGCCTTTTGTAAAGTTTTAAAATAACCTTTGACCCACCCAGGCATGTTTTGTGATTCAAAATTTTAAAAATCAAAAAAAAAAAAAAAAAAAAAAGAAAGAAAAGACAATACTCTCCCATCTGCTAGATGAAGTCTGCAATTTGGCTTCAGAGCTTTACTCCGTTAGAGCACAAATTCCTTCAAGAGGATACGAACATTTGGAGAGGGATAATACTGCTGACTCTGGTTTGGCAAACTGTGTTCCACAGCATACTAGCTCTATGGGATGTTAATAAATACTTTCATAACAGAAATAAAGTTATATGATCAAAAAGATTGGGAAATTTTATTATAGAGAAAGTAAATACCTTGCGGTAGCCCACAAAGTCCTGTTTGATCTCACCCCTCCCTACCTCTCAGGTCTCACCAAACATGCAAAAGTTTACTTGAGCTTCAGCACCTTTGCATATGCCAGTCCCTCCACCTGGGATGCTCTTCCCAGATCTTCACATAACTGGCCTCCTCTTATCATTCAGGTTTCTGCTCAGATGTCACATCCCAGAGAGGGTCTTTCCTGTCCACTCCATCTAAGGTAGACACCCTTACCACATCACTCTTTATGGCAGTCTTTATCACTATTTGAAACTGTGAGTTGTAATTGTGCATTATCTGCTCTTCCAATTTAAATTAAAAACCATATAGATCTCATTTATTGCCATCGGTCTGGTGTCTAGAGTAACCCCGGCACACTGCAGGAACTCTGTAAATATTCGAAAGAATGGATGAACCAATATTAAGTAGATTTCTTCAATACAGAACTTCTCAGGGTCTTCCATGAGCAAATCTGCATCAGAACTCTTCAAGCAAGAGACATAGTATGTGGGGTTTTCCAAACCTATTGGAAGTATACCTTGAAGCATCAAGTGGGAAATTTTTCCATTGCTCATACTTTTGGAGACACTGCTTTAGGTTTTATACATGACTTTGTACCTAAATGCATTTTAGATTCTGTCTGAAAGCTAGTTTAGAGAATAAGAGAGTTGGGAGGACTCATGAGGCTATAAACAGAGCAAAGATGTATTAGATAATGAGACTGGGAATGGAAAAGATCCCGGAAGTAAGTAGTAATAAGTAGATGGAGAATTTTGCCCAAGATTGCCCCAATATCTAGATGAGTAGATCTCTCTTGGGATACATCTCTGAGGCTGAGCACAGTGGCTCACACCTGTAACCTCAGGACTTTGGGAGGCCGAGGCAGGTGGGTTGCTTGAACCCAGGAGTTCAAGACCATCCTGGACAATATAGTGGGATCTCATCTCTACAAAAAATACAGAAATTAGTTGGGCATGGTGGTGCACACCTGTACTCCTAGCTACCCAGGAGGCTGAGGTGGGAGGATCACTTGAGCCCAAGGGGTGGAGGCTGCAGTGAATTGTGTTCACACCACTGTACTCCAGCCTGGACAACAGAGCAAGAGCCTGTCTCAAAAAAAAAAAAAAAATATGTCTTTGAATTAAGGCCTTTCTCAGTCCAGTTGTACCTAGCATTAGACCCATTTGCTTCTGCTGAAGTTTTATTTATAAACAGAAAACTTACCACCCTCAACAGGGACTGAAATCAGGACAGACTGAGAACGTGCTGAGGAGGTTGTTGCGTCCACTTTATCTTCTGTGGGGGAGATACTGATATGCCTTTGCAAATATGTCTTTTTAAATGTCTTCACTGCTTTTACCTGGGCAGGAGAAAGGTGAACTGGGAATCGAGAAAGGCTCATGGGCTGGAGGGAGAGGAAGCTGCTATCTTGGGGGAGTTAAAATAACATTTCATCTTTATCTTGGATGAACTGTAAACAAGTTCAATACTTTAATTTGCTTGAAAAATAGCTTTTCTTTTTTTTTTTTTTTTTTTTTTGAGACGGAGTCTCGCTCTGCCGCCCGGGCTGGAGTGCAGTGGCCGGGTCTCAGCTCACTGCAAGCTCCGCCTCCTGGGTTCACGCCATTCTCCTGCCTCAGCTTCCCAAGCAGCTGGGACTACAGGCGCCCGTCACGTCGCCCGGCTAGTTTTTTGTATTTTTTAGTAGAGACGGGGTTTCACCATGTTAGCCAGGATGGTCTCTATCTCCTGACCTCGTGATCCGCCCGTCTCGGCCTCCCAAAGTGCTGGGATTACAGGCTTGAGCCACCGCGCCCGGCCGAAAAATAGCTTTTCTAAATGCTTCTAAATTGACTTAATAGTTCAGAGGAGAGAACATGATCTTTGCGGAAATAAGCCTCCAATTAAACCATGTACTAGCTGTAGAGGTATTATGATTGAGTTTAAAATGCAGGCACCATACATTTTTTTTTTTTAAGAAAAAGATGTAAGAAACTATCAACATTGATGGGCTTTAGAGAGAGAAACATGGGTCAGATGAGGGATGTGTTGAAGGAGATTTTTACTTTTCATCTCATCTTTCTGTTTCACTTGGCTTTTTACCATATACACATATTACTTTTTAAAAAATGTTAATGCATGAAAAGATTGTACTTCCCTATCTAGGTCACCCATCTCCATTTTCATGCCTGGGTCTGGGGTAGGAAGAAGCAGAAACTGGAAACATAAGAAAAGAACCAGCAAGGGTCAGCTCAGAACTCCTCCAAGAGGGGCTGCACATGGGTCCCAGCTGGGCCACTGGGTTGGTGCTACTTGCCTTATCTGAAGGAGTGTGTCTAGCCATGCCTTATTACTAAAGAAAGAGAAGGATTGTATTAATGGGATCATTGCCCCGACTCCTCAGTTGATGGCATAAAGGCAAGAAATCTAATAACCTATTATCAAAATGATTTTTCCAAATAGAAAAGGGTTGGACTTTTCTCATCCCCCTCAAAACCTTGGTGCTAAACTCAGGGATCTTGCTTGGTTCATATCTGCCTGAAACTGAAAACATTCCCATACCTCCAGAATTTGTCCTTCGTGGCCTGTCCTATTGTCATCTGCCCTACGAGAGAAGGAATGACCACTGGGCTTACCTATTGAGGACAAACCTCTTGAATTGGCTCTTTTGAATTGATCATGCACTTTGCTGGGAAACAAAGGTATAAAACATTAGTTCTTGGGAGTAGTACTGCCTCTGAGAGTGGTGAGTAATAAGTGCCAAGTCTGAAACTTTTTCAAACCAAGTTTGAAGAGGAAGAAAGAGGAGAAGGAGGAGGAGGAGGAAGAAGCAGCTTAAGAAAATGGATTGAGGCCGGGTGCAGTGGTTCACACCTGTAATCCCAGCACTTTGGGAGGCCGAGGCGGGTAATCACCTGAGGTGAGGAGTTCAAGACCAGCCCGGCTAGCACGGTGAAAGATTGCCTGTCTCCACTAAATAAAAAAAATTAGCTGGGCATGGGGGCGGGTGCCTGTAATCACAGGTACTTGGGAGGCTGAGGCAGGAGAATTGCTTGAACCCAGGAGGCAGAGGTTACAGTGAGCTGAGATCGCACCATTGCACTCCAGCCTGAGCGATAGAGACTCTGTCAAAAAGAAAGAAAGAAAGAAGAGACGAGAGAGAGAGCGAGAGAGAGAGTAGAGATAGAGAAGAGAGAGGAGAAAGAAAGAAAGAAAGAAGAAGAAAGAAAGAAAGAAAGAAGAAGAAAGAAAGAAAGAAAGAAAGAAAGGAGGAAGGAAGAAAAGGAAGAAGGAGGAGAAGAGGAGAGGAGAGGAGAAGAAAGATAGAGAAGAAGAGAGAGACAAGAAAAAAGAAAGAACAGAGAGAAAACACAAGAAGAAAGAAAGAAAAAGAAAGAAAGAAAGAGCAACCAAAGAGAGGAAGAGGAAGGAAGGAAGGAAGGAAGGAAGGAAGGAAGGAAGGAAGGAAGGAGAAAATGGATTGACTCCAAGTACCCTCAATATCTACAGAAATGTGACCCTTCAAACCAGATGACCTTTCAGGTCCTTATCATTATGTCTTGGGTCTCGGTAGCCTCTTTCTCTTCCCTTCCTTCCTTGACTCCTTCATTCCTTCCCTCCCTCCCTCCTTCCTTCCTTTCTTTCAATAGATGTTTATTGAATACCTACTAAGTGATGGGCATTGGTGCAATAGAAGATACAAAAGATTGGTGCAAAAGATGAGAAACATACAGTTCCTACTCTCAAATACCTCATTAATACATCATAAGAGGTCTAGTCAAGAGTCAGTGAAGCTCTAGCAGAGCTGTTAATTCTGAGTGAAGAGACCAAGAAGGCTTCATGGAGGGGTTAACATTTGAACTAAGGAGAGAAAGTGAGATAAGTAGATTTTAGGATGGCCCCATGACCTTCACACCCTGGTCTAACTCCCATGATTATATGGCAAATGGAGATTATCCACGTGGATCTGATCTAATCACATGAGCCCTGTGAAAGCAGGCATTGTATCTGGCTGGTGATAGAAGAATAAGTGAGAGACTTGAGGCATGAGAAGGGCTTGATATACCATTGCTGACTTGAAGATGGAGGAACCACAGGAGAAGCAATGCAGATGGCTTTACAGACTCGAGGGAGACCCCAGTGACAGCCAGCCGAGAAACAAGAACCTCAGTCCTGCAGCCACTGGAACTGAGTTCTGCCAACAGCCTGAATGAACTTGGAAGCAGATTCTTCCCCACAGCCTCCAGAAAGAGCCTACCCAGGCGACATGAATTTTGGCCTTATGAGACTCCAAACAGATAACCTAGCGGGGGCCACCTGGACTTCTGGCCTACAGAGCAGTGACTTAATACATGGATGCTATTTATCATTAGGCTGTGGTACTTATTATACAGCACTAGAAAACAAATGCAAACGGTTTTCTATTCAGAGGGAAGAGCATGAGCATGACGATATGGAGCACTCAGAGACCTTAGGGGGAGAGCAAGGGGCTCAGTATCTTCAGGCATATCAGTGTATCAGTGGGAAAGGAGTGGCATGGAGAGTCCACAAAGCTGTTTGAGTCAGAATGGGAAGTCATTTATTTTCATGTGTGTTAGGGAGTTTGGGCTTTATCCTTGAGCACCATGTTCTACCTCCCCTTCCCCTTGGAAGCTACATCACCTCCTGCCTGGCATGGAAATATCATCTGTCTTTCTTTTCTCTTTTTTTCTTTCTGTTTATATCTATGTGTATCATCTTGCCCTTCACTATTTGCACTTTTCCCCTTGAGGTAAGAGAATCCCCAGGAGGCCTGCCTGCCAATGTGGCGATACAGCTATGGTGGGAAGACAGCTGTGCAGTCATGGCAAAGGCAATGTCCTCCTGCCCAAGTCCACCAGCAACCACCACCAGCTCTCCTCTCCACAGAGGGACTGGCTGATGAGGAGAGAGAGTGGAATCAACGTCTACAAATGGGAGGAATGGAGTGGATCAGAGCCTGGATATTTCATTTAGACAGCAATGGTAGTGAAGCTCTGAGCACTGACACAAGGATCCCAGTGGTCATGCAAGTGCTATCTGTTTGGAAAATGAAGGAGGTGAGATGTATCCATTAGGGCCGTAACAGAAAATACAATTCACCCCAGAGGGGTCAAATGAAGAAACCTTGAAGAAAAGTCAATTGACAGAGGCATAGGCAAGGTTAAGGGAATGAAAATGGACTGTAGGAATGTCAGGAAATCATTACCACCTTGATCTCAATGGCCCAAGGGATGAGGAAAGAAATAGCAACCAGAGCCTAGAGACAGCTGGAACCATAAAGAATGAGACGCCTGGCAGGAACTGCAGTCACTGCACAAAGACTTGGCCCTGGAGCAAGGAGAAGGAGGGAGGAAGACTTGGCCTCCCTTTCCTCTGGCCCTTGGATCCCCTGCTGGACCCCGTCTGAAGCCATTCAGTGAGGGAGTCCATGGAGGCATAGTCCAGAGAGCCAGCCTTCTGGGACACAGAACAGAACAGAGAAAGATGAGAATGGATCCGAGTGGGAGGTGGGAGTGAGGAACAGAGAATAACCCGAGGTAAGGGAACCAAGAGGCTCATTGGCCCTGCCATGATGTTGACTTTGCCATGACCTGGGCCATGTATGAACTCAACCAAGACCACTTTTGATGCTGGCACCATTGCTATGGCTATACCCTTGCCAGTGGTACCCAAAAAAGGAATGATCTGAAAGAGGAAAGGCTCCCATGACAGCGAAGCTCATATCTTGGCCCTTTGGTTTAGGGACCCTCTGTGAGTACAGCCACCTCCCATGACAGGAGAAGGTTTGGAGGAATAAACGAGCGTATCATATGTCATTGTGGGAGCCTCTGGTCAAGGGACATTAGGGGCTTCCCAGAGATCGGAGTCTGAACTATTTAGGATCTACATGTTCAGAGTGGTGGGAAACCATGCTTGGAATTGTGGACTGGACTGACCATTTCTGCCAAGTCTGTAAGGCTGTGTTTTGGAGGGAGAAGGGCAGCAAAGAGATCACAAAAGGGAAGGATGTGGTTAAGCCCTTCTTTAAGAGCACAGCTTGTTATCTTTGGGGTCAAGAAAATTATAGGGGATTGATAAATTTACTAGAACAGCAAGAATCACACTGGGTTTTTTCCAGCTTTAAATAACAACATTCTTTTCCCAAAATATCTTCCTTAGGCTTAGAAGGATCCTAGGAAAGTTTCTGACCAACCCAGATGTAGTCCAGAGAGCCAGCCTCCTGGGACATAGAACAGGACAGAGAAAGGTGAGAATGGATCCGAGACGGAGATGGGAGTAAGGAACAGAGAATAATCTGAGGTAAGGGAACCAAGAGGCTTATTGGCCTAGGCGTGATGTTGACTTTGCCATGACCTGGGTCACGTATGGACACTTAAAAATTAATTTTGGTGAAGAGCTGCAGTTAGTGCTATTAGGGCAGATGGAGCCCTTCAGTGACCCAAATCCTGCTACAGACACCACGAGGCTTCCTTGTCCAACTCGGACAACCCCCTGCCTCCTCTCAACTTTTTGGCTCTAAAAGGTTACGTATTATCTCTCATCTCTTGCTCAACCCCAGAGCTGGCCTCAGCCACTGGGCTCACTGAGGTGAAGTGTCTCCAGCCCTGTGGGACATTAAGGACCAGGTCTATGACTGGGGGCAGAGATGAGGAGACTGAAGTCCTCAATAAAGAGCCAGAGGACGTGTTAGCCGCAAAAGGAGTACATATCCTATGGCAAAACTGCAGTCTCTGCTTCCTGCAGATAATTCTGTGTGGCCTGGCCCAGGACAATGGGACCTATCCTTCAACCTCAAACAGCTGGTTCAGGGCACTTCTTCCCAGGAACTCAACTTGTTTACCCTGTGGCCCAAATTCCCTCTTGAGCTCAAAGAAACCCATGCAATAGAAGTCTGGCCCCAAACTTTCACAATCAGACCCTCTTCATTGGGTCTCCAGACACAGGGACACTAGACCAAGATGGGATTGGGAGGCCCAGGTCAGTGTGGCCAGCAGGGAGGGGGGGAGCTGAGCCCAAGACCATGCTGCCCTGTGGCCTCTGCAGCCTGCCTGAGACCACAGGCGAGACACACACATTGGCATCATTGCCCAGGCCAACCACTTCCTCCATGGCTCCCCAGGGCTCTCAGACCTCTGAGCTTGGCACAAAGCCTGCAGCGAGACCTCTGGACCCGTTAGTGAAGGCAGGAGAGGTGGGTAGGGGCCTGGGGCCTGAATGACGACGGGTAGCCATCATCAGAGCCTCCCAGGTTTGATGTCCAAAGACAAACCAAGGGCCAGATGTGACTTAGCGTTTATTAGTATCATTGTCAGCAAGACAAAGCACTGTCTACAGGCGACCAAAAGCTGAGGATCTCTGCCCACCATCAACCCCTCCATCCTTGCCCTAGCCCCCAACTCCAAGCCCCAAGGTGTTCCCTGGAGCAGATTCTGCTGCCTGGAGGCACCAGGTGCAGGAGCTTTCCCTATCAACAAGCCGGCTTTCAGTTTCCTAAACCCACTTCATTAGGTTCAGGTCTGCCCACCCACCCCCAGCCCAAGCCCAATTACAATCTCACCTGCCATGGCGGTAATCAGTAATTGTGCCAATTACTCTAACCGCCGGGTGCTGAGGAGGAAGAGACCCACCCACACACTGCTGCTGAGATGCTTTCTTCCAGAGCTCTGTTTGCCTACTCTGAGTGGGACTGATATCTAGGTGTTCTCTGAGAACTCAGTGTACCTTCTGCTCCCGACAACTTGCCTTTCCACCCCCACCAGAGGAGATAGGGCCCGAGGCAAGTCAAGTGGGGACAGAAAGCACTTCCACATCTCCAAGATGCTGCAGACAAACCTCGAGTCTGTTCTCAGCTGAGCAAGTGGGTAACATAAGTGTTCTACGTGCCTGGGGAAAACCTGAGATCCAGGGGGATAAAAGGATCCTGGAATTAAGACGCATGCCACTCTGTGCTGTGGGCTGCTGCCCCCCGCCTGGAGTTCTTGTTGCCCTGCTCCCAGGGCCAAGAATGCTATCCTTATCTGGTTCTGTCCATCCCGGCCAGCCTTAACCAGGTAGTGCTAGGTGACTTGGTTATACCACAGCATGCTTGGGGATGAACCAAAGTGAAGGAAGACATTACCAAGTGAAAAGATGCCCCAGTTCCCGTTTTAGGTGAGAAGACTAAAGAGTTCCTGCTCCAGGTAACAGCACGTGTGGAAGCTTTGGTCTCAGCTTAAGCAGTGGAAAGTGCTGTACAGATGTGCCTACCCACACCGGTACTGCCTTTTACCCTATCCTTGAGTACTGAAAACTAGGATGATTGGCCACAGAGCATTGTTTAGGGTATCATTTTCAGTCAATGATTTGTGAACATGTATTTTTAATGAGGTTGTCAGGTTCCTAAGCACACGTTATAGTTTCTGAGAACCCTCTTGTTATCAAGTAAATCTGATCCTTTCTATCATTTCTCACTAACAGAAAGACATGGAATGGAAAGGAAGGAATGGAAACCAACCACGGTCCCAAGGAGAGTCTCTGATGAGCTGGTCTTTGGAGTCTAACAGTTCAATGGCGGTTGAGTGATGGTGATGGCCCTAATGATACTAAAAAGTCCCCTTCATTACACCCTTCAAATCACTCCCACACACAGGCTGTGTCACTCCTGTTTCCCTGGGTCCCTGCACTTCACCTGGCATCTGATTAGGCCCTAAGAGAGCTCTTGCTGGGCTAACAGGTAGTACAGCATTGAGAACAGGTGTGTGCTCTTCTGTTCCCAAGGTCTCTCAGGCCTCTGTTGATGTAGCTGTATTGTACTCCCTGCACACTCCTCAGGTGCTACATGAACGCCAGGGCCCTTGCCTCCCACCATTCAGGGCTTTCAGCCTCAATCTTCCCCAGACCACAGACTCTTATGCCTCCTCCACAGTTTCAAGCTCCTAAGCCACTAAGGTGGGAATGTGAGAAACAATACCACCTCCCCAGTCAAGCCCAAGCTTACCCTTCTGAGGTCTAAGCTCAGGTTGGTTGGGAAGAGAGGTGGAGACTCTAAACGCAACCCTGCTATGGGCAGGAAACATAGGACTCACAACGGAGTAACTATGGTGCTGCTTGAATCTCTCCCACTCACGCCATTAGCTCACCTGATCAGGGTATCTACCTACACTTCACCTTTCCCCACTTACTACACCTTTCCCCATTTACCTACTCCCCAAACAAAAATATTTGCTTTTCTGACTTCAAAGAAAAGCAGAGATATTCCTGCCAATGAGACTCTTCAAAGCAAATTCCTCCCTATCCAGTTATACTGAAGCCAGCATAGGAATCTGCACACGTGTGTGTGTTTGCCTGTGCATGCAAGGAGGGAGGGTTGTGGAGGAAACTATGGGATGGGAGAAACCACAGCAACTCAGGGAGAAGAGGACAGAGGAAGATTCAGGTGGACAAAGCCTGGGAGAGCAAAGGGTTGGCTCAGACTTGTAGATGCCAAGAGGGCTCATTTTGCTTACTGAACTGAGTGGGATTCAGTAACCCGTTGGGTGTTGACTACTGAACTGAGTCACCTCTTTTGTCCATCCCTCCCACATGCTGAAGGACATGGACACCCCAAGTAAATTTTCCTCCTATGACTGTGCGCAGTGGCTCATGCCTGTAATCCCAACACTTTGGGAGGCCAAGGTGGGCAGATCCCTTGAGGCCAGGAGTTCAAGACCAGCCTGGTCAACACAGTGAAACCCTGTCTCTACTAAAATTGCAAAAATTAGCCAGGCATGGCAGTAATCCCAGCTACTCGGGAGGCTAAGGCACAAGAATTGCTTGAACCCAGAAGGCGGAGGTTGCAGTGAGCCGAGATCACGCCACTGTACTTCAGCCTGGGCAATGGAGCAAGACTGTCTCAAAAAAAAAAAAAATCCTCCTTTGGATTGTGTGAGCCAAGCAGTAGGGGATAGAAGTACCTGGGACACGTCCAGGGCTAATAGATGCTGGTGGTATACTGGATGAGTGCACTTGAAGTGGAAGAGAACGGTAAAATAGCACAAGATGAGGTCAGTTCCAGGGCCAGGGAATTTGACAATTCCCAGGCAATTCTCTCAGGAGAATTATGAAAGAATAATTCATGTTCATTTTCCTGGGAATGGCAATGACATCTTCAGTTCCTCTGGATACTTCCGGCTTAAAACCCGGGCATACCAAGAGAGTCACTGTGTGTATAACGTATCTGCTAAAGGATAGAGATTCTCAGACTGGACTTAAAAAGTCCATCTATTTTGTTCATAATCCGTAACAACACAAAAATGTTTTTAGCGGAAATGATATTTAAAAAAAGGTTGCTGTAGCAATATTAATATCAGAACAAACAGAGTCTAAAGCAAAACAAACAAAAAAACACCCCACAAGCATTATAGGAATAAAGAAGATCATTACTTAAAGATATTATATCAGGAAGATACAACACAATAAGACTAAATCTGCACGCATTTAGCAATATAGGCTTGAAATACATTAAGCAAAAATTGAGACAATTATAAGGAGAAATTAACGAATACATGGAGTAGGAGATTTCCACTCATCATTTTAGAAATAAGAAGCTTAAGAAGCTAAAAATCGAATAAGAATAGAAATAATTTGAACAAAACTTATTAAGTCCTGGGTTGTTAGATGTATATAAAATCTTACTCCCCAAAATGGACAAGACACACCTTTTTTAAGAACAGATGACAAAATATTTATAAAAGTAAATCCTAAAGCACTTCTCAAAAAACACCCAAAAAAGTTTATATGTTCTGTGACCATAATAAAGTGAAATAAAAATTCAATTTCAAGAAGATAAATAAAGTATTTATTTGGAAAACTTCTAGTGCTCCCCTAAATGATTTAAACCAAAGAAATATAATTATGGTTATGAAATTGTTACAACCAAATAATAATGAAAACAATACACATCAAAATTTGTGGATGCAGTGAAAATAGTTTTGTTTTTTTTTAATTTTGAGAGTGAGTCTCGCTCTGTCGCCCAGGCTGGAGTGCAGTGGCGCGATCTCGGCTCACTGCAACCTCCGCCTCCCAGGTTCAAGCAATTCTCCTGCCTCAGCCTCCCAAGTAGCTGGGACTACAGGCGCGCATCACCATGTCCGGCTAATTTGTCGTATTTTTACTAGAGATAGGGTTTCACTGTGTTAGCCAGGATGGGCTGGATCTACTGACCACGTGATCTGCCCACCTCGGCCTCCCAAAGTGCTGGGATCACATGCAGGAGCCACCACGCCAGGCTGAAAATAGTTTTTATAGGAAAATGTATGGTTTTAAATGTGATTAGAAAATAGGATTGAATGTTAGTGAGCTACATATTCAATTCAAAAACTGAGAACGTTCAAAGAAAGTAGAAAGAAACAAGAAACCAAAACAATGAATCAGGAAACAATAGTGACAAACTCGAAAGTTGGGTTCTGAGAGAATTAATAAACCTGACAAACTTAAAAAAAGTAAAAAGCAAGATTTATCTAGGAAGGAAAAGGAATGAAAGAGGGGTGGAAAGAGCCTTAAAGGCAAGTAGAGGTACTATTTTTCTGTTTTGTTTTTTGAAATAGGATCTTGCTTTGTCACCCAGGCTGGACTGCCGTGGTGTAATCATGGCTTGCTGTAACCTCAACCACCTGGGCTCAATCAAGGATCCTGCCTCAGCCTCCCGAGTAGCTGGGATCACAGGCACATGCCACCACATCCAGCTAATTTTAAAATTTTTTGTAGAGACAGAGTCTCACTATGCTGCCTAGCTGATCTCAAATTCCTGTGCTCAAGCAATTCTCCTGCCTTGGTCTCCTAAAGCTCTGGGATTATAGGCGTGAGCCACTGTGCCTGGCCTAGAGGTACTGTTGATATGATAAAAGCCTAGAGGATATTATGTCCATAGAAGGCAAGCCCCCCTCTCCCTTTCCTGTTGGCAATGTGGTGCCCATGTCTTAATTATCTTTGTATCTTCAAAGGTTGGCAGCCTGGTACATAATAGGTATTCAGTGGGGTTAGTGTATAGAATCAAATCCCCTTCTTGAGTAGGTTGTCTATGGCCCCAATATTGGAGTGAACAGAGAGTCAAGAATTAAATGCTGCTATTTGTTACTGACATTAAGAAAAGAACAAAAGTTGACTGGGCACGGTGGCTCACACCAGTAATCCCAGGACTTTGGGAAGCTGAGGCGGGCGGATCATCTGAGGTCAGGAGTTCCAGACCAGCCTGGCCAATATGGCAAAACCCCATCTCTACCAACAATACAAAGAAAAGAATTAGCTGGGCATGGTGGCACATGCCTGTAATCCCAGCTACTGGAGAGGCTGAGGCATGAGAATCGCTTGAACCCAGGAGGCAGAAGTTGCAGTGAGCCGAGGTCTCACCACTGAACTCCAGCTTGGGTGACAGATTGAGACTCTGTCTCAAAAAAAGCAAAGGACCGAAGTTTAAGAAAACTTAAAAAATAATAATCAGAGCAAATCAAAATTATCTTTATAATAATACTCTCATTTACTTAGATGAAATTCACTTGAACAAGAAAGGAAGGGGTAGTGTTATAGCTGCCAGGGAAGGTGTTCAGCACCAGGACACACAGGTCCCACATATAAGTTTCAGCTGCCATGACTGTCACATGCAGGAAGCAGATCAATCGTGGTAGCTGTGCCCAAGCATCTTCATGGCTAAGAAAGTCGGATCTGCCAGATTCTCACATCAGTCTACAAAATCAAAGGACTTAATCTTGGCTTTCACAGACACACTCATATGGGTCAGGAGCAAGATCAGGAACACAGCAAAGTTTGAGCATTTCTGGCTGCAAATGGAAAATGGTAAGGCATACAGATCCAGGACACTGAAAAGTAGGATCTCCAAAAATGTGACCCTTTCCAGGCACCTAGCCCTGAGCCATTCCCTTGTGGTTCTGACTGCCATCTTGACTTTGTACCCTGTGGAGAGTTCACCCCAAGTCTTATCAGGCATTGCTAACTTGGTGTGAATCCATGTATCAGATGATTTCCTGACATGAGCATTTGATGGGGGCGGGTTGGGTGGAGTGAACTGAGGGCACGGGGGTAGAAAGGCATGAGGGCACTGGCTGCCTGAGGGGAAAAACTGGCAGGGAAAACTGTGTAATGCAGAGTACCACCCAGGGCCAGCCCTGAGCATGGGGTCAGCTGAAGGGAGAGCCCACAAGCTGGGAGAGACAGGAATGCATTCTAGATGCCCCAGCACAGCTGGAAGCCATGTGGCCTCTCTGGATCAGGGCCAGGAGCACAAGCAGACTAGCAATCAGAGAGTGGAGGGAGAGACACATAACATCTGGCTCAGTAAATAACAGCTTGCAGAGAAAAAGCTTCACGTGAGTGCACCATGGAACGGATGCAAGGTTGTGAGCTGCTATCACTCCATCAGCCCCACTCGCCATGTCAGCAGCACCCAGCCACCAGGAGGCTTTGACGGCAAAGCCCAACAACCTCAAAACAATCCTAACAAACATTTGTAAGGCACTTCATGATGTAGAGGTCTTTCAAATACGTTATCTCCCTTGAGTCTCACAACATCCTCCGGAATGTATGTATTTAAGACTTTTTAATTTTATTTTATTTTTATTTTTTATTTTATTTTACAAAAGAGGAAATTGAGGCTCAGCAAAGATAAGAAACTAGGGACAGGCCTGGGACTTCTAACTCCAGACCTAATGTTTCATGCTTTGCTTTTCAATGTGTGATCCACAGACCAGCAGCATTGGCTCACCCTAGAAGCTTGTTAGAAATACGGAATTGCAAACCTGGACCTCATGAATCAGAGTCTACATTTCAACAAGATCCCCTGGCAATTCGCATTTTACATGCACATGAAAGCCTGAGAAGCATTGTTTCTACCATATCGGACCACTCCTCGTAAGCACCGGCTGATCTGCCTGGGTCATACACTCTTAGGGCATCTTAGCATTTTAGAGCTGGAAGGCAATTCTCAAAAGCTCTTAGGTCCACCCTGTCGTAGGACAAATAATGACACCGACACATTTGCAAAACAAGTCCCTAGCAGAACAAAGGTAAAACCCCAAATCTCTCTTTTGACTCAAAAGGCTTCCACTGTAACTGTTCTCTTCCTGTTTCTTTATGTCTTTATTTTCACATTTGTTGCTTTATATTTGGGATTGTGTTTTTTTTTTTTTTTTCTTTCTGTAACTGGTAGGCCAGTTATGTACAATTTAGGCTAATAGTAAATTTCATTGCATTTTCTGAGCACGCATTAATAGAGAATGAAACAATAACAAGAACAAAAGCAATAATGGCCTTTTCTAGCATGACCTCCTTTTTAGGGTCAGTCACATGATAGGTAGCTGCAGAAAACCAGCCTAGTATGAAAGATCAGTCCTAGATAATCTGGGACAATCATGGAGTTGCTTACAAATATACATTAGATGTAATAATATGTGGAGAGATCTACTTAATAACAACGTGTGGAGAGATACCTATGTATCTGCAAGGATTTAGGCCACCCTATTAAAAGTGCACCTGGGGAGCACAAGTGCAGGACTTTAGCACTTTTCCGGTTAACTTGCTAGATATAGATGGCCAAACCAGATCATTCAGGCCAGTGGTGATTTTTGAACCTAAATATTCTGGTTTGGCTGTTTTCATTTGTAAAATTAACCTGATACTTGCCAAATCACAGCTTCATTCATGCTCTATGAAGAGAAAAGTAATGCTCATGTGAGTGTGAACGCACATGTGATTTAATATGTGTATTTACATATAACTCAGCTTTGTTGAAATGAGATAATATGTACTCAGACATTCAGCCCACAAATGGTGTGCAATTCGGGTATCTAATCCTAATATCTCTAGGAATGTTTGAGGTGGGAATGGAGTTGAGCTTATGTTTCTTTCAGTCACTTCTGGCTCTAAGTTCCTGCTTCTATGGAATTTTATCTCTTTTTTTTAATGTCTTACCTCTTGTGGACGTTTCCACCTCCACCTGCATTGATTCAAACATGTAATTCAGCCCATATTTCTTAATTTCTCTAAGATGTTACCACAAAGACCAGGCGGTGTCTACTGCATGTGGACTACTGTAGAACTGAAAGTAACTGAGGGGCAGTTCTTTGCTGCATAACAGAATCAGTCATAATGTTGATTACTATCATCTTTGTCCTCAAAAGTCTTTCAGCTCTTTCCCCTCCCCATATTCCCACCACGGGGAATTGTATTCTACTTGGACTCGAGCCTCCTACCATGTTGTGGCTCCTTCCTCTCCAGTCTCCTTCTGAACTAACCATCCCTCACCCACAAATTCCTATGCTGGTTATCTCTGTCTCAGTCAAAGCCCACTCCATGCAAAGACTGCCTTCCACAACCCAAATGGCCCATCATGGTGTTTGTTCAACAAAGTGCTTGAAGAAGAATTTTCCCTGTCAGTGACAGAGGCTCCTTTCCCAACACACCAACACCTTGTGTTACAGACAGCAGTCCATGCGCTAGTGTGTACATGTGAATGTATGTGCAAGCATGGGTGAGAGCATATGTATGTACAAGTGTGTGTATGTGTGACTGTGTGTGTGCACGTGCAGGGAGAGCCCTAAGAGCTAGATCAAATGTTATTGGGAAAAGGCACAAAGTAGATGTTTAGACTCACTCGTTAGGTGTTGGATCCAGAGCTAGGAAATCCCACATGTCAGTCTTATGAGGGTCCCAAGGAGAGGATTCCCTATACCCAAACTGCATCTGCCTGAAAATTAATTAATTATTTAATTGTGAAATGACATAGAGATGATGCAAAGGAAAATAAAGAGATAGAGCCACGGGGAACTGGAAAGACAGAAAAAGAATTCATTGAACAGCAAGTTCCAAGGTCATCTTGATTCTCAGAGACCTGGGCTACAGTGACTTGCCACACACGCCACTGGGAGGGACAAAGTTAGGTAGGAGTTGCTACTTCTTGGGCATGGAAGACCATGGGGAGGGGGAGCAAGGTGAGCTATATAGCCTCTCCCTCCTCAGAGATCTCTGAGGCCCAAGATAGTCCACCAGTAAAAATGGAGCCAGGTCCTGGCCTTCCTGGGGGGAGAAGGAGGGCAAGGATGAGCTCTCAAAGCCAACCCTAGTTTAAGAAATTTCCAAGCAAAGGAACATGAGCCCAGCTGCACCCCCAGAGTTAGAAGGATTGGCTTCTTGAAGGTTCAGGGAACAGGATGGGTTAGCTTTATTTTATTTATTTATTTATTTATTGATTGATTGATTGATTGATTTTGAGACAGATTCTTGCTCTGTCACCAGGCAGGAGTGGAGTGGCACAATTACGACTCACTGCAATCTCAGCCAGCTGGGCTCAAGAAATCCTCGCGCCTTAGCCTCCCAAATAACTGAGACTACAGGCAGCACTCCCCAACATGCCTGACTACTTTTTTTTTTTTATATTTTGTCGAGACGGGGTCTCCCTCCATTGCCCAGGCTGGTCTCAAACTCATGGGATTAAATGATCCTCCTGCCTCGCCCTCTCAAAATGCTGGGATTACAAGTACAAATCACTGCACCTGGTGGAGTTAGCATTTCACCAGCTCCTCTCACACTGCTTATGTTCCCCAGGGTTTAGAGCCTCCAGAGGAGTGAGGGCTGTAGACAATACGTTCAATGTCACACATGTTACATGGAGATGTAGGCAAGACCAGAACGTCAGTGGACATGTGCTAATGGCCTTCCCTATTGTACGTCCAGGCAGCCCTGCTGGGCCCCAGCATAAAGAGGCCGTTGAAGTCTGTGCTCTGCCCTTGTTGCAGGGCAGCACTGCCAAGCCCAGAAGAATCCTCCCTCTACTTACCTCCTCCAGCCCCACTAGATCCTGACCTGGCTTGAAGAGCCGTGCCCCTCCAACTGGGATGAGTTCTTCAAGGAACGAGAAACAGAGACTGCATCCCAGCTCCATCCCTGACTTCTTGTGTAACCTTTGCTAAGTTGCAGAATCACCTAAGCACCCATTTCCTTGTTTAGGGAATGGCAGTAATAATGACTACTTTGTGGGGTTGTTTTAGGATGAAATGGAGGGTACCCGACTTTGGTTTGGGGGACAGTGGAACCGGTTATGGCTTCCTCCAGGGCCACATCATGTTGCCCAGTGCTCAAGCACTAAGCACTTGAGGGCAGGGACAAGTCTCACTTATCTCTGTGCCCTCGGTACCTGGCACAATGCCCAGCTCATTCTGTGGTATCCAATATGCATGTGTTGAGCTAAATTTGGCAAGTCAGAAGGTCATGGAGAAGGAAGCATCTGACAGGTTCTGTCACCTTCAAAGCGCAAGGACCTGAGTCCCCACCCCCACCCCAGGACCCACCTCCCCCCAGCCCCACCCAGCTCTCACCATCTCTCAGCGCTTCCTCTTCCCCTCATTTCTCTCTTGGGCCAAGGATCACCCTGGGAGTGTCCCATACGGGTGTGCTGTGATGATGTGCCCTGCTCTTGCCCGATTAGCTTCCACAACTGCTCCACCTGACCCCAGGGCTCTGCACACTCCCTGGGCCCCATTACTCCATCAGGCCTGGACCCCCTCCCACCACACCCTCCTCACTCACCTAGTCTCCAGATAAAATATAGGATGCCCAATTAAATTTGAATGTCAGATGTACCTATACTAAAAGAAATTATTGTTTATCTGAAATTAAAATGTAACCGGTATCCTGTAGTTTTATTTGTGAAGTCTGGAAAGGCTACTTAGGCCGTGCCTTTCTACCAATCACAGTCTTCCCTTCCTCCATACCTGTCTTCCAGTCCCACCAGATCCTAAATGACCTTAGCAGCTGGGACCATTCATTAATTTATTCATTCACTCATCCAACACATTTTTATTGCACACCTACCAAGCACCAAGCCATCTGCTAAGCATTGGGGTTACAATGACGGAAACATCAGACGTAGCCCCTGCCCTGTGGAGTTTACATTCTGGAGTGAACAGCAAAGGTGAAAGTGAAGAAACAAATAAATACAATTATTACTAAGTACAATCCATGCTATTAAGAAAAGAAAGTAAATAGAGGACTGAACTAGAAATTAGAAGAGGAGGGCTGGTTTGGACAGGGCAGTGAGGAAAACTTCTCTGCAGAGATGACACACACGTGGACATGAAGAATGAAAATGGGGCCAGTTCGGTGTGTGTGTGTGTGTGCGCGCGCGCGCACACACTGGGGGAGGATGGGATTCTAGGCCCCATGGTAGGGAAAGAAGTTCGACTAGTGGGAAATGAAAGACTCAAGCACCTGGCCAATGATAAAGGGTATAAGATAAGACTGGGAAAATGGGAAAAGTGCAGAATTACTCAGGGTCTCACAGGCTATGGTAACATTCCAAACACACACACGTGCACGTGCACATGTGCACACACACAGCACATATGCGTGGGCACACTGAAAGCTTCAGGAGAAAAGAGATCATGAACTGAAAGCTATTAAAATACAGTTCTGGTTGTTTGTTTGTTTGTTTGAGACAGGGTCTTACTCTGTCACCCAGGCTGGAGTGCAGTGGTGCAATCTCAGCTCACTGCAGCTTGGACCTCTCAGGCTTAAGTGATCCACCCACCTCAGCTTCCTGAGTAGCTGAGACGACAGGTGCATGCTACCACACCTGGCTGATTTTTTTTTTTTTTTTTTTAATAGGTGAGGTCAAGCTATGTTGCCCAGGCTGGTCTGAAAGTCCTGGCCTCAAGTGATCTTCCCCAAAAGACAATTCTTCATACTTCCTGGAAATTGAAATGGAGGAGCTGAGGGTTGGCAGCAGGCAGGCCAGTCATGAGGCCACTGTGGAGTCCAGGTAAGAGAGGATGGTGGCTTAGAAAAACCAGGGCCATGGTGGCCATTGAGATGAATGGTGGAAAAGCAAGTGCATTTTGTGTGCGATCTGGTGGACTGGACGGTATATTGGATGTGAAAGGTAAGGCAGCACCAAGGACCACAGTCTTCAGCAACTAGAAAGATGAAGGTGAGGCAGGTTAGATTGGGGGTGACAGAGGGGAATCAAGGGTTGTCATCTGGATGCATTACGTTGAAATGTCTGCGAGGCCTCCAACAGAATTGTCCAGGGGAACTGCTTCTGGGAGTCAGAACACAGAGGAAGAATGGGGTTTGCCACCATACACATGGTGTCTAAACCACAGAAATACGGCAGAGGGGATGGCAGTACCAAGTCCATGCAGCACTGGCTTTCCAGTCACTTTGAAGAGAAACCTGCCAAGAGGCCTGAGAAGGAATCACAGACAAGGCAAGAAGGAACCAGAAGGGCAGCGCCACATGGAGGGAGCAGAAGGGAAAAGAGAAGGCCTCGGGAGGGGAGTCAGTTGAGTCCGGGCTGCTGGGAGAGGACATGGGAGGTACAGAAGCGCTCCTCAGGCCGAGTTTCATGTGAAGAGCTGCAGTGGAGCAGTGGCTGGGGCTGAGAGAGGAAGTAGAGGCAGCAAGTGGCCCTGCTCTTGTGAGGAGGATGGCTGTGGAAGGGTCAGTGCGATGGACTGGCAAAGATGGATCCTGGAGAGGGATACCTTTAGAGATGAGAGGTAGAGCATGCTGATGGGAACGGTCCAGGAGAAAGCAGGGTGGGGTTGGAGGTCAGGAGAAGATATGAAGGACAGCTGAGGCACCCTCCCCTTCAGGTGCCACCCCCCCACCCCCACCCCCACTACCCCGCCTTCCTCCACAAAGGCGAGGGAGCCATGGCCCTGGGACCTGGACTCAGGCTTGGATGGAAGGCAGAGGCCCAGCCCTCGCTAGGGTGGAGAAAGCCGTGGAGGGGAGGACCTGCCTTTGCTCTGGAAATAGAAAACCAACACTGGTAACTGAGTAACTCTCGGAGAGGGGTGCAAAGGCACTGGCAAAATCTGAAGGAACAAAAAAAACCTGTCCCGCTTGGGCAGCGAGGTGGATCGGATGTAGGCGGTGCAGCGGCCTGACCTGCAGGGGTCACAGGGCTCTTCCCAGTCCTGCCCGGCCACAGCCAAAAGCGATGGTTCCTGGGAGGCAGAGCATCGCTAAGAAAAGATCAGGCGCTCAGCCCCAGGCCGGCAAGTCCCATTTCCTCTACCCACAGCCACTGCCTGCTCCGACTGCAGCCTGGCGCACCACCCGGACGGACAGACAGACGGACAGACGGACAGACAGACAAGGCGGGCCTTGCAGCCTCCGCCAGCAGAGAAGGCCTGCGCGCGGGATCCAGCAAGGCCAATGCCCTGCCTCCCTCCAACCACCGCCCACCCTTCTCTGACCGCTCTAGCGCCGGATCGCAGCTCCCCTCCCACACCCCTCCTACCCGCAGGGGGCAGCCTTTACTGCCATCCTCTCTCAAACCTCTCTCTCCTGCGGCCCCAAAGAGCGGGCTACACACCTGCGTACCCCACACACCTGCGCACCCCACACACCTGAGCACCCACACACATCTGCGCACCCCTCACACCTGCACACCCAACACACCTGCACAGTCCCTCACACCTGCGCACCCCACACACCTGCGCACCCCCTCACACCTGCACACCCCACACACCTGTGCACTCACGCACACCTGCGCACCCCCACACCTGTGCACCCCCTCACACCTGCACACCCCACACACCTGCGCAGCCCCTCACACCTGCACACCCCCCACACCTGTGCACCCCTCACAGCTGCGCACCCCTCACAGCTGCGCACCCCACACACCTGTGCACCCCCTCAAACTTGTGCACCCCTCACACCTGCGCACCCCACACACCTGCGCACCCCTCACACCTGCGCACCCCCCACACCTGCACACCCCTCACACCTGCGCACCCACACACACCTGCGCACCCCTCACACCTGCACACCCCACACACCTGCGCACCCCCTCACACCTGTGCACCCCACACACCTGCGCACCCCACACACCTGTGCACCCCCTCACACCTGCACACCCCACACACCTGCACAGCCCCTCACACCTGCGCACTCCCCACACCTGTGCACCCCTCACACCTGCACACCCACACACACCTACGCACACCCTCACACCTGTGCACCCACAAACACCTGCTCACTCCCTCACACCTGCACACCCCACACACCTGTGCACCCCCTCACACCTGTGCACCTCACACACCAGCGCACCCCCTCACACCTGCGCACCCCTCACACCTGCACACCCCTCACACCTGTGCACCCACACACACCTGTGCACCCACACACATCTGCGCACCCTTCACACCTGTGCACCCACACACATCTGCGCACCCCCGACACCTGCTCACTCCACACACCTGCACATCCCCCACACCTGTGCACCCCACAAACCTGTGCACCCCCTGACACCTGTGCACCCCATGCACCTGCTCACCCCCTCACACTTGCGCATCCCACACACCTGCGCACCCCACACACCTGCGCATCCTGACACCTGTGCACCCACACACCTGTGCACTCCCTCACACCTGTGCACCCCCTCACACCTGCGCACCCCACACACCTGCGCACCCCCTCACACCTGTGCACCCCTCACACCTGCGCACCCCCACACACCTGCCCACTCCCCACACCTGTGCACCCCTCAGACCTGCGCACCCCACACACCTGCACACCCCTCACACCTGTGCATCCCACACACCTGCACACCCCTCACACCTGCGCACCCACACACACCTGTGCACCCCTCACACCTGCGTACCCCCCACACCTGCACACCCCACACACCTGCGCACCCCCTCACACCTGTGCACCCCACACACCTGTGCACCCCTTCACACCTGCGCACCCCTCACACCTGCGCACCCCTCACACCTGTGCACCCACACACACCTGCGCACCCTTCACACCTGTGCACCCACACACCTGTGCACCCCACACACCTGCACACCCATGCACACCTGCGCACCCCTCACACCTGCGCATCCCCACACACCTGCGCACCCACACACACACCTGCACACCCCCCACACCTGCATTCACGACTGGATAGCAGGCTCCTGGGAGGAGCTTTCTACCAGCATCTAGGAGTCCTTGAGTGACAGGTTGGGCTGTGGGTGAACACAATGCCCTCTTCCTTTCTGCCTCAGTACCGCTGTCCTCCCTTGCTTTGGGCAGGGCCCCTGCGTCCCTCTCTGGCCTCACTCCTGTCCCCAGGCTCACTGCCAAGGTCGCAGGAAGCAGAGGTGCGTCTCCCCCTGCAGCAGACCACCCTGGCCCTGCTGCTGTCCAGTCCCCAGGCCTGCCCTTCTCCACCCTGCGCCAGGACAGCAGGGCCTTCAGGGAAAGGAGGGGCCAGGCTGCAGGGAGTGGGGCTGGGCCTGCCCTCCTGAGGAGGAAAGGAAGGTGAGAGTCAGTGACCTGAGAAGTTTCCATGAACTCTGGCCATGAGGGAACAGGGGGGCACCAGGAGGCTGGGCCCCACACAGCCGGAGGGAGCCACCTGGCAAAGTGGTTTCCCTACCATCAATTTCTAATTGGATCTTGAGGTAAACAGACACACCGGACCTGCCCTGAGGAAGGAGGCGGGTTGGGAACTGCTTGCCACCATGGGCATTAGAGGAGCCAGAGGTATCTGGAGCAGGGGGTGGGGATCAGGGCTGTGGACAGCCCGGCCGTCCATCCTGGGCAAGGAGAGATGGCTTGCCCAGGAAGGACGGTGAAGGCTGTTCCCATCCCCACTCCCACTGGCGCTGTTAAGGTACTGTCTGTTGATGGATAAACTGAGTGCATGTAAGTGAGAGAGAAGGGGTCATGGTTGGTCTGAGGAAGCAACCAGTTCAACACCTCCAGCTGCTGACTCGGCTGCCTCCCGTCCCCAGCCCTCAACATCTCCTTCCTAAGCCGATGGGAACAAAGACGCCGCCAGTTTCCAGTTGTAAAAGTTGGAGGAACAATCAAGAACAAAGATCAAGGCTTCACATTTTCCATGACATTGGTGCAGGGGCGGGGACACCATGCCTACCTGGCACAGTCCCCATTCCCCATGCCCTCTGGGAAGCAGGAAACTGCCATGTGGGCACGGGCAGTGCCAGCCTCTCCATTAGCATGGCGCCTCCCCTGGGTTGGCCTGGGTGGCTGTCTTGGCCAGGCCAGGCTGTCTCCGCAGAGCCTCCTGAACTCAGTGTCCCTCAAGCCCCAGTTCCTCCCATTTCTGGGAGATCAGCCAGCCTCAGAGGCCAGGAGCTGGGAAGCAGGGAGCCCACCCAGGAGACCCCCAAACCCGTAGCACTATACAGAGGTCAATGGTCAGAGGGAGAAGGGCAGGGGGACAGCAGACAGAGGACTGTAGGTATGGACTTGGGGGTGGGTGGGGTTGTAGAGGTGGTGAGGGAGCAGAGTTCTGGAATCCATTTGCAGGATGTCAAAGAGCAGCTGAGACTGGGCTGCTTCCCAAGGTATGGCTGACATTGACTAGTCTCCTTGTCCTCCCACCCCTCTGGCTCCCTATTCTCGCAGCTTCTGGGGGAGCTAGGCACGTAGTGATGAGTCCACCCAGGTAAACAGATGATGATACATCTGTTTAATGGAGTACTCTTCAGCTGTTAAAAGTGACATAAACCCATTGATGCTGGCAGAGAAAATGACCAAGGTTTATTAAGTGGGAAAAAAAGGTGAAAAATGATATGTAGATTATGATACCATTTTGTTAACAATAAACCTAATACTACTACATTTGGATATGTGTATCTAAATCATGTAAATAACTATATATTTGAATGTACTTTAAAGAAGTATACATAGATAAATATGAAATAGTTAGAAGAAATTATATCTGAGATAATTTAGACTTAGAGAGACATTTGTATATGAATTTTTAGAATAAGCATGTATGATTTCATAATAAAGAAAGAAGGTGAGGGCAGAGAAAATGGTTCGGAACAATCCAAGTCAGTAGATAGATGTGGACATGCCAGGTACACATGCACACACACATGCGCACGCGTGCACACACACACACATGCACACACATACACACATGCCCACACATGCACACACATTCACATCTACATGTACACACATTCACATGCACATATGCACACATATGTGCACACACATGCATACATGTGCACACACATGCACACACCCCCACATCCACACACATGCACACCCACACACGCACACACACACCAAGCACACCTGGCCCACCAAGGAGGGCACACCTAGTGAATCTGGCAAAACTTGGGCAGCACTTGGCTCAGGCACATACCCACAATCCTGGGTTCCCTTGGCATGTGTCAGGAAGGGCCCAAGGCTCTCTCAAGTCACTGATCCTATCTCAGGTCCGCTCAGCTCCTCTAGCTTTCCCAGCCTCCAACTCATCTCCCTGCGAGCCTTGCCATTTCTTGCCAGGTACTCAGGAACCAGGATCCTATTGATAATGCCAGGAGAGTCAAAAATTGCTGGTGAACAGCACCCCTCCTGGCTATGAAGATGGCCTCCCTCTTCTCTAGGGCACTGGGGTGCTATCTGCAATGCTGGACTGTCCCAGAGTTTCCTGTGGATTCTAGTTTGACCAAGGAACACCCTGGGAAACACCCAGTCAATCCAAAACATGATCCTGGTTCTGCCACTCATTTCTTCTCTGGTATTGGACTAGTTATTTAACCTTCCTGAGCATCAGTTTCCTCAACAGTAAAATAGGAATAATAAGGTGATTGTGAAACTCAAAGATGATAATATCTAAGAAACTACAGTCTTTAGAAGACAAACAAGGAAATGATGACACAAACTTGAGGATCCCAGTTCCCTCAGGGTGGGGCAGGGATTGTGATCAGGGAAGAACACAAGGCTTCTAGAGTGCCAGCAGTATTCTATGACTTGACCTAGGCAGTGAAAGCCTAGGTGTTTGATTTATTATTATTTATTAATCTGTACATATATATTTAATATACATATGCTATGTTTCACAGTAAGAAAAAAAAGTAAATACTTTGGACATTTTTCTGCTCAGTATAAACGTAAAAGTAGTAGTAGGAAGTGCAAATTCCCATCTTCATACCCTCAGAGGAGCATCTGGGACTCTAAATTTCGCCTGGTTTCCCAGGGAATTGAAAACAGGTAGACAGTGGTAGGGCTGTGGCTGAGTTTGCTGGATGGCAAGGATCAGCTAATGAGTAGAGATTCCAGTTATAAATTCAGACCAATGTCGTTTTCCTTGCTGGTGGGTGCCCAGGAGGGCAGATGACTTTCTGAGAGGCTGTCAGTCCACTCCAAACAGCCCTACCTCCTGTGGTCTCTCTCCCCCACAGACTGTTGAGGACAGCGGCCTCATCTCCCCACTCTTGAATTCCTGCCCGGGGTGGTCCTCACCCCTGCAAAGCTCCCTGGACCCCAGACAGGCCCCTTTCCACGACTACCCACCACCCTACTCTTCAACACAGCCTCTTCCTTGGGCCTCGGCACCCCACCTTGCTGGCCCCAGACAAGGACCCCTGCCTTCCCCAGCCTCCCAAACCCCCCACATCCCCAGCCCTTCCTCCCCTGCTATGGGTTCCCCTAGACTTTGAGAAACACTCTGCCACTGAGCACAGGCATCACCCCCTTTCATCGGCCCGCTGACTTGGCAATCTCCCCACAGTGAAGGTGGAGGGAGCTCTCAGGAGAAGCCAGGACAGAGGCGGGGCCTCCTGCCCACCCAGGCCCTGGACCCTGGGCATCGGGCAGCCCTCAGGACTGAGCCCACCCTGCCATCGGAGGCCACAGGAATGTCCATGAGGGCCTGGCCAGGGAGCTGCCCAGTGGTCATCAACGCCCTCCCCCCCACATCTGACTTGCTCCGTGTCTCTCTGACTCAGCTTCTGTTTGACTCTGTGATTTAGTTTCTCTCCCATCCTTGATTTTCTGTGGGTCTCTGTCTTCACAGTCCCCAGCCTGCACAAGGGTAGTGTGAGCCTTTCCTCCGTCTGCGTGTGGAGGGACCCTGGGCCTCTGGGTCTGGCAGTCTGCCTGCACCAGGGTCCGCTCTGTCCGGGAGGTCTCCCCAGCCCCACCGAGGGAGGTGGCTGAGGTGAAGAAAGAAGCCAAGGGCCTCGGTGGCAGAGCCGGGCTGAAAGGAAAGAAGAAGCTGATGAAAGCAGGGCGCTGGAGGACGGGCCGTGGAAGGGCGAAAGGGAAGTGCGCTGTTAGTTGAATGGGCGCATTGGAGGCAGGTGGGGGTGGCCGAGGTGTTACATAATCAGAGCTGAAAAGGAGTTGAGTTTTGGAGAAAAACAAGATCTTAGGGGAAATAAAGTTGGATTACAGGGATGGGCTCCGATACTAAGAAGTTCTTTTCAGTGTCTAACTTCAATCCTGCCTGCGGCAGAACTAGCTTTCTCCATGTGTAGCTCTTGCATCCTGGAAACTCACGCAGGGCATAATGTGAAAGGAAGCGTGAGAGTGCTTGTGAAGGGCAGAGAGTCTTTCTCCTTGGCCTGCGAAGCCACCACAGTGTCCCGTCCCCACCGCCAACCACCTGATAGCTCCCGAGTCCTTGGCATGGCCCAGAGACCAAGCTGTTGGCAATGGCAGCTCCTGGCTGTTTAGACAATCTTCCTTTCACAAGTTTATTTATTATTCTTTTCCCACCTCTCCACCCCTTCCCCACTAGCTGCTTAAAATATTTTTCAAACAGAAAAATCCAACCACAGCTGGAAACCAACCCTAAAGTTAGTCTGGAACATGGGAGCTGCCAGGGAAAATTGCTGGGGCTCAGGCTGTGGGAGGAAGGGCCTGAGCCGCGGAGACGGGCTCGCTCTGCAGGGCCTTGCAGCAGGGACACAGATGCAGGGAGAGGGCACTGAGCACCGTCATCATTCTACAAACAGCGAGAACCGGCTGCGCACCAGGCCCTGCGCCAGGACCCTGAGGGACACAAACCGCCTTAAGGAAAAGGGGCCGACCCCATTCTCAAGAAGTTACAGGCTTAATAAGGAGGTAAGGCATAGACACAAACACTCCAGTGGCAATCATAGCATGCACTTATAGGGTGTTTGCCATGTACAAGGTCCTGACCTAAGCACTTTACATGTAGTAGTTCATTAAAAACCCTCATCAGCCCTGTAAGAAAGGTACTCTTATTATTCCCATCTTATAGAGGAGGAAACTGAGGCACACAGAAGGTAAGAAACTCTTTAAAAAAAAAAAAAAGACAAGAGTTGCACTCTGTTGCCCAGGTTGAAGTGCAGTGGCGCAATCACAGCTTGTTGCAGCCACAACCTCCTGGGCTCAGGTGATCCTTCCACCTCAGACTCCCAAGTAGCTGGGTCTACAGGTGCACATCACCAAGCCTGGCTAATTTTTACTTATGTTTTATTTTTGTACAGGCAGGGTTTAACCATGTTGTTCAGGCTGGTCTCGAACACGGGGTTCAAGTGATCTGCCCACATCAGCCTCCCAAAGTGGTGGGATTACAGGTGTGAGCCACCGCACCCAGCCAAGAAACTGTCACACCATAATACAACTAGTAAACAGTGGAGTCAGGATCTGGGCCCAGGGAATCTGTCCTGAATCCATCTTAGCGGCTATGCTATGCCACTTCTGTACAGTCATGCAAGGGGAGAGGCAAAACCCCATGAAAGAAGCATAAACAAATTAACATAAGAACTCAAAGAAGGGAGAGATTGTCCCCGGCAGAGGGTCAGAATCAAGGAGTGCTCCCTGGAGGAAGTAACGTAGAGCAGCCTCTGGAAGGATAGTGGGGCTTCTGAGCCTGTACTCAGGGGCAAGGACGGAAGGTCTACAGCAGAGATCACTAAAGCAGGAGCAGAGACAGCACCCGAGAGGTCAGCTGCTGGTGTACAGCACCACCCAAAAGCCTGTCCTCATGGCAGCCCAGTGCCCAGAAGGGACACTGGCCCGAGGAAAATGTCCAGGCAGGCCAGGCTCAGCCACAGTGGAAGAGCAATTCAGATTCATGCTCCAGCTCTCCAGCACCCTTGGCCTGTATCATCTCCCTGCACCTCCTATCTGCTCCATTCTCTCACTCTCACCACTCATCTGGGTCCCCTTGCAAACCTGTTCATGGGGAGAGTGAAAGACAAAACTACAACACCTGAAAAACTCCTTATAATACAAATATTTGGTGGCATCTAGACAAAAATCACCCAGCTGTCTTGTTTGGACAGTTGGGTCCAGTAGAGTGACCACAGAGCCAAGTGGCCACAGAGCCAAGTGGCCTGAAGCCTCAGGAGATAGGCAGGTGGGTGTGTGGGCAGATTCTGCCTCTCCCTGTCCAGCCTGTACTTGGCTGAGATGCCAGGTCATTTGACATCTCTGGGCCTCAGTTCTCTCAGATGTGATGATGAAGAAATATGAGCCCTTTCCCGGCTCTAGACCGACAGCTCCAATCATAGCCTCCAACTGCAGACATCTACCTGTTCCAAGGTGCGTCCCGATCCCTTCCTGTCCCACCAGGCAAGAGCAGGTCAGGCCAGACCCTAGCCCACTGTTTTGGGTAATCCAGCCTTGGGTGGGTTCCTTCCCTTTGATCCTGGCTGCCTCCTGATCCCTTCAGTGGAGGGAAGCAACCTCCAACCTCTTGTGGATTTGGGTTTTTTTTTTTTTTTTTTTCAGAGATGGGGTTTCGATGTGTTGCCCAGGCCAGAACACAGTGGCTATGCATGGGTACGATCATAGTGCACTGCAGCCTCAAACTCCTGGGCTCAAGCCATCCTCCTGCCTCAGCCTGCCAAGTAGCTGGGAGGACAGGCGCGCCTGGATCCTCCTGTGGATTTTAAGAAAGGAAGGAATTACTGGAGTCTGGAGGCCTGGGCCGGGCCTCCCACGCCCCCTGGCGGAAGGAACAGAGCTGTGTCCAGACCTGCACTGGAATCTGTGGCCAACCTTCCCACCACTCTCCTCCCACCCCTCCAGTCTTTTCCTCTGACCTTATTCATTCACCCTTAACTGCACCTGCACACACTCTGGGTGCCAGGCACATGCCACGAGATGGGGCATGGAAGTGATTGAAATTGTCCCTGTCCCAAGGTCCTCTCTGTTCACTCAACTCTGTTCAATTCATTCAATAAATATTTATGGAGCTCCTCCTCTCTGCCAGGCTCTTCTCAAGGCCGCAAGGACACCATCCTGCCCTCACAGAGTTTAGTCTAACAGGACCTATCGCCTGCTAAACAAACAATCATCATACAGTAGATGAGCCACAGGTGCCAGAGAAGAGGCCAAGAGGAGACATGACAGATGCACCAACAGCGGCTCTCACACCGAGCAGGGGGCTGGAGGAGCAGAAGAGGGTGTGGGTGCGCATGCGTGTACGTGTGTGTGCATGCTGGGGGATGGTGGGAGATGGATTTGCAGAGATGGCAGAGCCACGTCAAGGCTGGGATCGAGTAGCTGTATAGGATCCCTCCAGGCACAGGAAATGGGCTATGGGGTGGGGCAGGGCGGAAAGAACTTCCCACACCAAGAGGACAGAGAGAGGAAGGGCACAAAGTCCCAGCATGTTCAGGAAGCTACAAATAGTTTGCTGTGGTACAAGTGTGTGGTCAGTGGCAAGGAGGCAGCAAGAGGGTGGAAGAAGCCTCACAAGTTGTATAAGGGGCTTGGGTCTGATCCTGGCGCTGTGAGGAGCCCCTGAAGGCTTTAAGAGACAGAATGATACGAATGCTTCTGCTTTCAGAAAAAGACCACTAGACCAGTGGAGTGTGGAGCGGGGCTGGGAAGGCAAGTGGCCGAAAATGGCATGGTGCTTGTACCCCAGCTGTGTGACATCAGGCAAGCCACATCACTTATCTGAGCCACAGAGGCCTCATCTGTTAAATGGGGGTGCATCTGTCAAATGGGGGTGATGATACTCAGTCTATAGACTTGTTAAGAGGAGTAACTGAGATAATATGCAGAAGTGCCTACTATGGTACCTGACACATAATAGACACACAGTAAATTACATACATGTGCGTGTGTGTATATATATACACACACATATGTGTATATACTATATATATGTATACTATATATATGTGTATGTGTATATATATATTACATCAGAGAGCCTACCAAGAAGGCTATTGCAATTGCCTAGGCAAGAGATGCAGAGAACCTGAATTCAACCATTGTGGAAGGTGAGAAGAAGGGGACGTCAAGAGCTATTTCAGACAGTTGCCCTTTGGGAATGGGTTGGATATGGATCTTGTCTTTCTAAAAACATCCCAGAGTTCATCTCAGCCTTTTGTCCTCAGGCACTAATCCGTGACCCATGCATACTTAATCACCTTCCCGCATTTTTTACTGCTCGCTTTATATTAGGTGTACATATGCTTGTTTAAGGCTTGTCCAATTTGCAGTTTGTCTGGCTCAGGCACAGGATGCCTGGAGTTCAGGCAAAGGCCCTGCTGGCTGAGCCTCTAGGTAGGGATGTCTCAGGCAACAGTGGACAGATTCATGGAGGTTTTGAATGACAATCAGATGAGGATCTGTCCAGCCACCACGTTCATCCTTGAAGCTAAGATTGAGAAAAGAAGTGCTGGGAAAGTTGACCATGGAGATTGGCTGGCGCCTGGGTTTCATCAAACACTCATTGCAGAGTGAAAATCTAGGAAGCCCATCTCCAGCCTACCCCTCAGGCACAGCTCCCCCAGCTCCCCGGCCAGGCAGCCTTCCTCCCACACCTGCCTCCAGGGTGCCAGCTCTTAACATAGGTACCACAGGTACCATTCGGGGGATGCTCCAGCCCCTCTAGAGGAAGGGCAAAAAGGGGCAAGCAGTTTTTGTGTGTGTAGCTGGATCACCGTTTAACCTACTTAGACTGTGTTCATCTGAGGTTGCCAGTGGCGGAGGGACTTGCGGCAATTATGAAGGGCTAAGACCCCCAAAGCCATCTCATGGTGTTGTCACCCTCTTCAGGCCGTACTGAGCCTGGGGCAGTTGTTAATAGTGTCAGAGGCAGCTATTAGTCTCTGTGGTCTGCAGGTCCCCCTTTAAGAAAGTTTGATTATGTTATTTTAAGATGTTAGTTTGTGTTTTGGTTTTTCCCCAATACCTGTCCCCTGTTCCAAAGGGATAACTCAGTCCTCTAGATTTCTTTGGGGTAGAAATTTTTTTAAAAATCATTCAAAGACAACCTCTTGAACTGTCTCTCTTGAATTCCTGGGCTTACTCAAGAGATGATATCAGGTGTTCAAGATGCTGTTGAGCAAGGACAGCAAGGAGCGAGCAGGGTGAGGGGAGAGGAAGCTGAACCCTGCCCTGGCATCACCGTGGAGAAGGGTCAGGGTGTCCAAGGGGCATGACTGCATGGGCATGTTGGACCCTGCACACCAGCTTTACCAGCCTGGGCCAAGGTTCCCAGGTCACGAGGAGCAGTAACATGACCCAACACAGAGGTCTGTGGGACAAGGGACAAGGGGGAGATCAGCATGACATGGTGAGAGGCCCTTGCATACCCTGCCTCCTGGGCTCCAAGAAGCAATTCTCCAGGACTCCTGAGCGACCATGGGGAGGGGGAGGTAGCCTCAGTAATGGAGGAGATTAAATCCCCTGGGGCCAGTCAGGATGGGGCTCTGAGTTAGATTTAGGTTGGTTTAAATTTTTTAAAAATAAGACCTCTTTTGCCCTCCAGGATTTGTGGAGGAAGATTCATCCCTCCAACTGCAGCCAGGACACTTATTGGCTGTTCCAGGTGCACCTGTGAGCCAGGTGAACATGGGCCCAATGCAAGCGAGACCCTCCTTCCCTGGTCCCACAGACAGCCTCGTCAGGTCCCTCAAAGGAAGAGCTGAGAATGTGGTTTTGGGGACCACCTTGGTTGACTGGCTTCTGGGTCCCCTTCACAAGGTCGTGGTGAATTGTCAGTTCCTTGATGTTGTGCCAGACCCCTATTAACTTCAGTAGGGAGGGCACCAGGTTCAAGAGACCGAAGAAGAGACCCCGAGCCAGCATACGAGACCAGGGGCGTTATTAGTGGGAAACTTACACATGGGGATGTTCCCATGGTGGCACGCTGGGCAGAAGAACCACAGCCACTTGTGAAAAACATGCAGTTTACAGCATTTTCACTTCTCACCCTGCCCCTAACAGCCTCCACCTGGCAGCCTTCACTTAATCCAAAAGAAAGGGGCTCAATCCCCTGTACGGCCATGTCCCACTGGACAGCAGGGAAACTCGGACGTTCTCATAGATAAGAAATTAATCTCCAGCTCGGCCACTCCCAGAATCTTTAGCTCAGACTTCTGAACTGCTTTCAGGTGCATCCGCTGTACAGGGTCACTCTCAGGGTAGGCTTGAGTTATCACTCTCAGGTGTGTCTACCATACACTTGAACACATAAGCTCCCTGCGCCCTCACTGTGTCTAACCTGTCCGAGCAGAGCTCTCTGCCTCCAACTGCACCCACAGGTGCAGACCCCTGCCTGGGACCTTCTCTACATAGACACCCTATGTGCTACTCCTCCAAGAAAAAGTCTGTAAACTCTCTTTCTGTGCCTTCTTCACACAAATTAGCACAGTAAGGAAAAAAGAGACAACTTGGGAGCAGAAATCCCAATGATCCAGTTTGGACCCTACCACAATAGTTAAGACAAATCAGCTTCCGCCTCAGTTTTTCCACCCATAAAATGGGAATAACAGCTGCCTTACATCAAACGAAGTGCCATGTAAGTGGTAAAATGCTCTAAGGTTGTAAGGAGTTTTTAAAAGCAAGGGACCCTATTCATTTAGAGAACTGAACCCAGAACTTCAGAGGGTGAGAATGTTTCCTCAACTCTAGACATATGAGCCAGAGCTTTGGGCTCTAAGATCTCTGATTCACGTAAGAATAAACACAGAATCCATTAAATAAGGTTTGTGTGCCTCTTAAGACCACTCAGGTACTACAGTGGCTGCAGCAACGGGGTTGTGACCTGGCTCAGCCTCCAACTCTCCAAGCTTTAGCAAGTCCCGATCTTTTGGGAAAGTGCACCCAATAAGGAAACAACTGACTTAGTTCTGGTCCTGATTCTTTCACTCACTGGGTGTCATTTAACCTCAAGCAAGCTTTCTCAAGCGTGGAATCAAGAAAGTGGGGACAGAATGAAGACCATGAAGAGCACCTCCAACTCGAATTCCTCAGTCACCCCACCAGTGCAAAGGCAGGTCACGACAGCCCTGAAGATCCTCCTGCCTCATCCCGTTCCTGCCCATGAGTCCAGGAAGGGATGCAGAGCTGGGCAGAGCTAGTCGCTGACCTGCCCCTGGCCCCACAGGGCCTTTTAGGACCAGCAGCCCTTTCCGGCCTGCACTGCCCTGGGCCTATAGGGCCAAGAGTACATGCATGTGGAGAGATTGAGGAGGCTGGGAGCACAGGAGTACACAGCTGGTCCCCTCTGCCCAGGCCCACCCGGAGAGCCCCAGTGAGCTCACGTCTGCAGTAACCTCACTTCTCATAACTGCGACGGTGAGACACGCCTGGGAAGCCAAGCCCAGGTGAGAAGTGATGGCTGTCTCCTCAGGAATGTGCTGCCCAATTAACACTGCCTCCCAGATGGCTCCTGCGGAGGCTAGGACTACTCCCCCAGGGCGGTGCTGGCCAGCCTCCAGGCTGAGTCATTCTGTGAGCATTTATTGAGGGCCTACTATGCATCAGGCATAACAAGGAGGAATAAAAGCCACACTGGAGAGTACAGTCTGTCTGTCCCAGACACACTTTCGGAGACAGATTGTCAGAGAGCCTCAAGAGCTCTACTGGTGAAGCCCCCAGACCTCCATCAACCCAAAGCCCTCCCACTTCCTGACCATAGCTATAAGCCCTTAACTTGTTTCCCTCTCTTTTCAAAGCACCCACAATTCTCAATCTCCTTCTAGGCTCCTCTTCATCTTAAGCTGTATGAATCAGGCTGCTGCCTCCTCATTTTCCTGCTTCTGGGACAGTCTAAACCACCCACTGTCCATCTACAGACATTAGGTTTATTGCTTCCTGTCCTTGGCAAGGTGTCCAAGAGAGGCCACAAAGTGAGGCAACACCCATGTGTCTAGAGGATGGGTTCTCACTAGAGGTGCTCTTCAGGTTAATTACCTATGGAGGCAGGTCCTCAGGCAGGAAAGCCTAACTTGGAAGATAGGCCTCAGTTAGGCAAGGGGCCTCCCTCTCAAAGGGCATGTGCCCTGAGGGCTGAAGTTGGAAGAGGTTAGAAACCTCAGCGTGGCCTACATGGTATGTGGTCAAAGCAGTCATTCTTCTTGTTATAAGATCCAGTCTTTTATCTTTACTAGCTCTATATCTACATGTTAGGATTGCATCCCACCAGGAAAAAGAGACACCCCAAAGACCAGGCTTACATGATTTTGAGGGGCTATTTGTCTCATTTAATGAGAGCTCAGAGGTTAGGCAGTCAGGCTCTGACCATGGCTCCAATGTCATCAGGGGTCCAGGCTCCTTTTACCTTTCTACCCAGTCTCCCTTAGCATGTACTTCTTATCGTCACAAGATGGCTACCCCATCTCCAACATCAAGTTCAAATTCCAAGCAGGAAGATGAAGATCAAAGGATCAGTTGAGTCTCCATCCCTTTTAAGGAGCTTTCCTGGAAGCCTGGAAGTTCCACACAAGTTCTTAGACCCCATCGGCCAGAACTGGGTCACACAGCCACCTCTATTTGCAAGAAATAGAGACTGAGAAATGTGTTTTTAGTTGATCATTTGCTGCCACCAACAACATCAGATTTGGCTAAATGAGGAATAAAAACTGGTATAGAACTTGTAAGGAGAGAGATGTATAGGAGCAAAGGGGAAAACTGCCCCCTTTTCCTGTGAAGGGGCTCCCACTTGGTCACAGGTCAGGCTCTCAATGACTTAAGACAAGACGAGAGGGGGACCTCGTCCAATTTTTATTTTGGGGACTCAGTGGTTTTTCTAAGTAGACACTGGACTGGTCAGAACCACAAAACTGACCAGTCTGCAAGGCTGAATTGAAGAGCAGGGTTTTGGGGTTTTAGGTGTATGTTCTACCTTATGGTACCCACTTTATGGCATAAGAACACAGAAAGACAAAGACAAAGGAAAACAGGATTTCTGGGAGGAAAAAGGATCAGATAACATGAATATTCATTCAAAAAGTACACCAGAGTTGCCATACCCAAGACTAGTCACACAAATGCTTTTCTCCCATTAATTAAGATTTAGGAGAGGGCCGGGCGCGGTGGCTCAAGCCTGTAATCCCAGCACTTTGGGAGGCCGAGACGGGCGGATCACGAGGTCAGGAGATCGAGACCATCCTGGCTAACATGGTGAAACCCCGTCTCTACTAAAAATACAAAAAAAAACTAGCCGGGCGACCTGGCAGGCGCCTGTAGTCCCAGCTACTCGGGAGGCTGAGGTAGGAGAATGGCGGGAACCCGGGAGGCGGAGCTTGCAGTGAGCTGAGATCCGGCCACTGCACTCCAGCCTGGGCGCCAGAGCGAGACTCCGTTTCAAAAAAAAAAAAAAAAAAAAAAAAAAAAAAAAAAAAAAAGATTTAGGAGAGAAAAAGGCAGTGATTTTTACCATTTGCTCAACCAGATTCCACAGAAAGAGAGATTGAAAGCCTGGCTGGTGAAAATTTCTTACCCTTCTATTGACTTGTGAGGTCCTGAGTTCTTTTCATGGAAGCTTCCAGAGGAGCAGAGCAGCATTGATGTGCTGCTCACAGTGCCAAAACTGTAGGGGAAGTTTGCTAAAAACCAACGGAGAAAAGGCAGATTAATAGAAGAAAAGGCATACAAATTTTATTAATATGCATGGAAGGGGAGTGGGGGAAGAGAAAATCATAGAGTGATTAGCTCAACCCTGCAATGGGGTATAAAAGTTTATACACCCTCAATATGATTTGGATTTGTGTCCCTGCCCAAATCTCATGTTGAATTGGTGGAGGGGCCTGGTGGGAAGTGATTGGATCATGGGGGCTGTTCTCATGATTGTGAGTGAGTTCTCACGAGATCTGATGGTTTAAAAGCATGTGGCACTTTCCCTTCACTCTGTCTCTCCTGCTCTGCCATGGTTAGGTGTGCTTGCTTTCTCTTCACCTTCTGCAATGATTCTAAGCTCCTGAGGCCTCCCACCCATGCTTCCTGCACAGCCTGCAAAACTGTAAGTCCATTAAACCTCTGTTCTTCATAATTACCAGTTTCAGGTAGTTCTTCATAGCAGTGTGAGAATGGATTAATACAGAAAACTGATGCCAGGAGTGGGCATTGCTATAAAGATACCTGAAAATGTGGTATCAGTTTTGAAACTGGGTAACAGGCAGAGGTTGGAACAGTTTGGAGGGCTCAGAAGAAGACAGGAAGATGTGGGAAAGTTTGGAACTTCCTAGACACTTGTTGAATGGTTTTGATCAAGATGCTGATGGTGATATGGACAATGAAGTCCAGGCTGAGGTGGTCTCAGATGGAGATGAGGAACTTATTGGGAACTGGAGTAAAGGTCATTCTTGCTATGCTTCAGCAAAGAGACTAACAGCATTTTGCCCCAGCCCTAGAGATCTGTGGCACTTTGAACTTGAGAGAGATGATTGAGGGTATCTGGTGGAAGACATTTGTAAGCAGCAAAGCATTCAAGAGGTGACTTGACCTGGCTGCTCCTAACAGTGTACAGTCATATGTGTTCACAAAGTGATGATCTGAAATCAGAACTTTTGTTTAAAAGGGAAGCAGCACATAAACGTTTGGAAAATTTGCAGCCTGACCATGTGGTAGAAAAGAAAAATCTATTTTCTAGGAAGAAATTCAAGCTGGATGCCAAGCACGGTGGCTCACGCCTGTAATCCCAGCACTTTGGGAGGTTGAGGAGGGTGGATCACCTGAGGTCAGGAGTTCAAGACCAGCCTGGACAACATGGTGAAACCCTGTCTCTACTAATAATACAAAAATTAGCTGGACGTGGTGGTGGGCACCTGTAATCCCAGCTACTCAGGTGACTGAGACAGGAGAATTGCTTGAACCTGGGAGGCAGAGGTTGCAGTGAGCCATGATTGCTCCACTGCACTCCAGCCTGGGCAACAAGAGTGAGACTCTGACTTGGCGAGGGCATGGGGGCCAGGATGGAAAAAATTCAAGCCAGCTGCAGAAATCTGCATAAGTAAAGAGGAGCTGAATGTTAATAACCAAGACAATGGGGAAAATGTCTCCAGGGCGTGTCAGAGATCTTTGTGGCAGCACCTCCCATCATAGGCATGGAGGCCTTGGAGGAAAAAATGGTCTTACGCGCCAGGCCCAGGGCCCCTGCTGCTCTGGGCAGCATCAGGATATGGCATCCTGCCTCCCAGTCACTCCAGCTCTAGCTGTGGCTAAAAGGGGCCAAGGTACAGCTCAGGCTGTTGCTTCAGAGGGTTCAAGCCCCAAGTCTTGGCAGCTTCCATATGGTGTTGGGTCTGCAGGTGTGCAGAAGGCAAGAGCTGAGGCTTAGAAGCCTTCACCTAGATTTTAGAGGATGTATGGAAATGCCTGGATGGTCCAGGCAGAAGTCTGCTGCATGGGCAGAGCCGCCCTCATGAAAAACCTCTACTAGGGCATTGCGAGGGGAAATATGGGGTTGGAGCCCCCACAGAGTCCCCACTGGGGCACTGCCTGGTGGAGCTGTGAGAAGAAGGCCACCATCCTCCAGACCCTAGAATAGTAGATCCACTGACAGCTTGCACTGTGCACCTGGAAAAGTAGTAGGCACTCAACACCAGCCCATGAAAGCAGCCAAAGGGGCGGTACCCTGCAGAGCCATAAGGGCAGAGCTGTCCAAAGCCTTAGGAGCCCACTGCTTGTATCAGCATGCTCTGAATGTGACACATGGAGTCAAAGGAGATTATTTTGGAGCTTTAAAATTTGGCTGGGTCTGGTAGCTCACACCTGTAATCCTAGCACTTTGGGAGGCCGAGACATGAGGATTGCTTGAGGCCAGGAGTCTGAGACCAGCCTGGGTAACATGGCAAAACACCATCTCTACCAAAAAAGAAAAAAATACACACATACAAATTAGCCAGGCATGGTGGTACATTCCTGTAGTCCCAGCTACTTGGGAGGCTGAGGAGGGAGGGTGGTTTGAGCCCAGGAGACAGAGGATGCAGTGAGCTGAGATCATAACCCTGCACTCTAGCCTGGGCAATGGAGCCAGACCCCATCTCAAAAAAATAAAAAGATTTAATGACTGCCCTATTGTGTTTCAAACTTGCACGAGGCCTGTAGCCCCTTTGTTTTGGCCAATTTCTCCCATTTGGAATGGGAGCATTTACTCAATGCCAGTACCTCCATTGTATCTTGCAAGTAACTAAATTGTTTTTGAATTTACAGGCTCATAGGCAGAAGGGACTTGCCTTGTCTCAAATGAGACTTTGTCAGAGGCATGTGAACCAGAACAACTCCATCTTGAATAGGAGCTGGGTACAATGAGGCTGAAACCTACTGGGTTGCATTCCCAGACAGTTAAGGCATTCTAAGTCACAGGATGAGATGGGAGGTCAGCACAAGATACAGGTCATAAAGACCTTGCTGATATAACAGGCTTCAGGAAAGAAGCCAGCTAAATCATACCAAAACCAAAATGGCCATGAGAGTGACCACTGGTCGTCCTCACTGCTACATTCCCACCAGTGCCATGACAGTTTACAAATGCCATGGCAATGTCAGGAAGTTACCCTATATGGTCTAAAAAGGGGAAGCATGAATAATCCACCCCTCGTTCAGCATATCATCAAGAAATAACCATAAAAATGGGCAACCAGCAGCACTCGTGGCTGCCCTGTCTATGAAGTAGCCATTCTTTTATTCCTTTACTTTCCTAATAAACTTGCTTTCACTTTGCACTGCAGACTCACCCTGAATTCTTTCTTGAGCGAGATCCAAGAACTCTCTCTTGGGGTCTGGATCGGGACGGACCCCTTTCCTGTAACAACTTTGGACTTGGACTTTTCAGTTAATGCTGGGATGAGTTAAGACTTTGGGGGACTGCTGAGAAGGGATAATTGTATTTTGCAATGTGAGAAAGACATGAGATTTGGGAGGAGTCAGGATAGAATGATATGGTTCGGATTTGTATCCCTGCCCAAATCTCATGTTGAATTGGAGGAGGGGACTCATGGGAAGTGATTGGATCATGGGGGCTGTTCTCCTGATAGTGAGTGAGTTCTCACAAGATCTGATGGTTTAGAAGTGTGTGGCACTTTTCCCTTCACTCTCTCTCTGCGGCTCTGCCATGCTAAGATGTGTTTGCTTCCCATTTACCTTCTGCCATGATTGTAAGTTTCCTGAGGCCTCCCACCCATGCCTCCCGTACAGCCTGTGGAACTGTGATTCAATTAAACCTCTTTTCTTCATAATTACCCAGTCTCAGGTAGTTCTTTTTTTTTTTTTTTTTTTTTTTGAGATGGAGTCTTGCTCTGTTGCCCAGGCTGGAGTGCAGTGGCGCGATGTAGGCTCACTGCAACCTTCGCCTCCTGGGTTCAAGCGATTCTCCTGCTTCAACCTCCCAAGTAGCTGGGACTACAGGTGCCCACCACCACGCCCAGCTAATTTTTTTTTGTATTTTTAGTAGAGACAGGGTTTCACCATGTTAGCCGGGATGGTCTCGATCTCCTGATCTCGTGATCCGCCCACTTTGGCCTCCCAAAGTGCTGGGATTACAGGCTTGAGCCACCGTGCTTGGCCTTAGATAGTTCTTTATAGCAGTGTGAGAATGATATAACCCTTCTTTCCAGGGGAGAAAGAAGATGGGGAATGTAAGCAGTTCTTTTGAGGGGCAGTAAATGATTAGGGAGAATGAATAGGCAAGGCAGGCACATTAACTTGTAAATGATTCTCTTTGCAATTTGAAAGGGCAGGAAAGGCAGGCATTATCTTGTGAAAAATTCCATCCAGGCATGATTGCATTCTTCAGTCTTCTCTGCCATAGATCATGATATGTCAGGGATGGGATACAAACTCTTGGTAAGAAGTTTTCTTGGCCAGACACAGTGGCTCATGCCTGTAATCCCAGCACATTGGGAAGCTGAGGCAGGAGGATTGCTTGAGCCCAGGAGTTTGAGACCAGCCTGGGCAACATGGGGAGACCCCATCGCTAGTAAAAATTTAAAACTTAGCCAGGCATGGTGGTGCACACCTGTGGTCCCAACTACTTGGGAGGTTGAGGTGGGAGGTATAATCCAAAAGAGTATCAGAGGTAAGTCTCAATTAATTTAGGAGTTTATTTTGACAAGGTTAAGGACATACCTGTGACATAGCCTCAGGAGGTCCTAACGACATGTGCCCAAGGTAGTCAGGTACAGCTTGCTTTTAAACATTTTTGGGAGACATGAGACAACAATAATTATGTGCAAGATCTACACTGGTTGTGTCCAGTAAGGCAGGACAACTCGAAGGGTGGCGAGGTGGGGGTCTTTCAGGTCAGAAGTAGATAAGAGACAAAATGTTGCATTCTTTTGAGTCCTAGATCCGCCTTCCACTGAATACACACTTTGGTCTGGTTCAGTACACCTGCATTTTTACATACACCATAGGGCAGAGGAGGAAATCAAATACACATTTGTCTCAGGTGAGCCTCAGAAGGATGACTTTGAGTCCTGTCTGTCTTTTGTCTGCAAGGAAATTCCTTGTGGGCAAATTGTGAAGGGTGTATGTAGCTTTTGATCTTTGTAGCTACCTTACTTAGGAATAAAATGGGAGGCAGAATTGCCTGACATAGTCTCCAGCTTGACTTTTCCCTTGGCTTCATGATTTGGGGGTCCTGAGATTTATTTTTCTTTCACAATGGTAATGAGGCATGTGTGACTCCCCCTTCCCATCATGGCCTGAACTAGTTTTTCAGGTTAACTTTGCAACGCCCTTGGCCAAGAGGAGGAGTCCATTCAGATGGCTGGGGGTAGAGGAGGCTTAGTTTTATTCTTGTTTCACAGAGGACTGCTTGAGCCCCAGATTTTGAGACTTCAATGAGCTGTGATGGCACCACTGTACTTGAGCCTGGACAACAGAGCAAAACGCTGTCTCAAAAAAAAAAGAAAACAAAAAACAAAAAAGAACTTTCTTGATGAGACAAGGAAATTCCAGAAAGATTCTTCCCTTGTGCTTGGGGTTGAGGGGAGGAACAAGACAAGGTTAGAGGGACCTTGATTCTGAAGCTTGTTTTCTTTTAATTCTCAAAAGCACTCAGTATGCTCAAACACCATATTTTGGGGAATCATTTTCTGTGACCCAACAGATGAAAAAAAAAAAAAAACATTTCAAGAAGGAGAAGAGGCGGATCAGAGATGTGAGAGGGGAAGTACAGGGTCCTCGTTGCCTCTTACTAAAGACTCAGTGGGCTGACTGTGGCCAGTGGTCAGGCAGGTGGCTAGACAACAGCAGGTACATTGGTATTCCCCACAGGAGAAAGAGGAAAATATGGAGGTGGCAGAAACCTGAGGGGTCACCAGCTTACCTCTCCATTGACAAGTGGGCCCCTTATTCATCCCATTTCAGAATATCTCCTCTCCCTCAGCATCATCTTTAATAATTTCACCTGGTTAATGCCTGTGCTCAACCCTTTCTGCTGCAGGCTGGGCTCGACCTGGCAGTACGAACAAAGAAACCCACCCATTCAAAAGTACCCTCTAGGCTGGGCACGGTGGCTCACACCTGTATTCCCAGCACTTTCGGAGGCCAAGGCAGGCAGATCACTTGAGGTCAGGAGTTTCAGGCCAGCCTGATCAACATGGTGAGACCTGTCTCTACTAAAAGTACAAAAATTAGCCAAGCGTGGTGGCAGGCGCCTCTAATCCCAGCTACTTGTGAGGCAGAGACAGGAGAATCGCTTGAACCCGGGAGGTGGAGGTTGCAGTGAGCTGAGATTGTGCTACTGTACTAAAGCCTGGGGGACAGAGCGAGACTCCATCTCAAAACAAACAAACAAACAAAAAGTGCTTTCTAACCTCTTGTGTGCGTGCCTGTTTTTGTGGCGGTCTGGGGAAAGGGGTCCCTACTACAGAATGAGTCTACTCCTTGGTGCCTCTTGGCACCTAATTGGCTTGCAAAGCTCAGCTCTGGGGTACGTTCCTGCGAGAAGCCAGCAGGACTCCCCATGGAAGCTTTCCCTCAGACTGGGCCCCTGAGGGGCCTTCAAGCAGCACTTTTATCTACAGTATTGGAGGGGTCGATGAAGCCTCTGGTTCCACTCCTGGACTGAGGACAGGTTCCAATGTAATTGCCCAACGGGTTCTCCTTGCCCACTGCCCAGAGCTAATTCATCAAGATAAGGGAATTGCAATAGAGAATTTAATTCATGCAGAGCCCGCTGAATGAGATACTGGAGTTTTATCACCCAAATAAGTCTCCCTGACAATTCAGAGACTGGGGTTTTTTAACGATAATTTGGCTGGTAGGGTACCAGACAGTGGGGAATACTGATTGGTCAGGTTGGAGATGAAATCATAGGGGTTCTAAGTGGGTTCTTCTTACTTCTAATCCTGGGTGGGACTGCAGAACTGGCTGAGCCAGATAACTGGTCTGGGTACTGCCATCTGGTGCCTCAGAATGCAGGGTCTGAAAAATATCCCCAGCACCGATCTTAGATTTTACAATAGTGATGTTATCCCTTGGAGCAATTGGGAAGGTTTGGAATCTTGTGACCTCTGGCTGGATGACTCCTAAACCATAATTTCTAATCTTGTGGCTAATTTGTTAGTCTTACAAAGGCAGTCTGGTCCCCAGGCAAGAAAGGGGCTTGTTTTGGGAAAGGGCTGTTATCTTTGCTTCGAAGTTCAACTATAAACTAAATTCCTCCCAAAGTTAGTTTGGTCTATGCCCAGGAATGAACAAGGGCAGCTTGGAGATTAGAAGCAAGGTGGAATTGGGTAAGTCAGATCTCTTTCACCGTCATAGTTTTCTCATAATTTCTGCAAAGGCAGTTTCTCTGGATGCTCTGCATCTGTGTAACCTCAGCGACTACACAGCTCCTGTGCTCTAAAGAATATTTCAGAATGGCTTCGGTAGCCGGCAGCACCTTCCTCTTCTTGCAGCAGAGAAGTGTTTTGCTCGGGAAACTTGACTGGAGCCTTTCCCAGCCTATCTAGCGAACAGCAGAGCATCCTCCGGACTCCGCAGACGACCCCGGCCGGACAGCCAGGCTCGCGGCTCCCCGGCGCTCTCTGCCGCCCTCTCCCGGAACCGAGGGAGCGAGACAGCGGCGACGTTGACGGGAAGGCCTCCGGAGCCACGAAGAGCGCACGCGCGAGCGCGCTCCGGCATCCCCCGAGCGGGCTTGGCATTTAGCGCCTGCGCGCTGAGTGCGTGCCGCTCCGCCTATCGAAGAGGCTGGTAAGTCCTCAAGCTGGCAGGTGGTCGCGGGAGCGGCTGGAGAGGAGCTACTGAGAGTTCGTGCCCTCCAGGTCTGGGACGCTGGCGTTCGCTCCTGCCTGGGCCACTTTGGTGGGCTCAGAGCATCGCTTTTTGCCAGGGGGCGTGACCTGAGCCCGCCTCCTGGGGCTGGGGGTGGAGAAGAATGGGAATCGTTAAGGCCCCTTATCAGTTTGGTGCCTGTTTGTTGCTCGAGGAAGGCATAGAACTTACAAATAGTGAAGAGGAAGGGGCGAGGCTGGACCAGGTGGGAGTGGGGGTGCCCCAAGTCCCAGGGCGGTGAGGATCGAGGCAGGTGCGCGAAAGGCAGGCCCTGTTCCTCCTCCCCACCCCCACCGGCTGTGAGTGGCGGATAAGAGGGAAGTGGGGAGCAGTACTACAAAATGGGGGTCCCGATGGAAATCGTACAGCTGTTGGGACCACACCCAGGGCGGCAACTTGTTATTTCTGCGTTTTTAATTTTCTTATAGAAACAAGCGATTGGCCGGGCGCAGTGGCTCACGCCTGTAATCCCAGCACTTTGGGAGGCCGAGGCGGGCGGATCAGGAGGTCAGGAGATCGAGACCATCCTGGCTAACACGGTGAAACCCCGTCTCTACTAAAAATACAAAAAACTAGCCGGGCAAGGTGGCGGCGCCTGTAGTCCCAGCTACTCGGGAGGCTGAGGCAGGAGAATGGCGTGAACCCGGGAGGCGGAGCTTGCAGTGAGCCGAGATCGTGCCACTGCACTCCAGCCTGGGTGACAGAGGAAACTCCGTCTCAAAAAAAAAAAAAAAAAAAAAAAGAAGCGATTTCTGTCGTGATTCACCGGGGCCGCTAACGTGCACTCCCTCTTTTCATCTTAGGACATGACACCAGTGGCATATCACAGCCATGGGGTCTCAGCATTCAGCTGCTGCTCGCCCCTCCTCCTGCAGGCGAAAGCAAGAAGATGACAGGGACGGTTTGCTGGCTGAACGAGAGCAGGAAGAAGCCATTGCTCAGTTCCCATATGTGGAATTCACCGGGAGAGATAGCATCACCTGTCTCACGTGCCAGGGGACAGGCTACATTCCAACAGGTGATCACGGAGGGATGATTCCCTGATGAGAATCCCAAGGTACCTTTGGAGTTCTCCTGTCTGCCCAGACAACTTTTCTTGTAGGCAGTAATACCATAACAGTCAGAGACAGTGCCCTGGACAGGAGCCAGTTCGACTGACTTAATACACTTGGGCAGTTCCACAACTTCTCTTCCTCTCCTTATTTTTCCAACCCTTTCTTCTTTTCTTCACCTCCACTCTTGTTCTTTTCCTGAGGTTTGGAATATTCCGTTTGCTCTATGTTGTGGGGTTAGTTGACAGGCACCTTTCTTTATCGCTGTCACTCACAAGGACTGGGACAGCTTTGCAGGGAAACCATCTTGGAAGCTGCTTTTCAAGGAAATGGACAGCTAATCCTTAACAGCCTAAGGTCAGAAAAATATATCAGGTCAGGAGAGAGAGACAAATACTCAACCTTGGTACAGGATCATCTATTACTATTAACAAGTTGGCCCTCAGAAAATCTTTAACAGTTGAGCTGGAGAGTCACGGAAATTTAGAGCTGGTTAGAACCTTACAAATAATTTACTCCAAAGCTTCCATATGAAAGGCGAGGAAACCATGGCCTTGAGAGATTCAACGACTCTGCCAAGCCGGTGTAGTAAAGCCAGAACAGGATTCCAGGTTTTTCAGCTTCCACGTCACTACGCTAGCAGCACTGATAGATGTTTTATAATTTGTGGCACTTTCTTGTTTCTTGTTTATTAGACCCAACATGTGAATTTCACTAGTATTTTTAAAAACGTCTCATTCCAGAAGAATATTTGTTGTGGCAGCCTCAAGTGAGACATGAAGGAAAGTACTGCCAACACATGGGATTTACAAAATAATTGTTTGGCTCTTTTCTAGAGCAAGTAAATGAGTTGGTGGCTTTGATCCCACACAGTGATCAGAGATTGCGCCCTCAGCGAACGTGAGTTACCTGCCTCTCACCTGTTAATACCTACTTCTGTCCCTAATCTCTTTCTATATGTGTGAATGCCAGTTAATTCTTTGAAAAGTACATACGTTCTTATAAGTTCCCCATTTTCCTTATAACTGTTTGCCCAAGCAGGGTATCTCTGCCCCCATCACAATCTGGGGAAAGAAACTTGAAGCTGGAAATACTTTAAAGGTCAAGGAATGGAATTAGAAGAAATTGGGAAAGTGGGGTGTTCTGGGAGGTGTGGGACTGTCTCTGTCCACATAGCTCCTTTCTTCAGCTTTTCTTCCCAGAGTGCAAACAGTGTTCAAAGGAGTTTTAAAAGATTTCTCCCGCTTCGCTGCTTCTTGACTGGTTTATGGTTCCTGACTCTTGGAACTTCCCTTTCACTCCCTTCTCTTTCCTGGTTTTGTGTTTAATCTTGACACACTGAACTTTGATATCTGAATGCCTGGGTCGGTCATGTGCTGTGTCATTTGCAGTAAGCAATATGTCCTCCTGTCCATCCTGCTTTGTCTCCTGGCATCTGGTTTGGTGGTTTTCTTCCTGTTTCCACATTCAGTCCTTGTGGATGATGACGGCATCAAAGTGGTGAAAGTCACATTTAATAAGCAAGACTCCCTTGTAATTCTCACCATCATGGTAAGCCTTAGGGTCTCATTCTCTGGGTTGTACACCTGCCAGGCTGGGACCCAGGACACTTACACTTGTTTCCTGACTTGCCCCGATGTAGGCCACCCTGAAAATCAGGAACTCCAACTTCTACCCGGTGGCAGTGACCAGCTTGTCCAGCCAGATTCAGTACATGAACACAGTGGTCGGTACATATGTGACTACTAACGTCTCCCTTATTCCACCTCGGAGTGAGCAACTGGTATGCTGTTCTTTTAGGAACCTTGCCCCACAGGCCTGAGAGAAGAGTAGGGGGCTGCAGGAATGCCATAGCTGTGTCACTTTCCTTTTTGTCTTCTCATTTCTACTTGTAGGAACTGGTGGTGAGGAAAACCTGATGGGCCCTGTAATTATAAATAATTGTGAGAAAAACCAGCTAGCATTTAAGCATCTGGGGAGCAGAATAATTTGTAAGAGAAAAAGATTTGCTACAAATTAAGAAGCAGCGGAGTTATAGCCTGAGGTCCATTGGCCTCTCAAAAGGGAAGAGGTTGGCAGTATCTATTAGAGGCTCATAGACTGTATTAGGGACAATCTCAGGGAAGTATTTTGTATGTGATGGAAAAATGACCCAAGGTCTTTGAATTGCTAATAACACTGTTCTGTGTCAAGCCTGCTTGGTCACAGACCAACTCTGGTATCTTATTTTCAGGTGAATTTTACCGGGAAGGCCGAGATGGGAGGACCGTTTTCCTATGTGTAGTAAGGACACTGTTCTCTATGTGTGTGCTCTCTACTGGAGGAAAGGGATTCAAAGTCATACTTCATTGATTGGGGCCTGGTCCTGCCTTAGGTCTCAGCTTTTGGCCTATAGGTTCCCTGGCTTTGGATGTATTGAGATTTATTTGAAGAATGTATTATTATTATTATGCATGTATTTGAAGAATGTATTATTTGATATGTGACGGAAGTGCTGGAACTTCTAAAAGACAACGTTAAGCCACTGAGGTTCCAAGCGCCAGCACTTATATGATGGGTTTGAAAAAAACAGAAAGTGGTAGGATGCTGTGGGAGGATGAAAACGACAGTGGCAGGGACTGAGAGCTGACGAGCCTTGGCAGCACTGAGGTCGGAAGGGGGAGGGGGTTCACCCCAAACAGGACAGTATAGCTCTGCACTCTTCTGCTGAGGCTTTTTAAAACAAACAAACAAACAAAAAACACTAACTATTTCCATATTTGCTGTTTGGTAGCTTCTTCTGCACGGTACCTGATATCCTGGTGCACAACATAGTGATCTTCATGCGGTGCGTCTCTCTTCCCTATCCTGACGGATAATTCTTTGAAAAGTACATACGTTCTTATAAGTTCCCCATTTTCCTTATAACTGCCCAAGCAGGGTATCTCTGCCCCCATCACAATCTGGGGAAAGAAACTTGAAGCTGGAAATACTTTAAAGGTCAAGGAATGGAATTAGAAGAAATTGGGAAAGTGGGGTGTGTGAGCCTACCACCTTTGCTCAGGAGGCCCCTGTGTGGCCACAGGGCAGAGGCATCTAGCCCGAGGGGACACCCAATGCCTCACAGGCACAGATACAGTAGACCCTTGGTGTTCTCTAGATGTGGTGTCCACATGCCCTTCACAAATCACCAGTCACCCTGAGCAGTCAAACATTTTCTCCATAAAATGGGTATAGTTTAACTAAACACAATGTCCCCTCAGAATCCAAATGAGACAGTCATGAACAGAATAGCTTTCTCAACATGTTAAGTACTGAGCATTTGACCAGACTTCCTCTCTAGCCACACAGATTACCACATGTCATGGACCTTTAGGGTTGTTTCTGGAATCATGACTGTTAAATTTGCAAGTGACAAGACTGCTGCAGACATGAAATATGAGGGGTTAGAGCAGAGTTTCTCAGCCTTGACACTGTGAAAATTTTGGGCCAGCCCTTTGTTGTAGGAGGCTGTTCTGTGCATTGTAGGATGTTTAGCAGTATTTGTGGCCTCTACCCACTAGATCCCAGTAGTAAACCCTCCAATCCTTAGTTGTAACAACCCAGAATGTCTTCAGGCATTGCCAGAAGTCTCCTGTGGGGTAAAATCATTCCCAGTTGAGAACCCTTGTTTAGAAGGCCACCTCCTGGCACAGTATCTCTATGAATGTGGAAAGATTTTCTCGCCTCCTGGTTACATAACCATGAGGGTATGTGCCTGGGGCCCCTGGGTATTGTTGCCTGAACTTGCAAAAAATTTCCTGGGACATTTTTATGGCTTATTTCATCCCCTAAACATAATTAATTCTTCTTGGTTTTCTTTTCCCTAGAACTTCAGTGAAGATTTCATACATTGGCCTCATGACCCAGAGCTCCTTGGAGACACATCACTATGTGGATTGTGGAGGAAATTCCACAGCTATTTAACAACTGTTATTGGTTCTTCCACATAGCACCTGTAGAAGAGAGCACAGCATCTGTTCCCAAGGCCTGAGTTCTGTACCTACCCACATGTGGTATAAGCAGAGGAGGAATTAACTCCCAGCAAACATCCTCCTGCCACTTAGGAGGAGACACCTCCCTATGGTACCACTTATGTTTCTCAGAACCAGCAGAATCACTGCCCAGTGCCTAGCCTGTGCCCAGCAAATAGTTCTCACTCAATAAAGGTTTTCAGAATTTAATACAGATCTTTTCAGCTGTTCTTAGGGCATTATAAATGGAAATCATAACGTGGTTCTAGGTTATCAAACCATGGGGTGACGTGGAGTTAGGACTGTGAGTGAGCTGCAGGCCATTATCAGTGCCTCATCTGTGCAGAAGTGGCAGCAGAGAGGAACCATCCGAATACCTAAGAGAAAACAGACCTATTCAGGATGTGAATTTGTTTCAGCTGTTCCCAAAGGCCTGGGAGCTTTTCAAAAAGAAAGAAGTGTGTTGGCTTTTTTTTTTAGAACGTTAGAATTGTTTTTACCAAGAGTCTACATGGGGCTTGATTCACCCTTCATCCATTGGCTGGAACATGGATTGGGGATTGATAGAAAAATAAACCCTGCTTTTGATTCATCTGTGTCTCCTCTGATTGCCTGGGTGTCTTTGTAGGGATCTCTGGGGGAACCGTAGAATAGTTCCCTGCCAAGTGGGTCAGGATGGAATGGGAGGAAAGAGATTGTACTGATTGTACTCCCATTCCCATGAGTTCCTGTCACAGCAAGCAGCCTCGTTTTCCTCCATCTGCCACTTGCAGAGCGGGGCTACCCTTTTCCCTTCCAGGACAGAGCACTCAGTGCCCCCTGGAGGTTGGAATTCAGTCTTGAATAAGACATCCTGGTTTGAGGTTGTAAGTTTCTTGGGTCATCTCCACCTGCTCTGCCACCTAAGGTTAGGCTACAGCCCCAGGATGGCAGAGAATCTAGTTAAGAAGCTTGAGTGGTCAGGTGTCAGAAGTTAGCTCTTCCCATAGCACTGGGACCTCAGGAAACCCTAACAACAATAGATGGTGGCTGGGGTTGTATATTAGTTTTTGTCTCCATTCCCATAGCTTGGTTTTCAATATTTGCGTAATGATCTGTATAGTGTTGAATCTTCAAACTAAGGCTAAATTTCACGACTGTTGGGCTGACTTCGACCATAACGGAGGAACCCAGAAGCTGAGGGTTAAGTTTCAGTGTTGCCCTGGATCATGTAGTGACACGTGTACATGACAGTGATGACTGATGTGGATTGCTGATGGGATATCACCACTTACACAGAAGCAAATGTGCACCGTTTCTGAGAATGTTGCCCTAATCAAAACATGCCCTAAACACATGAAGATGTTCACATTGCTACATTTGCTCTTTAGTTTTCCTATTTTCCAAATAGCCTATGTAGCAGCTTTTTCATGGAATTTTGAAAAAGATACTCATACTGGTACTTCAGTTTTGAAACATTTTTCTTTTGTGATCATATGCCTTAGTAACATTTCTTGCTTTTGATATTATCTTAAAATCCAGTTGTTATTTTAGAATGAGAGCGCTTACATTTTAAAAACATATAGCAATAAATCCGATGTTATAATACTATCAATTTCCGTATCTGTTTACATTATTATCATCTCAGACTGCACTTTGGGATGTTCTGCATAGCTTTATTGTAGTGTCTCTCAATTCTTGAACAAATGCCTGGAATATTCTCTCAGCACCCCCGAATAGAAAGAGGAAGTGGCTGGCTTTGGTGTCATTGTCATCACCATTGTGTTCCCGATGGATTGAAGTTTTCAGAGTGTGTTTCTTGGAGAGAGGCTTTGCTAGCTATCTCTTCTCTGTAGTTTCTGGCTTAGCCAGAAACTATACTTATCTGTACTGTGACCTCTTTCTTATCTCGAACTACTTATCCTGTATCACCTGGTTGAAGAGTTGCTGCATACAGAGATGTCCATTCATTTATTTACTCACTCGAGAAAGTATTTATTGAGTACCTGCTGTATGCCTAGGATTGCAATTTCTAATGCATTTTGTCCAGAGTCATAGCTAGAGTTTAAAACACCATCACACATCTTTTATGCTCACCAGGCCTTATATAGGCCACAGTTTATCTCCACCAACTGTTCTGCAACCCTAGGTACCTCAATGCAGGACCTCCACGATCTCTGGGTCAACTCTCAGGGATTCAAGCCGAAAGTGTGAAAGAAATTATTAAAAGAATCAGCCTATTTGTTTAAAGCACTACATGAATCAATAGGGTCCCAGGTATTTTCTCTGGACAAAATAATCCTTATTCTTTGCCTTGATAAATAAAATTCTTTATTACCTGGTTAGCACTCCTTTAAGATTCTGTGTTCTTTCAGTTGTTTAGAAGGGAACCCACTTCAGAAGTTCTGTGATTTGCACAGTATCCAAGGGATTTGGAAGTAAGTCTTAGCAGGAGCTGAGACTGCTAACTCCTAGTCCAAAGCCTTTGATGCCAGACACTTCCATGGAGATGAGAAGGCTCAAGAGAGGGAAAGCCTGGCCCAGCCCCTTAAAATCAGCAAGCTGGGTCTTTCCACTCAGTCCTGCTGAGTGGAATTTATCCTGAGTCCTGCTGGGGTCGGGAATTTATCCGACTGGTTATTCTGACCAGTGAGACTATCTCCTTTCTGGAGGCATCAGGGATCACAGAAGTTAGTAATGATCCTGGTTATTCTCACCTTCCCCTCTGGGCCAAGGGAGGACAAGGAAGCAGCACAGGGAGCACAGCCCTGCCAGCCAGGGTGGCGATTTCCACCTGACCCTAGTGCAGGCAGAGGTAGAGCTTTCTGTGCACCGCCCTGGGCTCTTCCTTCTGCTTCATGCGGCAGTTACCTAGGGGGTAGCTGCTATTACTTCTAGGTTTGACTAGGCACTCAAGAAGCAGGTGAACTGCAAGGAATCACCTTGATCCTGGAACTTATCTTGCAGAGGTCTAAGCTGATGGTCACAATCTACTGAACTACTTAATTAAGAGTAAGTAGGCTCTGGAGTTTGACAGGTTGGAGCAGAGCTCAACACTCTAGCTCCAGCTAGGAACTCATATATGTCACCTCTCTTCCGACCCTAATTAGTGCTCTTGGTAGGTGGAAGGGTTGTTTAACTTATGAGATAGCTATTCTAATTATGTGTTTTCAGTGATCATGTTTTCATTTTACTCCTTTGTCATGAACTAGTTCTGACGGGGTATGTATTATTATTGTAGATGTATATGTATCTATGTGTATATACATACATATATAAACCTAGGTATATATTATATAATAATATATAGGTACATTCTATATATTATATAATAATATGTAGGTATAGATTATTATAATTATCTGGTGATAATTTATATCATAAATTGAGTATTAATACATACAAATCCAACACAAGTATCTTATTTATTTTTACTATTTAATAGAAAAGCTGTCAACCTTAACGTGGAGGAAGCAGGGGCAGGGATGGGAGAAGGGGACAGAGAAAGGGGTAGCGCTCTGTTTTATCAGCTGTGCCAAATATCTGGAAATTTACTTCACAAAATACTACTGCCCTCTGGTTGATTTGGAGTCCCTTGCCCACTTCACGCATTCCCGTCACTGTGGCCCTCTACTGGAGAAGGGGACAACTTGCTAATCGTTGCCACTTGTCCAGGTTATTGAAAGGCAAGGGACACCCAAGAGTAGGAAGAAATGGGAAGCAGTCCATTTAAGCCTGGTTTCAGAGTACATGGAAACTTTTAAGTGCAGGCCCAGGGAGTGAAGAATGGGGGCTAGAGGGGTGGGGACACGAAAGAGGAATATGGGTGGGGCAGGTCACATTTCCACCTCTCCTTGACCTACAACCAAACGTCTTATAGGGGGACATAAATAGATCACTCAGATTGATTGTGTGCACTTAACCATGGGCCCCTGCAGGATTAACTCCCCTATCTTCTCCCTTTCTCGAGGGAGTATCTCCCACGTCTCCGATCCAGCAGGATGCAGCCCACATGTGGTCTTACACCCTAAGCTGGCAGGGCACTAATGTGTCATAGAGCTGTGTTCAGTGTTTCCCTTCAAGAGCAATGCCATCCCTCTGGCATACCTCTCTTCCCAAATTTTGGTCTCTGGTCCTGTTCAACAATGGGTTCCACATAGTGCCAAGGTTTACCAGAGAGGCAAGTTCATGTTTGTGTGAGGCTGCTAACCTCAGCAGTGTGGCTTCAGTGTCCTTACTCTAGGTTGAAAAATCAACAGAAGAAGTCCTTAGGACTGCTATTTGGGCATGCCTACAGAATGGAGGATTAATGGAAAAGAAGCTAAAGAACAAACCACAAGTCAATAGGTACTTTCCAATAATCTTTTCATTTTTAATATCAATTGATGTTTTAAAAAATACAGAGGTGTTTGACACAGAATAGCACCATTGTGTAGGACACACACAGTTCCTGCGCCCGGCACCTGAAGGGGGGTCTTCTGGCCTGGGCTGGGGGCAGTCACTCAGGGGGCATTTGACTCACACCAGTTAGTTTCCTGCCTCTGCCTTGACCCGAAGGTCTTACAGGAAGACAATAAATAAATAGAACACCGAGATTTTATTTTGCAGTCTGCCCAGTTCAGGTCTCTCAGAAAGAGAGGGGAGAAAGTCCGAACTGTGAGAGGGTGGGATGAATGGACGTCAGGTCAGGTCAGCCATTCAGTGCAGAGTCCTAGAGTGACTGGGATTGGAAAGTACTTGGGTCCTTTGGGTTTGCAACGGATTGTGTTGTTTCTGGGTTCAGGTTTTTACAAGAAGCAGACTGGCCCTATGTCCACACCGAATTCCTGCTCAGGCCCTCCTATGTCCATGGGTGCAATGTCAATGATGGGGAGGCGTGAGGTCTTCTGTGACCGGTACTCGATGACAGTCTTGCCCCACTTACCGGTGTGTTTCTAGGGGAGAAAAAAGGAGGAGGCTCTGTTCAGTAGATGCCTTGCTACCCAGTTCCAGCTGCCCAGGAGCCCAAAACTGAACAAACTGGCGAGCATCAGAGCCTACAAGGTTGAACCACACTGAGGGGGTTCCTGAGACCTCTTCTTGGCTTGCCAAAGGCCTCTCCACTTCAACTCCTATCCTTAGCAGCAGGGCCCTCCTCCACTCTGCCCTTCCCATCCTTCCCCACTCCCTACAGTGAGCTCCCAACCTGTGACCTCTTCTTCACCCTGTACACATTGTGAGAACACTTCTATAACAATCACTGGGTTCCAGGTAGAGTTTTATTCCCCTGAGTCAGGGGAATGGAGAAGATGAATGATATGTGCCTCTCCCCCACCTGTCACTCAGCCTATCTTCTCTACATGACCCTCAAACTCATGCCTCTTACGATCCTGTCACTTTAGGACCTGACAGCTGCTGCGGGCCAACCCTCAGCCCTGCTCCAGGCAGCTCAGGCACAGGCAGCTCTTCTCTCTGGCAGCCCCACTCACCGTGCAGTCATCCTTCAGGGCAGTGTACGTGAATCTGCTATTGCCCTCTGCCCGGATCTCGACGTCGTTGGAGCCCTGGATGAGCAGGGCCTTCTTGAGGTTGCCAGCTGCTTCGTCCAGGTAGGCAATGCTATTCTTGCAGTGGTAGGTGATGTTTTGGGAGCCTTCCGTGGATAGCAGGCGTAGGAAGGTCATCTGGACGTTGGCAGTGTTGGGAGCCAGGTTGTCATCTCCATAGCTGAACTGTTGGGGCAGACAGCAGCAGTGTGAGGCCTGGGAGCTGGCATTCAATGGGACCAGGGACTGTAGGGGCTGCCAAGAGTTCATGGTTCAAGGACCTCAAGGGTGCTGGGGCAGCAGGGAGCCAGTTGGATATTTTTGCTTCCAGGAGTGGAGCAAGCTCAGAGGACCTCTTTTCCCACCTCCACGTGGGAAAAAAATACTCTTCCTCCTCTTTCCCTCCTCTCAAGCCCAACAGAAAACTGGAGGAAAATATGGGGAAGGTGCTAAAAGCTTCCGGAGAGAAATAAAAGAAAGAGTGTGAGGAGCCATCTCTGCTCATCATCTAGGGCACCCAGGTACTCACGTGGAAGCCACCATTGATGGTTTCTCCAAACCAGATATGTTTCTTCTCCTTGCTCTTGCTGCTCCACCAATTCTTCTTGGGAACGTTTGCTGGGTTGGGGTAGACGCAAGTCTCACCAGTCTCCATGTTGCAGAAAACCTTCATGGCGTCCAAGGTGCAGCCTTGGTTGGGGTCAATCCAGTAGTCTCCTGCAGGGGAAAGAGGCAGCACCCATGGGGGCTCAGACAGGCACAGACACAAAAGCTTGAGAGGGCCAGGCCTGACTGAAAGGGACAGAAAGGCCTACAGGGACAAGGGATGAAGTTCAATGTGGCCTGAAAGGAGGGGAACCTGGAAGGATGCAGGGGCAGGGAGATCTGCATGAGCTAAGTCCAGCTCTAAGGAAGGACACATGCAAAGAGGGCAGGAGCAGTGCCCAGCTGGTGGATGGAGTCCACCCTGAGGTCACCTTCGTCAAGTAGCCATGGCAGGACAGGTGCCAGGGCTGCAGCTTCTCTGCTGTGAAATGAGAGAGGAACCCTCTGGCAGAAACTTCCAGGCCCAGCTCTGCCCTGTAGTAGGGGGCATCTCCTCCCTTGCTGCTGTGCCTAAGGGCTGACTCCCTGCTTCCCCGGAGCGGGGGATCCTGTCCTCCAAGCTTACCACTCTTCCACTCAGGATGGCAGAGTTTCAGGTCTCTGCAGGTGCGTGCAGGGTTCTTGCGGGAGCCCTCGGGGCTGCGGATGCTCTCAATCTGATTGTTGAGGGACTTGAGTGTGGCATCCACCTCGGCATCATGCTGTCTCAGGCCACCGGCTGCCTGGTCAGCCCGCATGTACTGCAGGGGGTCGGGGCCCTTCTCTCTCTGGCCTAGGCCAGCAAAGGCGGACATGTCGATGCCAGGGCCAGGGGGACCTGGAGGACCAGGGGGTCCAGGATTTCCAGGAGGACCCTGCAGCAGGAAACAGAGAGATCAGCCAGGATCGTGGGAAAGTGCCCCTCCATGTCCATCCCCATTTGCTAGAATGTACTAGAGTATCCCTCTTCCCGGTCCCATGAGTGGGGCAGAGGTGTAGCAGGCCAGGACCAAGGAAACCACAGCACCATGCCTATTTCTTCCTTAACCCTTCTCTTCAGTTTCCCAGCACTGATCATGGGCCCTGCGAACCTCTGAGGAGGCCTCAGGATAAAGGGTGCCATCACTGTTAACTGCAGGTTGATGCCCTAAAAGAGGCCCTGAGGAAAAAGGAGCTCAAGCCTCCCGGATGCTGGAGACACCTTGACAGCAGGGAAGGAGTCAGGACACTTACAGCAGGGCCGGTTTCGCCTGATCGTCCACGGGGACCAGGAGGCCCAATGGGGCCAGGGATTCCATTAGCACCATCTTTGCCAGAGGGACCGACAGGGCCAGGAGGACCCTGCAAGAGAGAGCGGTCGTGAGGAAAGAGTGGTCACCACAGGGAAGGCTGGGGAGTCGCCGGGGCTGGGTAGGTGGCTGTCCTGATAGCACCAGCCACTCCACCCCCAGTTCTTCACATGCTCAGTCATGGAAGTCTAAGGTGGTCTCTATTTAGCCAAGAACCAGCAGGATAGCCCCATGGCCTGCCTACCCTCCTAAGCTCCTCTTTGTAAAATGCTGTTACCAGAGGTCTGTCTGGCAGCGAGAGCTGCTTCGTGTTTGTCTTACAGCCACTGTGGCCTCAAGTGCTTTTCTGGCCATAGGCACATGAGCCAGTCCTGCCCCCACTGCTGAGTGAGGACCCCTGAGCCCACAGCTTCCCCAGAAGCAGCAGCATTTCCCTCCTCATGAGAACACAGGCCCGCACCCTCTGAAGGGCCCCCTCCATCTTCCAACTCCAAGTCACTTACTCTAGGGCCAGAAGGACCAGCAGGACCAGAAGCACCTTGGTCTCCAGAAGGACCCTGTGTAGAAGGAAGAGGCAAAAAACCGCGGTCAGCACAGACATATCTATCTATATCCTGGGAGCTGGGGGAGCAGCTTTATGTCCCAGCCGCATTCCTTTTCCACTTCCTCCTCCCTCCAGCCCTGAGGAAGTCCTAGAAACTGCTTAGGGTGATCCCAAGCTGTCCTGGCAGCACAGGGAGCTCAAGTGGGCTCTGAGTGGCAGGAGGCCTCAGGAAGTCCCACGCAGGCAGTGACACTCACAGGAGGGCCGGGCAGACCCTGCAGACCAGTGAAGCCACGGTGTCCCTTCAGGCCTCTCTCGCCAGGCTCTCCAGCCTCTCCTTTGTCACCTCGGGGGCCTTGAGGACCCTGGGAACAAGATAGACACAGATTGAGTCAGGTCAGGGCCAGGACAGGAGCCCCCTCCTGTCCCACCCAAGCTGAGGAATCCCTGGAACCACAGGGCTGGAGGCCCGGGAACCACCTGGAGGCCGGTTGCCCTCGAGGCCTACCCCTGGTGGGGACTCAGTGCAGGACACTTGGATATTCACCTGGATTCCCCGGGCTCCAGCTGGTCCTGAGGGTCCCATGGGGCCTTGTGCACCCTGAGGAGAGAGTGAGTGCAGCGTCAGAGAAAAGCCAAGACAGGTGAGGGCCTCCTCTGCATCTGCCCCCGGCTGGGCACTGAGGCCAATACTCTGTAGTCCAGAGACTGCCTAAACCCAGGGACTGCCTCAGCCCCACCGCTCAGGGGAAGGCAGCTTTTACTGAATTCAGGATACTTACAGCTTCTCCTCTGTCTCCCTGCTTGCCAGTTGGACCAGCGGGGCCAGGAGAGCCAGGGGGCCCAGGGGATCCAGGAGCTCCCACAGCACCAGTCTCACCACGATCACCCTGTCAGGAGAGAGGTCTCAGGCTCAGAGAAGAATGTTCCAGAAGAGACAGGAACAGAAGGTCCTTCTAGGCTGAGATGAGACTGGTTCCAACCAGCCACCCCCGACTAACCTGTCAGGCCCGAGGCAATGTCCTCCCCATCCCACTGCACACACAGACACCAGACACACCTTGACTCCAGCTGCGCCATCTCTGCCAGGGGGGCCATCAGCGCCGGGGCTTCCCTGGACAAAGAGAAACAAGAATGCATTTAGAGCTGCTTCCTGCCCATCTCCACCTCTGCTCCCCCAGCCCCCCTCAGAAGCCCAGGCCTCTCCTCTTCTGCCTAACTCACTCACACTTTGAAGCCAAAGCTTCCTCACTGAGTTTTCCTCCTCCTTCTGGAAGCAGCTCTTGGTCTCTATGCCCGTCTCTCTCCCCCACAACCTTCCCATTGCACCTAGGCTCTCAGGCCTGTCAGCTGACGCTGCCACCTGCTTCTCCAGCGCCCTGCCTGGGACTTGCTCTGGCTGGCCCAGCACAGAGACTCACAGGGCCCCTCTCCCCAATCAGGGCCACCCCAGGGGGTCCCACTGCTCACCTCTCGTCCAGGTTCACCTGCGGGACCAGTCAGGCCAGGAGGACCCACGGGGCCAGGAGGACCTCTGTCTCCAGATGCTCCAGGAGCGCCCTGCTTGCCAGGCTCACCCTGGAGGGACAGAGACAAGGACGATGAGTGCACATGGTAAGCACCCCTGCCCAGGGCCCACTGACCCTTCAGGGAGAGGGCAGACAAGGGACAGTCCTGAGGGTGCTGAGGGAGGCAGAAGGCTTGGCAGGCAGGGCCCAGCTTGGATGGAGGGAGGGACACCCCACACTCACCGATGGGCCAGGCAAGCCTGGGAATCCTCTCTCACCACGCTGCCCAGGCAGACCGACGATGCCTCTCTGACCCGCCAGACCCTGGGGACCTGGTGGACCATCGGCACCCTGAGAGAGGAGAGGCGGGAGATGAGAACTGACAGAGTAGCCCAGCCTCTTCCGCCTTCTCAGCATAGCTCTGTCTGTGCAGCCCCGCTCCCTGGCATCCTCATGGCCCCTGCTCCCTCCCACCCCATGCTCTGTGAGCTCAGAAGCCACTCACGACCCTGCTCCCGGGGACCTTGGCATGGGCCTGGTGAGGGACTTACAGAGGGACCATCATCTCCAGGCTCTCCCTTCTCGCCAGGGGGTCCAGCAGGACCTTGGAGGCCAGGGTCACCAGCTCGGCCAGGGGGACCGCTGTCTCCTCGAGCACCTTTGGGACCATCTTTTCCAGAAGGACCAGGGGGACCAGGGGGTCCAGGGTTGCCCTAGAAGGAGAAAATGTGGAAAGTGAGGGCTCATCTCACCCTTCCTCATCCAGGCTGCCAAAGTCACTATGGCCTCATCGACAGCAGTTTCCTCTCTGGGGGCTTCTCTACCTCCCCACACTAAGGGCAACTTAACCCCCACCCCAATCTACCTCTGCAACCTTCTCACCATGTAAGACAGCTCTGGGAAGCCAGCTCTGGCTTCTCCAGCCCCTGCTCACTTTGCTTTCTCCCATCTACTTGGAATCCCTCCTTCCTCCTCCCTTTATCCTCAATCCCTCTTCCTCAGGAGCTGCTCCACCCCTGCCCCTCTGACCCCTGAGCTTGACCCAGGACATGTGGACTTGCTTTAAAGCACACAGGCAGGTGCACAGAACATGCTGAAGAAACATCTGTCCAGAATGAAGGTAATCATGGCGGCCCTGTCCTACCCACCGAGCTAGCAGGGCAGTCACCTGGAGCTCTCCAGACCCTGTTGGGTGCTGGGCCAGGCTATTCCATGCCGCCTGCGCTTCTCATGCCAGGAGAATCACTTACATTGGAGCCTGGGGGTCCAACGCGGCCAGCAGCTCCAGGGAATCCGGTGGCTCCCTGTGTGGGGAGAGGAGAGTCCCTGAGAACCTCAAGCCCTCAGGAGGTTTGAGATTCAAATGGGCAGGGGGTGTGGTCTCAGAGCCTGGTGTGGAAAGGGTGAGGGGCTGCAAAGCAGCAAGGGGGAGCCAGGGAGGGAGAAAGGGCCCCCGGGTCTGGCCATAGAAGCAGGCACAGGCTGTTCCCCTGCCTCGGACTTCGGCAGTCAGCACTTCAGGGAGCTGACCGAGGGGCAAGCCTCAAGCTGGGGAATCCGGGACCACTGTGTGCTCAGCCCACAGGCGCCCTCTCTCCCACCTGGCTGTGGGTGGCCTTAGGCTAGGGGCCAACGCAGGGCTGGGTAAAGAGTGGGGGGCATCCCAGAACACCCCCCGCCATGGGAGCCTCTGGGACCAGGCCCTCTTTGTGAGGTGCAGGGTGGGTTGTGAGAGGCCTCACTCACAGGGGGCCCTTGGGCACCTCGGGCTCCTTTAGGACCAGTCACTCCAGTAGGACCCTGGGAAGGAAAGAGGGAGACAGTGAGGCCCAGTACCCGGGGAAGTCGGTGGGCTTCTGTCTGAGCCCCAACAATGGACCCTTGAGGTTTTCAAAGAGGCAGCTTTCTTGGCACTAAAAACCCAGCCTGAAGGGGCTGCCCCAGGCAAGCCTGTCCTCTCTGCCGCAGGAGACTTGCGTTCTAGTAGAAGCCCGTCAGGCAACCATGGAACTGGTCTGGGGTCTGGCCTCCCGGGAAGCTCTTCCTGCCACCGCTCCCTTCTCTCCAGGAGACCAGCAGCTTGGTTATGGCTGTCGGTGGCCAACCTGTACTCTGTCAGTCCCTCCACCCCACCCACACAGCCCACATGCCACATGGGGACTATGAAAGCTCCTTCTACCTACATGGGGGTGTTCCCAGGCCTGTGAACCATCCTCTGTGTGCAGCCTGCTGGGGCCTCCCCATCTGTACCCCAGGAGCCCTTCCTTGAGGGAACAATTCTTGGGGGAGTGCAGTGTTACCCACCTGAGGCCCAGGCGCTCCAGAGGGGCCCTGAGGACCAGGGGCACCAGCGTCGCCTTTCTGGCCGGCCTCTCCTTGCTCACCCTTGGCCCCAGGCTGGCCATCAGCACCCTATAATGGGAGGGAGGAGGCGGGCGAGTGAGGGGCAGGCCAAAGCCCTGGAGCTCTTCCAGAAGAGCAGGAGACTCTGAGTATCTGCATGTGTGTCCACCCTGGCCTGGACATGATGGTTCTCTTGGTATGGAGGCGGCAAAGGAAAGGAGAGGAGCGTCCATTTCCCTCCCCAACAAGCTCTGATGCCTGAGGGTGCTGGATGTGGAGCTGGCCTGAGTGGAGGGAGCCAGGCGGATGGAGAGAGATACTTACGGGAGGCCCAGCAAATCCTGCTGGTCCGGGGGGCCCAGTCTCTCCACGTTCACCCTGTGAGAGAAGGGGGCGTGGCGAGAGGTCAGGCCCCGCTGCCTGACCTGCTTCTTCTCCCCTCCGAGAGCCCTTTGGGCCCTGCCCAGCCTCCTGTTCCCCAGACACCGGCATCTGAAAGCAGCCTTAGTCCTGAATACAGGCTGAGGCTCTGTTAACCCAAAAGCCCTCAACCTGAGCACATCATGGGAGTGATGTGCCTTCCCCCTTCCCTTCCCATCTCTCCTCCCTCCCTAGACCCAGCGGGCAGGGAGGGAGCCAGTGCCTGGCAGCACACAGGGCCACCACGCAGCATGAGGGCCCACGCAGGCTCCCTGGCTCTCTGGCTCCTGGGGGCTGAGGGCAGAGCCAGGCTCAGAGGGGCAGACACTCACCGGAGCGCCACGAGCACCAGCACTTCCTGCAGGACCAGGAGGTCCAACTTCTCCCTAAGGGCAGGGAGAGGAGGAAGAACCAGGGGTGAGAAGGTGGGGAGTCAGAGTGGGAGAGGGCAAAGTGCATTTGGGGGGCCTTGCTCGTGGGGAGGGGGCTCCAGGTCCCCCGGCACAGCCTGTGTTACTGTGCAGCCCACACGCGCACCTTCTCGGCCTCTGCTGAATGCACTTTTACCCCCAGCCCAGCTGTCCCATCTGACAGGGAACACTTCACTTCTGAGAGGACCCCCTCTTCACCCCTCACAGCCCCGGCGAGCAGGAAGGTGACTGGTGAGTGAGGACAAGACAGAACAGCCTTTGGCAGGAGATAAGAAGGAGGCATGACAGGGAGGCAAGGCGTGGAGAGGCAAGGAGCCAGGACTCACCTTCTCGCCATTAGCACCAGCCGGGCCAGGAGGGCCAATGGGACCTGTCAGGCCCTGTGGGGAGAGCAGGTAGAGGTAAGGGAGACAGGCTGAGCCAGCCGAGCACATGGGACTCCACACCAAGAGGACCTTGGTGTGCCCTCCCACCGCCTCCAGAGCTCCCACTTACCCTCTGGCCCCAGTTTAACAGAGAAGTCCCTGCAGTTGCCCAGCCCCCACAGAACAGGACCAGGGACCCCACTGGCAGACTGCCCAGCCCCCTTCCCATCTCTCCTGGGTGCGGGGCTGGGATCCTAATGCCCAGCAGTCCGGCAACCCGCATTCACTTACTCGTCCACCATCCTTTCCAGGGGCTCCCTCAGGGCCTTTCTCACCAACATCACCCTGGGGAAAGAGAAAACCAGCCACCTCAGCCGGGCACCCCAGGACCCCTGTGGCTGGCTCAGTCCCACCGAGGCTGGGGTGCTAGGGAGAGCCCAGTCCCTGCCCAAGAGGGATTTGCTGTGGTCTCAGGGTGGGTCAGGAGCAGCAGGGGCAAGATGAAGGAACAGGGGGAGAGGATGTCACTAAAAGGCAGGGAGCTTTGGAAAGGAGTCTTTAAGCTCCTCAAGAAGGGCTAACAGAAACCCTCATCACCAGGTGCCATGAGGGAATGGAAGCGATCACAAGGGGCAGGAATGTGGCAAAGCCACATTTTTGGTGAGAGGCCGTAACCCCAGTACTTACCCTGTCACCCTTGGGCCCAGCGATACCAGCTGCTCCCCTCTCGCCAGGCATTCCCTGAAGACCTGGAGGGCCCTGAGCCCCAGGGGGGCCTGCTGGGCCAGATGCACCCTGGAAGGGAGGTAAGAGGGAGTCTGTAGTGGACAGCACCTCCCCTTGAACCCCTGTTCGTGGAGTCTGGGTAACCAGGGCCCCAAACCCCTCTTCCTTCCCTTCCTCCCGTGTATACCTCCTTTCCAGCTCCATCTTCCGCCCCCCACTTCTATTCTTCCTTCCTCCTGAGCCTGCTCCCCTTCTCCCTGCTCAGTGGGACTCCCAGGCTGCTGAGAAGACCCCTACAGGACACAGCCTCACTTACTTTGGGACCATCAGTGCCAGGAGTGCCGGGGAGGCCACGGGCACCTTGGAGGCCCTGGGAACCGGGAGAGCCACGTTCACCTGGGAAACCTCGTTCACCCTGCAGCAGAGACACCAAGAAGTGATCAACCAAGAGCAATGGGGGAGAAGGCCCAGGGAGAAGCAGGGAGGTGGGGAAAGGAGCAGGAGCCTAGAACCCAGGGCAGGCCCAAGAAGGCCGCCTGCAGTGGCCAACAGGACACTCACCCTGGGACCCACGAGGCCAGGGGCTCCAGCTTCACCGGGAACACCCTGGAGAATAAAGAAAGATGTGTGAGAGTGAAGTCTTCATGTCACAGACCCCTGAACAGTCCTCCACGGCGGGGCTGAACATCACTCCTCCCATTGGGGACTGTGTCATCTGTGGAGGCTGGGATGTGGGTCCAGGACATTCCCAGGCCTCACAGGGCTCCTCATGCCCTCTTGCCCTTGCCTCCCAGGCATCAGAAACGACCTTCCCATCTAAACAGGTTGCAGGTCCAAAGAGCCCCATACTCACCTGGTCACCTGGTTTTCCACCTTCACCTGGCGGACCAGGAGGGCCAGGAAGTCCCTAGAAGCCAAAGTGACAAGCATTATCAAAGGAGTGAGTTTGCTGCCCTGGCCCCCAGGGAGGCACAGTATATGGTAGACCCAAAGGAAGGAGGCAACAGCAATGAGAGCCAGGGGTGCAGGGAAAGTTCAATGCTTGGCACCCTGCAAGAGGCATGGGCCCTCCAGTGATGGTGCCTGCTGCTGTCCCAGGACACCCTTGATATGGCAAAGAACTGGACAGAGAGCCTGGTCCAGCCACCTACCTGGAACCCAGATGGCCCAGGAGCACCCTGCTCGCCTCGTTCACCAGCAGGTCCCTGCAGAGGAAAAGAAAAGGTGAGCTGAGCCAGTGTTCCAGAGACCCTGAGAGCCACAGCTAGTAGGGCCCAGGGGAGGTCAGCAGGGTGGGCAGGACAGGCGTCTTCCTGCGCTGCTCAGACAGTACGTGCATGCCTCGCTGCACTCCCATTAGCCACCCACACTCCTCTCCACCAACGTGGGTCCACACAGCCTCCTGGGACACCTTGCCTCAGCTCAGAGTGAGTCTGGTGTACCAGCTTAGCCCACATCCACATCTGTCAGCTCCATTATTGGATGGATCTGTGGTCTCCCACCCCACCCCTCCCAGCCCCTGCCCCCAGGGTCACCTGGGGAGGCTAGGAAGGTACTTACAGCAGGGCCAGGGGGTCCTGCAGCACCTGTCTCACCATCTTTGCCAGGAAGACCCTAGAGGAAAGAGAAAAAGACAATGTAATGATACGTTATTTTTCCCTCTTGAAGTCCCCCTAGGACTGGGCAAAGGTACTTCTGGCCCACAGTTTCCAGACCTCCACAATACCCCAGCTGAACCCCATTTCCACACCTTTCCCTCCCTTCCTTCCCAGGCCCCATCTTTTCTTAGCTGTTTTCAGCATGGAAGCCTTCCCCAGCTCCCTGGCCTGCTGACCAATGGCAACCAGAAGTCTCCCTGTGTAGACACCCAAAGGGCCCAGCCAACATAGGGCTCAGCCACAGGGATCAACACTCAATACAAGAGGTCCCAGGACCATGCCACGGGGATGCCATTTCCCTGTCCTCCCTGCAAATGCCCAGCCAACACCAAACCATGGGCAGTGGGGAAGGATACTTACTCTCAGACCAGGAGCACCAGGCAGTCCCTTCTCACCAGCTTTGCCAGGCTCGCCCTAGAGGAAAGAGAGAGCAGGGCCGTGGGGCAGATGATTTGGTAGGGAGTTAGGGGCAGAGCAGGCTGCAGGAACTGAGGCTTGGGGCCACATCCTGATGGACAGCCGAGATAAAGCAAATTACCAGCCCTTCTGTTCAGGGGCCATAATGGTAGCCAGCCTGCTGGGCACTGCCACATGGAACAATGTATGGCTGCAATGCCCTGACGCTCTCTGGGGCTGTGGATTTTCCCCAAATCACATGCAGACCCCCACTGCCACCCATGGCACAGGAGCCCCACTCATCACTGTCCCTGGCTAAACTCTACTCAGGACCCAGCCCTTTCCCCAAGAGGTCAGGGAGGTAGGTAGCACCACATGGAAGGAAATGGAAGAACAAATTATTACTTACATTGGCACCTTTGGGGCCAGGGAAACCCATGACACCAGGCTGCCCACGAGCCCCCTGAGGACCTGGAGGTCCAGGACGACCATCTTCACCAGGGGCTCCCTGAAAGAGAGAACACCATTCTCATAACATAGACACTCTGACTACATCCATCCATCTAGCATCCACTAAGGGCCTACATGGTAGACCCAGAACTTGGCACCAGTCACACACGCTCAGTATCTAGGATTGACCACACCACACTCATGGGCCCATCTACAGCAAGACACCACTGAGCTTAGAAAGCTGCCCAAGAAAGTGCACACACAATGTCATCATTCCTCCAAGGATAAGCCCCAAATGCATAATGGAGTGGCATTTTCAGAGCTCACGGCTACTGCACAGGCTACATCTGGCCCCAGTGCCTACCATCTACCCCCTACCGCAATTCTCAAAATTCACAGTACTCCAGGCCTCCCCAACCCAAACTCCATCTCTCTTTTCTCTTGCCTCCCCAGGGAGATCCCCTCACCCTCCAGCAGCCCTCAGAGGATAGACTTACAGAAGGGCCAACTTTGCCTTGAGGACCAGCATCACCAGGGCGGCCAGTGAGACCCTTTGTTCAGGAGAGAGAAGAGGGTGGGGTCAGGAGCCGGCCCCAGGACCTCCCAATCCTGGCAGTGCAGGGCTGGAGGGAGCCAGCCAGGAAGGGCCTGAGGGTCTGCCCAAAGTCTGAAGCCAAGGGCAACAGCGGCTCTGCTACTTACCCGGGCTCCAGGAAGTCCAGGTTCTCCAGGACGGCCAGGGTCACCATTGGCTCCCTTGGGACCAGCAAGACCACTGGGCCCTCGCTCTCCAGGAGCTCCCTACACAAGGGTACACAGGGAGTCAGTGGGATACCATGTGACCAGCGATGCAAAGAAGGACCCCAGCCCCTCTTCTCCCACTCACCTTGGGACCTGCCAGACCATCTTGACCTGGGAAACCGCGGTTGCCAGGAGCACCCTAAAGAGACACAGGGAGGAGAGGCAGTGAATGAGAATGGCCCCTAACCCAGCCAGGCTCCAGCGGGTCCATCCCACTAACCCACCAATCCCAATTTCTGGGGAGCAGTAACTGTGGTCTGCAGGATTCTCAGAGGTTAACTTCTGGAGCCTGTCCCCGCTTCCTGGGAAGGAGTTCAGACTGTTTCATGTCAGCCTGGCAGTGGGGGGCACAACTCAGGGTCAGACTCCCTCTCCCCATGGTGTGGATGGAGAAAGAGGAGGATGACATGCGGAAAAGTCATGGGCCACGACCAGAACACGGACCACAAGGACTCCACTTCCCTCTCGAGATCACAGCCCCCGTGGGATAGAGCCTCCTCATTCACTTACTCTTTCTCCAGGGGGACCGATGGGCCCAACACCACCAGGCTCTCCACGGGCACCTCTCTTGCCTTCTTCACCAGCGGGTCCAGGGGCTCCCTGGGGGCCAGCGGGGCCCTGAGGACCACCAAAAAAGAGAAACAGAGTGAGCCTTCACCTGGCCCTGGAGCAAGCCTCGACTCAGAGTGTGGAGGAAATAGCCTTGGCAACTGTTTCAGGGCGGGGGGCTTGAGGATGAGAGGCCATAAAGGACCAGCCATGGCAGAGCAGAGGGAAACAAGAGGACGTAACTGTTCACACTGGCCAAGCCGAGGATGGGAGCTGAAGCTGTATCTGGGCCTTCTCAGCCCTGTTAAGTCTCCTCCAGGCATAATCTGAAAGGACCCAGACTGGGGGATAGAGCCCCGGAGGAGGTAGGCGGTGGGCCGGTGGGGCAGTGGGGAGGAGGTGAGGAGGCCTGTGACCCATAGAACAGCAGTAGAAAAGACAAGGGCGTGGGGGCAGATACTCACAGGTTCTCCCTTGGGGCCTTGTTCACCTTTGAAGCCAGCAATACCAGGTTCACCCTTGAAAAGAGAGGCAGGTTCTCACACCAGATTCTCTCCAGGGAGCCTGCCCCACCCCAGAACCCCTGTTCACGATGCCCTTGGATGGAGGCCGCTGTGAGGCCAGGGCAGGAGAGCGTGGGAAAGAGGGGTGATGGGGTTTGACTCCAGAGATGTCAATGGGACTTGGGGGTCACTTTGGGCTCTTACCGTCTGACCTTTCGGGCCCAGAGGACCAGTTGCACCTTGAGGGCCAGGAGGTCCCCGTGGCCCAGGGAAGCCAGGAGCACCAGCAATGCCAGGAGCACCCTGTCAGCATGAGCAGAAGGGAGGGGTGTCAGGAGAGGGGAGAGACAGGACCAGGCTCGCTTGGGGGAGCGAAGTCCAGGGGCAACACTCACAGCAGATCCTTTGGCTCCAGGAATTCCATCTGTTCCAGGGTTCCCCTGAGAAAGGAGACATTGTCAAATAAGCAGCAAAGAATGAACCCCAACCCCCTCCAGCCCTCCAGGGTCCAGATCCAGGGACCTGGCATAGGTGCTGTCCATTTCAGGGACATTCCCACCATATGTTTCATGGGGAAGATGGGATAGAAGGGGATACATCTAGAGATGGGGACAGGCATTGGGCCAGAATGAAGGTTTGGTGATTGGAGCCCATGGCCGTCAGAGCAAAGTACAGAATCAAGAATTCCAAGCCCACAGACCCCAGACCCCCCAGGCCAAAGAGAAGCTGCACTTACAGAGGCACCAGCAGGCCCAGGGGACCCAGGAGTACCAGGTTCACCACGAGGACCTTGAGCACCTTCAGGACCACGGGCACCAGTGGGGCCGGCTTCACCCTGGGAAGAGACAGGAAGGATGAAATGAAGAAGAGAGGGGACACAGACCTCTAGTGGGCAGGCAACAGCTCAGGGCCAGCTGCGAGCACAGCCCTGGATTACGCACATGCACCCAAGCCCGTACCTGAACATGCGCGTACACACACAGGTCATGTTGCCATTTCTGTCCCTGCCTGACTGAGCTAATGACTTGATGACTTCCCACACCTGCCTCCTCTACTGCTCACCTCCTCTCTACACAGTAAGCCTCCACGTGCCACAGCACAGCTACGTACTATAGCAATGGACAACCCACGGTTCCATCGACACCATCAGAAAAGCGTGGGCTGCCATCTTGGCACCCTGGGATAATGGATGGACACCGCTCTCTCCTCCCACCTCCTGTTTTTCTATTTTATTGAGGAACTGAGGTCACTTCTAAGTCTCTGAACATCCGGGCTCAGAGCACCACCTCACTCCCGTCTGACTGACAGGTGAAGAGTGACACCCCGGTCCTGGCCCCAGTCTGTTCTCAGTAAGCCAGAAATCCAAGACAAAAGCACATGGGGACTCTGCCCCTCCTTGCTCTCAATGCAGCCCAATTCCCCTTAGGGGGGGCCTCTGGCAAGCCCCCTGCCCCCAAAATGGCTTGTGCTTTTACTTTCATTTTTTCCTAAAAATTACAACCCACTCTAGATGGCAGAGTCCCTGGGGAGGGCTGCCGACCTGGAGAGAGGGCAGAGCCTCCTCAGGTTTCTTCTCAGAACATTCCTGCTTCACTTTGGTAATTATTATTTTCCAAAGGTCAGCCCCCCTCACCTTCCGCTGTCCCTCTTCACAATGAGTCTCCTTTACCCGGCTCCCGGGACCTCAGACACTGTCTGGTTGCCATGGAAACCCCCAGGAGGGGAAAAGCAACCTGATGCCAGTGACACATGGAGGCTCCTTATTCATTCCCAGGGACGTTCACACTGGAATCCCTCCTGGGCTGAGGGGCCTGGCCCTGAACTGGCTGGCCTCCCACTGGCCTCTAGTAATCCTCCAGAGAACTCCATTAACATGGCTTGGAAGAGCCAGGCACCCCAAATGAAGCAGAAACCTGGAGGGCAGCAGAGGCTCCCTGCCTGTGCCCTCTTCCCTGTCCAGTTCCCTCCAGTGCCCGTCAGGGCCCCGAGCTTGCTCAGCTGTTGGATCTCCCCTAGGTTTGCTTCCCTTTGCTGCCACTCCTGGCTTTCTGCCCCTGCCAGGCCTCTGGTGTATCCCCATCTTCTTCTCTGTCCACCTCTCCCCACTCCAAAGTTGTAACTGGATCTCCCACGTTTTATCTTCTGTCTTACTTTCCCTCCAGGCGAGGCTACGAGTGTCTGGCTTTTTGCCCTGCCTAGACGGAGGGGGCAGTGGGTGGGGTGGTGGGGAGCTACTTCTCAGAAGGGAGCAGGTGGTTGTTGAGGGAGCAATGAGCAAGGGTTACAGGGAAAGGACAGCTTCTCAGCACCCAGAAATTCCTGACTGGACAACAGGGCGTGTACCTTGGCTCCAGGAGCACCAGGGAAGCCAGGACCACCAGCAGGACCGACAGGACCCTGGAGAGAGTAGGCAGATGAGAAGAGAGGTGAATGCCAGTTCTGACCTCCAAAGCAAGCCACCCCCACCCCTCACACTCCTTCCCTCCTCTATACTGATTTCACTCCATATCCATTGTGGCTAAAAAGCCTTGGATGAAAATTGTCCCCATTGCCAGCGTCCCCAGGAACTTTTGCCTGGCTTCAGAAGGCAAAGCAAGTTTCTGACTACATCTGTGGTGAGAAGCAGAATCTCTATTGACCTTCCTCCTCTAAAAAGACTGCTGAAAGGATGGCTGAGGAAAATGAGCCCATGCTTCAAAGCTTGTTATCAACACACTCAAGTGATATTTAAAAACTACTTCTCTTTCTTCCTCCTTTCCAGTAGACATCTGAGTGCTGCTGTGGTTGCACCCAATAAACCCTGCAGACTTCACCGGGCTGCTTAATAGGACTTAGAGCACAGCAACAACAATGACCTGCTGAGGATAAAATGAACTTACCGGAGGCCCTGCAGGGCCTGGCTGACCATCGTTGCCTCGGGCACCCTGTAAGCAAGAAGGAAGTGACCATGAGAAGTACCCACAGGCCTTGTCCATCCCTGCTTTTAGCCCACCCTTACAGAAAACGAAGGAGACACTGTGCCTGGGGTGTCCCAGGGCTGAGCATGAGGATGGTGAGGTGTGAGCTTCAGCTTTGGTGTCTGTGTGAGTGGGTGACCAGAGGGTAGTAGTGGGGTTCTTCTAATCCTTTTTTTTTTTTTTTTTTTTTTTTGAGACAAAGTCTGGCTCTGACACCAGGCTGGAGGGCAGTGGTGCGGTCTCGGCTCACTACAACCTCCACCTCCCAAGTTCAAGCGATTCTTCTGCCTCAGCCTCCTGAGTAACTGGGATTACAGGCATGTGTCACCACACCTGGCTAATTTTTTTATTTTTATTTTTAGGAGAGACTGGGTTTTGCCATGTTGGCCAGGCTGGTCTGGAACTCCTGACCTCAGGTGATCCACCCGCCTCGGGCTCCCAAGGTGCTGGGATTACAGGCGTGAGCCACTGCACCTGGCCCCTAATCTTAAACAAAGCTTAAATCATTTCTTCTTTTCTTTTCTTTTTTTTTTTTCTTTTTTTTTTTTTTTTGAGACGGAGTCTCGCTCTGTCGCCCAGGCTGGAGTGCAGTGGCCGGATCTCAGCTCACTGCAAGCTCCGCCTCCCGGGTTCACGCCATTCTCCTGCCTCAGCCTCCCGAGTAGCTGGGACTACAGGTGCCCGCCAGGTCGCCCGGCTAGTTTTTTGTATTTTTAGTAGAGACGGGGTTTCACCATGTTAGCCAGGATGGTCTTGAACTCCTGACCTTGTGATCCGCCCGTCTTGGCCTCCCAAAGTGCTGGGATTACAGGCTTGAGCCACCGCGCCTGGCCCATTTCTTCTTTTCTTCAACTTCAGTTCAGACCCCAAACATCCCTAACTTCACAGCCAAGTGATCATTTAAAGACTGAGAACTGAGTGTAAGGAAAGGAAACAGCGAGACAACCACGTGGACTCAGTGCTTCCTGCCTTGAAGTGCTTTCAAGGCTTGGTAAACCTCTCTGGTTAAGACTTGGTTAAGGCCTCCTCTTGGTTGACTCCAGGTTGCCTCTTCCTCTGGCCCATCCCCAGACAACCTGCTCTTATGGAAAACAAAGATGCTCAAAAGATGTCTCCCACTGGCTCCCTGATGGGGCAGGGCACCAGCCACAGTTCAAAGACTACATCTAAGCTCAAGCCCTAAGAGGCTTTGGCTTATAAAGCAAGGCAAGGTTGCCAGCTCCTTCTCTAGGACTGGACTTGGAGGGGGAGGGTTTTACTGCCAACTTTGTGGTGGCACCCCTCAAATGCTCTCTCAGGGTTCCTTAGGGCCCAGGGAACTCTTTACCCAAACTCTGGGGGCCACAGGCTGGGTGGAGCTGGGCCTAGGGCCTAACTGAGCAGGTCGGGGGGGACCTTTCCCTGCTGAGTCCTGCCTGCCAGTCTCTGCCTCTCCTTAGAAGCTAGAGAAGGATGCTTTAGGGGGAGCTCGTGTTTTAAATACAACTCAACTCTTCTTCCTGGCTGGGGTCCATTTCTCCTAAGGGAGACTCTCCAGATTGGCATTTAAGAGGAAAGCAAGAGAAGGCTTAGAAAAAATGTCAGCAGGAACATGAAGCTTCAGGATTGGCCACAGCCCCTCTGGGCTGGCCTGGCTGCTTCGGGAAACTGTTCCTTGGGAAGCTCTGGAGCACCCTCTCCTCAGAGGTCGGCCAGCAGGGAGGCCCAGGCTGGGCCTGAGCGAAAGGGAGCTGCCACGCTGCTCTGAGAGGCCAGAACTAGGCTGGCATCTGTCACCTCTCCCTGCAACAAGTCTGGAGAGAGGACACAGTCAGGCCCAAGGGAGGGCACATGACCACAGCAGGCAGACGCCAACCCAGCCCAGTCTCTGGGCCCGCCTTGACACTAGACCAGCACGCGGATCTCCGTGAGCCTGCCCCATGTCTGGGGCCTGCACACCCCGGACACTGCACAGCCCCCTTCTGGAAGTCAAGGCTGAGAAGGCCGCTGGGAGACCACAGAGTAGGGGCCTCACAGAGCAGACTCCAGAGAGGAGTCTGATGGGAGGGGAGAGGGAGGAGGAGCAAAGAAGGGCTCAAAGGCAATGTTGTCAATCTTCTAAGCCAAATCCTATACACGCTGCCAGCCTAACTACCATGGGGACAGGAACCAGCAAAGAGAACCAAGAAACAGAGCGGCTGTGCCCAGGAAGGAGGGAACAAGGACAAGGGATGGAGGTTGTCTTTAGCCCATGCAGACTAGGGCCACTGCAGCTCTGAGCCTCGCTAAAAGGCCACAAGCCAGCATCCTGCTAATCTGTAGAAACGGCAGTGTTTCTTGGCAGCCCCAGTGCTCTCTAATCCCCCTCACACAAAGTGACCCTGGGGCAAGGCACTTCAGCAGCTCTGGCTGACAAAGGGGGCGGGGGTCGAGGCTGCTGCTTATTTCACTGATCTGTCATTGAGGGAAACTTCTGCCAAACAAGACACATTAGCTGGAAAGCAGCACAACGGAGTGAAGCTGATTTATTTTGGCCAGCCCTGCAAGGACCTGTGAGGAGGGGCCTCAGAGCTTGGGTGGTGGGGGTATGAAATCAGCAGAAAGCATAATCTTTCTTAAACACGGCTTTCATCGCATCACTCGCCTGACCAAGCGCCTACAAGGACTCTCTATTGCTAAGGAATCAGGGCTAAACGCCTCCGTCTGGCACCCTGCACCCTCCCTCAGCTGCCAATCCCCTCACCCTTAATTTCCCACATTAACTAGAGGCCACCAGAGTCTGAGGCTGCAAGGCACCATTTATCTTAAGCTATTTCACTTTTCTGTGTCTCAGTTTTTTCATTTGTAAAATTGGGAGAAGAATAGAACCACCTCTCAGGATGTGGAGGAAGATGAGATGAGGTAAAACATATAGGGTATTAAACACAGGAAGTGCCTATGGAATGGTGGCCCCCGGTACTATAGCATAATATCACTCACAGCAGCAGCCAGCATAGAGCCCTGTGAGTTGATGCTCACTTTTCTAGGGCATCTGAGCAACCAGGAAGAACAGAGAGTAGCACCGTGGTACTAAAGCCAACTAAGTCTGTCTGTAAACTCCAACTGGATTGCCCAGGGAGTGGGTGGCGTCTGTTGAAGGGATTACCTGATAATCTGGATTGGTTAAGAGAATCCTGCTTTCACCCATCCACCCTCCCATTCCCATCCCTCCTCCTTCAACTGTGCAGACTCAGCCTGGGAATTTTTGATGGGCACACGCGGGGTGAATTCTTAAGGGATAACAACACTCCCTATGCTTCACAGGGTTGTTTCGAGGGTCAAGAGAAACAAACCTGTAAACTCTAAAGTGCTTGGCGAATGGTGGTGTTTGGCTTTGTCAATTACTCACCGCAGCACCAGCAGGGCCAGTCCGTCCTCTTTCACCAGGCAGGCCACGAGGACCCTGGAACACACACGAGGACAGCCTAAGCATGAGTTGGCTTCACTGTGCTCAGGGTGACCATTTCTACCTGTGGGCCCTTTGCAGATACCAGAGGAGAGGGAGGGTGCACACACCCAGGAAACCAAGGACCTCCTGATGGTGCTGGCTCCTTGACTAGCCAGGATGCCTCAGATCACACCCAACGGTTTTCTCCCCAGGCATAACACACAGATGTTCCTGTTGCTACCTATTGGGAACCTTTGTTACAAGCACACCTTGCTCCTTGCAGTAGATGAGCTTCACAAAATGTTGAGACTCAACAGAATTCTTTAAAATGGGAGCATCTTTAGTGTGTTAACATGGCTATCTTAAGGAAATATTGGTGAAATCTTGAACAAATCATCTATCTAATACATTTTGCTTTTTGCTCACAGTCAGATGAAATCTATAGCATTGAATATGAACTTTGCACAAAGGGAGCTCTTTGCAGCCATCTGATAGTCTGAAGAGTCTCTGATAAGCCTTCCTGGAGGGTGTCCATACTTACCATTGGGCCCGGAGATCCGTTCTCACCCGGGGAACCACTCTCACCCTGCAAAAATGATGCACAAGGTCAGTGTCTGAGACCCCATTCTTGGCCCCCAGAAAACTCCTAGGGAAGACACCAAAAGCCCTAGTCACCTCAGCCCGCATTGACACAAACTTCAGTCCTGTGAAGGACAATGCCCTGAGCTCTCCAGGTCTGCTGTTGGCCCATCAGGATGTAGGGCTGGTGTTCCCAGCCACTGCTGTTCTGAAGAGCTAGTTCCACTGAGCTCCACAGTGTCTCCCTGGCTAGGAAGAGGGACTCCTCAATGTCTCCCTCCTCCCCATCCCATTACACTTTCTGGCCTCTCACCTTCACACCAGGGGCACCCGCCTCTCCCTTAGCACCGTCCAGGCCTGGATAACCCTAGGGAATATGAGAAAATGTTCAATCACACTTCTGGGAAACTCAAGTTGGAAGAAATGCACGAGCCCCAAAGGGCTTTTCTCTCCCCGCAGGCATCTCTTCCTTCCAACCTCCTCACCCATGATACTTACTCTGTGACCTTTGACACCAGGAAGGCCTGGGGTTCCTGGAAAACCGCGAGCACCCTGCAATCCAAAGTGGAGGTGTTCAGAGCACAGAGTAAAATAACAGGGGGAAGCTGCCCTGGGTTGCAGGAGGGCCTCCAGCTCCCTTGGGCCACCAAGGCATTGTCTCCAATCCCCACACTTGGACAGCTCTTTCAGTAAAACCCAGACCACCCCTCCCCATACCCCCCATTTTATGCATAGTGGTATAAATAACAACTGCCCAGCCTCCCTCATGGGAGCCTGAGTGGAGATTACAAACATGGTCGTGATGAATATAGGGGCTACTGGTGTTCCATCTCAGAAGTCACCTCATTGAACTGGATGCACTGGGTTTAAGGCCACGGGGAGGGAGATGCTGGGAAAGACGCCTGAGGCTGGGAAAGATGGCATTTACCTGAGGACCAGGCGGACCTCTTTCACCAGCTTTTCCAGGTTTTCCAGCTTCGCCCTGAAGGGAGAGAGAGATACCCCAGCTTCCTCAGAGACGCAGTAGCACAGTGGGGGCACCCCAGAGGGCTTCCCTCCTTCCAGCCGTCCATGCCTTTGCCCACTGGCTCACTCATCTCCCTCAACTCCCTCAGACTCCACATGCCTGGATGCCTTTCATGGTTCACGATTTATTCTTTTGGACACATGCATAGCCCATGGGCAAGCTCCTCTGTCCTCACCAGCCTCCGACTTCCCCTGAGAGGCTTTTTCTCTCCTCTCTTGGGCTCTGCTGACTGGACGTGCTCTCCCTAACCTTGAGAGACTTTTACTGTCTAATGTTATTCGTAAAAATAGCCGAAGAGTGCCAACTCTTGTCTCTTCATTTCGTTTGCATCCTTTGTAGACATCCTGACTCAGGCTGCGCTTTTTCTAACTCATTTACAATTAAGATAATGCTGGGTTGTTAAACGCTTCTTTCTTTGTTTTTTCTTCTCTACATCTTTCTGCCTTGTGTTTTTTCTCTCTCTTCTCTCATTTCTCAATTTCCCTTCCTGGGGCTAATGATGTTTTAATTATTTCTCTTCCCCTTGGATCCAAAACAGTCCCCAGGGAACTTGCCAGCACAGTCACAGTGGCCATATAGATAGGAGATGGCATCAGGGTTTGGGACAGCCCAGTCTTGCTCCTCAAGACATCTCCACCCTGGGTGCCTCTCTGTCACTCCCCCAGCACACACCTTCTCCAGGCCCTTTCAAAGGAGGCAGCTCCTCATTTGTCTACTCATGTATACTCACATCATCACCAGGCTTTCCAGGGGGACCAGGAGGACCACGGGGACCCATGGGACCCTACAAACAAAGGAAGAGAATTTAAGAGGTGGTTAGAGCGGGAAGACACCTGAGCAATGGACAAAACTTGGACATTGTAGTTTAGGAAGCCAGTTCTTCTATGAAGAAGAAAGATGGTAAGGTCAGAACAAAGGTGCAGAGACCATAGTGGGACGCAGCAGCAGCACAGGCTGGGGTGACCCGGAGAGGGGGCTGGTAGGACAGAGTCCCTGGTGGTCCTTGCCACACTGGGCTGTCTGTCAGAGTTCCTCCACAGCTAGGAAGTGACATCTGAGTTTCCTTGGGGTCACCAACTGTGGGAAAGAGCTGGGCAGACCCTGGGAGGGACAGCAGCTGTGGTCCCAGTGGTCTATCATTAGAGGCTCCCCGGGAGAGAGGACAGGGCCGTGTCGGTACTCACAGAGACACCAGGTTCACCAGGTTCACCAGGATTGCCTTGAAATCCTTGAGGCCCCTAAAAAGTAAAATGAGGACACCAGGTGAACCCCTATAAACCACTAAAACATCATAGTGCTTGGGAATAATCTGTGACACCATGAAGGCGAAAAGACTTGCAGGTACTTACAGGAGCACCTGCAGGGCCTGGAGGTCCTCGAGGTCCCATGGGGCCCTGCATCAGAACAGAAAATGAGGGGTTTACTGCACATGCTTCACCAGTGGCCTCCACTGTGCCATCTTCTCCTAGCCAACAGCCCAGACAAAGGACAAGAAGTTACTCTGTGGGCAAGGGGCCTAGAGTGGCTGCTCCCTCTCATTTCCCACTCCCCACGCAACACTCTATTTTTATTTATAGGCACCATTTGGACAGAAAAGCTGGCCTTGCTTTCTCCTGGACAGTAGCCATGTTTACTAAAGGCTGAGTTTCATTTAGCATGTGCCAAGTCAGAGCTGCGGGGCTGAGATTTCCTGCTGGAAGTCTGTGGATGCTGGAGAACAGTAGCTGCTGTCTGCATTCTTCAGTTCTCATTCCAAGAGCAATAGCAACTGGCCTTCTAACAGATCAGCCTATATGCATCTCTCCATCTTCATTCTTCTTAGTCACTCCAGCGCATCATTAAAAGTGGCATCCATTGCCATTAAAAACCAAATACTTTGGGCTAGCTGAATGGGAGGTTACATAACTATGGAGGAGAGCTGCTCTAAGCAATTATCTGTGAGGCAGAGGTTGTCAGACTCTCTGGCTCTGCTAAGGGCCACCTCCTGCCATTTTGGCTGCAAAGAACTAGTGTCTTTTCTTACCATTGGTCCTTGCATTACTCCCATCTGGGCGCCACCAGCCTTTTCATCAAATCCTCCAGCCATCTGGGCAGCAAAGTTCTGCAAAGAAACCCAACATTAGGAGGTTGAAAGGCACTAGGTCTTCCCTACTTGGCTGGGTAAGCTCTATCTGGATACAAAGAACTCTACTGAGATAAACTCTGATTGTTGGAGACTAACCTATCATTGATCAGAATTACCACTGATGCCTGGAAAGTACTTTTGGGAACGGATTATAAGGTGGCAAAATCTGGAAGGGAAAGTGTTATTTGGAGAAGTATCAGTTCCTCACATGTCATTTTATAAAATTATTTTTATGTTCTAAAATATGATAGATATTATTTAACATATATGGAGAAACATAACCAAACCTTCTAAGGGTGTTCTTTATTCTTTAAGACTTTAATGCCCAGCAAAAGACTAAAATCAACAGTCTTGGAATATTTCACCAAGAGATGTAGTAGGCATCTGTGAGCCCATTTAAGTTTAAGAATTTACAATACAGCAAACGTCAAAATAGCAAACCTGCAAAAACTAGGCAATCATATAATTTGCTGATTGGTTTGATTCCAAAATTGACTTTAGCCACACACCTTCACTCAGTGGAGTTCTTTCATGAGAGTGAATAGTTGCTTGGAATGTACTTGGCAAGGACCAAGAATAAACGTCTTCCAAGGACAGTGGTCACTCTTCTTCCAGGGAAATACAAGTGCCCAGTCATCCTTCCTCCTAACCCTTACACCCACCCCCCAGCATCAACCACATGGTACAGATGCCTGGAAGCCAGGTAACTGAAAACTTTCTTTACAGAATCCCAGTTAGTGAAAAAAAGCCAGCCCTTAGCACCACAGTCTCATGCCTAACATGTGACTCTACTAAATTATAGGCCTGAGGACAAAGCCCATGGACAGGCTATGTACACACTGCTGGCAGCCCTGGGAGCCAGCCAGGTAAGTGCAAGTAGCAATTTAAAAGCCACATTTCTGGAGGGACAGCCTGAAGGAATGGGAAGTAAGGATACTTACTCCACCAAGACCAGGGGGACCAGGGGGGCCAGGAGGACCAGGGGGGCCAGGATTTCCAGGGGTCCCAGGTTCTCCATCTCTGCCACGAGGTCCAGGGGCACCCTTGGCATAAAGAGAAAAAGGCATCAATGGGAAGCAGTGTTTCTCCAAGAGCCATCTGTCCCTGGGCTGCTGTTTAAGAGGTGACCAGGCTCTTAAACACATGGTAGGGCCTTGGGGGACCTGGGAAGTCCACCAGAGTCAAACAGCATTGCTTTTTACTCACTTTTTCACCTTTGTCTCCACGATCGCCTCTGGGTCCTTGTTCCCCTGCAGGTCCCTGAAGGTGAAGAACATAGTAAGACGACAGCAAGGCCAGGAACCTGCAGGTCAGTAACTCGCATGCAGTGAAGAAGGGACGGAGAAGGGGATTTCCCCCTTTCTTACCTGAGGCCCAGGAGGTCCTTTGGGTCCTACAATCTGTGAGAGAGAACCCCACAGGATGGTTAGTTAGAGGACAGCACAAGGAAATGACCCATTTCGAGCAGCAACTGGGACACCAGGTGAGAATACTTTGAACTTACATCCTTGATGTCTCCAGGTTCTCCTTTCTGTCCCTGAAACATGAAACATTCACAGGATTAAGCTGAGTAAGCCCACTAAGCCCCTAGTCTAAAAGCCTGCCAGCAGCCCCTGTGTTGAGGCGCCCTCTGAAACAGATATCTTCTGATGTCTAAAAAATCACAGACTGGATTAGCATAGCATTGCTTTTGAAGCAGGAAATATAAAGGCAAAAAAATATAAAAAAAAGAAAAAGAAGAAAGCCCTTACCTTTGGTCCTGGTTGCCCTGCAAGGGGGAAAAAAAAATAAGAGAGAAGAAGAAGGTAAGAATCTTGAGATGGAAAAATACCAATTCTTGTCACTCAAACACTCATTAGATCAAACAAGTAAAAGGACACAACCAAGGAAGGTGGCAGCTTCCTGTGACTCCACTGAGCCCCTCTGTTGGGGTGTTAGGGCCACTGTGGCCCTGGGGTTGCTGAGGTCCCATGAGGAATGGAGGTGACCCAGACTTTGTTATTCAAAAAGCAGACAGCATGCAAAAGAAAGGAGCAAGGGCAGCACAAAAAGGCAAAGAAGAACTCAAGATCTAATCAGCCACGAGAAGGAAAGCACAGATTCAGTCTCTCTTCCCCCCACAGGGTAGGAAGCCCTTCCTGAACCCCAAGCCCTCCCAGAGGAAGAGTTAGGCACTTAGAAAGGTCTTACATTAGAGCTGCGTCTCCTTGAAGCAAGCACAAATAAAAACATAAAAACAGCAAGGCATATGAGTTATGAAGAGTATCGGAGCATCAGATCCTGTGCCATCCCCAGTCAATAACCCCTCCCTTACAGTAGCAGCAAAATAGTAAAGGCAAGCAACACTTCGCTCACATGGGCCTCTCAGAAAGGATCTGAGAATCTGTACATTAAGGAGCCAGTGTTGCTGAAGTGTTAAGGAAAGGCAGCTTCTCACTTCCCTTGCCACAGCCTTCTCTACTTCAGCAGGAAGGGGACAGCAAGAACTACCCAAAAAATCTAGACAAGTGTCCCCACTCACTCTGCAAGGAGATAGGATAGGACATCTGTATGAATGCTGGGAAGCACATATATCATCCACCAGCACTGGATCTAACTGGGAGTTTATAACCACCCACCACAGTGCAGACACATGGGGCTCTGTCTCCACCCGTCCCCACTAGAACTCCCAAAGCCTAGCCCTTCCCTCTGCTACTATTTTGCTTCTGAATTAGTGGTCAACTCCAAGAGAGGTAATAGCAGGTAGGAAACTACCACCAATGTTCCATAACTCAATGAGGGAGCCTGTCCCTACTGTCTCCCCACTAGCTGGCAGAGCTTTCTTCACACTGAAGACCACATACATGGAAGTCTTCTAAGGAGAAGAGAAGATGTCAGTGGCAGAGGAGGAATTAATTCATGGATTGGCCAGACAGAGCATTTGATCTCCATAGTGGCTCTAGTAATTTGCAGAGATGATTGCAGAGATGATTTCAGAGAGGATTTTTTTTTTGGTAGAATCACATCTGTCCTTCATGTGTCTTAGAAGCAAATGTTTTTGGAGATGTTGGGCAAAGAAGGACCCCTCTAGCATCTCAAACTCCCTTACTCAGTTTCAACCTGCAAGTGAGAAGTGGCCTTTCATTTCTACCCCAGCTGCCGGGTCCCATGGATAACTAGCCCCTCTGCTTTGCAGAGATGACCAGCATCTATGGGAGCATGTTTGCGGTGCTTGCAAGTAATTTATTTATGTTGAACAGGAAATAAATAAATTACAACCACTGGTAGTGGCGAGGTCAGTTGGGCAGATGGGGCAGCACTCTCCGAAGGGGATCTCAGGGCTGAGGCAGTCTTTCACGTCTTCACAGATTATGTCGTCGCAGAGGACAGTCCCAGTGTCACAGACACAGATCCGGCAGGGCTCCGGCTTCCACACATCCTTATCATTATACCTCTGCCCATCCTGCACACAGCTGCCAGCCTCCTCTGCACCAAGGGTGGGAAGGGAGAAGCAGAGAGCCAAGGGAAGGAGGGGTTGGGGAGCCAGAGAGAAAAAGAGAGAGGTTGCAGTCAACTTGACAGAATTCAAATGCTGAAGAATGTAGGCTGGGGCCACCTGGACATATAGAACTTAAAAATTATTTTCCTAAAACATCACTGAGTTTTCCATGTATTCAACAAATATTTATTATGCACCTTGCATCATGCTCTCTATTCACCAGTGAAAATCTTGACCCAGCAATGAAGGTGGGGGGTTACTGTACTATACTATTCTCTTTACCCACCTAATATGGGGGAGAACAGGTGATGAGGTGGGTGGGGGGAGTTGAAGGGTGAGCAGAAGGGAGGAGATGAGATATTCTGAATAGGAACTCTGGGACTATAAAAAGAAAGGAGACAGAAAAATGGTGAGACCTGCCTTACCCCAGCCCAGGATCAGAGAAGTCTTCTTTCTTCTGCCTTCCTCTGGGAATTATGGGTTTTGCTAAATACAACTGACAGCTAACATTCAGAGGGGATGTAGAAAATTCTGCCTACAAAAATTGGAATCTATAAGCAGCCAGGCTCCAAAAATAGATATATAAGCGAGGGGGGTGAAAAGATAAGCTATTAGACTTAGGATCTTGTCTCATTCTTTGAACCATATTAGAATTAGGACTAATTTGGGGTGGGGGTAGACCCATTCAAACGATACACGTGGGGCTTGGGCAGGCTATAAACTACTTAGGAGGCAAGGGGGCCACAGCGCCCCCAGTGCTGACCTTCACCTGTAGCCCTGCTTGGAGATGCCCTGCCTCCATCTGAAAACAGCACCCCGATTTGGGGAGCAAGGGTCCTTGAATACCTGGCTAGGGCTAAGATTCGCCAGGCCAGGCCTGGCCTCCTCCAAGAATCCAGAGGAAGAATAGCCGGGACTAGTCCCCTCCACCAGCGCCCTGCCATCTGGAATTCATGCTGCAAATGAAACCTGTGCTGACAAGAGTGCTCCTTAGCAGCCAAGGACTGTAGAGCCCGCACCACGTGCTAGGGAGCGCCCAGCGCTGTTTTTCTCATCAAAATCCCCAAGGCAATGGCAGCAGCAGGAGATGAATAATAGGAAAGAGCCACAAACCCAGAGGGTGGAGAGAGAAACGAGACTGCCCACTCCTCTTTAAGGAGAGTGAAAATCTAAAGATAAACGTTCCTTTTTACTTTCCCACTAGGAGAAATCCGCTCAGCCTTTGGGCAAGATAATCACAGAAGGGTGAGAGATCCCAGGGAAAATACAGAAGTTGCTGGGACACACCCACCGTTAAAATAGCTGGAGCAGTAGAATGCAGGCGGTGAGGAAGGTGTGGGAGAGGAGGCGTCGGTTAATGCGCTCCAGCCCAGACTAAGGAAGAGCCCACCCACACCCATGAGGACCCAGCGAGGAGAGGGGGAAATGCTTGGAGAGGGGCCACTCCCCGTGCGGATCAGATTTCCCGGGGAAGGGCGGCCCGGGATGCGCGGGCGCAGGGGCGGGGCTAGGCTGCGCTGGGTGTAAGAGCCGCTGGGTGACTCTGTGGCTGCGGCTCTGGACACGGCTCGCTCACAGACATTGGCAGAGTGAAAAGTGGGATTAAATGACTGCCCCAGGAAGGAGCCAGCGCCGTAACCGGATCCCCTAGGTGTGGACGGAGGAGCCCAGCACCACCATAATTGCTGCTCCAAAACGGCTGCCGATAGCATCCCGGCGCGCCTGATCCGGTTCCCCTCATTACCGCAAGGCCGTATAAGTGATTCTTTGTGGCAAGCCAATTAAAAAGCTACCTCTTTCGGGGAACTGTTTTGCTTCACCGCCGCTCTGCGCAGGGCTGGAGCCGGGAGGTGGCGGCGGGCGGGCACAGGGGGGCATTGTGGGAGAGGGGGTCGGGCAGTACGAGAGAACCCACCGGACCTCGTCTCTCATGAATGGGGCTTTTCTCGAGCGCACACAGAGCCCGATTCACAGGTCTCCGCGAGGAACCAGTTTAAATAAATACGGGCAGCGTTTCAGCCCCATCTGGAAGCCATCGCTGCCAATCTCCCAACGCAAACAAGCCTCACAAAGGAGGATTGAGATCTCTCCCCTGAGCCGGGGCACTGTCGGAGGCGAGGGCTCTGAAATGCAGATGAGGGTCAAAGACGCCGCCGCCAATAAGTTTCTCAAACTCGTGGAAAGATGGGGAGGAGGGGTGTGGCCGAGCTCTAGGTTTCTGACATTCCTGACGTCCATGCAGACTGCGCATTTCCCCACGTCACACCTAGGTGTCCGCTGACCCCAGGCGGAGGGGGTTACAAAGGTGGGATGCTCCAGGGCGCAAAATCAGCCTCTCGGATGCAGAATCACACTCCCTCTGGGAGGAGGAGCGACTGGAAGGTGTGGGCCCGAGAAGCTGTGGAATTACTACCTCCCAGGAAAGATGCGGCGGTGAGAGAGCTCTACCACTTAAGCAAGCGACCCTAATACCGGATGGAGTATTTGAGAATTATTTTAAATTCTGGGTGATTTTAAATATTTTAAAGTCACCCAGCTAATTCCATTGCGAACTAAGGCAGGGGTCAGTCAAGAAGACATCTTTGTGTGCTTGCAAATTTAGTACAAAAATATAGTCAGTCTGAGTCCAGGCCACGTATAGTCACGCTGTATTCCTCAAACGCCCGGGAGCGCGCCTCCAGCTTAGCGCACTACCGGGTGACCCGGCCAGAGTCTCCTGCTCCCGGCTGATCGCAGCTGCGCCGCAGGCACCAGCCCTGCCCCCGCCGCGCTAATGAACGGAAAGCCCGCCTGAGCCCGCCGCCTTCCACGCTATCCCTGGAGACAGCCTGGTGGCAGGAGAGGGCCCACAGAGCCTCGAAGGCAGAGAACTTTGATTCCCCCTGCCGAAGAGTTTCCCTCTGCGATTGATTTACAATCTGTAACATACAAAGACAGGGCTGGAATCCCAGCCGTCGGAAACGTGCCCAAACACGTGGAAAAAGAAAAAATCCTCTCTACCTAATACACTTTCCAGGCTTCGTTTGTCCTGAATATAATCCCAGACAGTGGACCTTACCAAAGGAGGGGTAGAAAGAAAGGTGCAGTCCGAACAGCCTTTGGACCTGACTACAACAGCCATCTCTAACTATACCGGTTGAAATAGTTGTAGCAATCGTAACAATCGACCAGCCTGCCCCCCTTCACACACACACACACACACACACACACACACACACACACACACACACCACGCAGCCTGGCTAGGTGAGTTCCAGAATTCAGAAAAGTAACTCATTGTAGTACCTTGGGGCGGTGGGGAATGGGGTAAGACCGCGGGGAGGGGGGCGCTATTTTCGGGGGAATTTGAAAAGCACGGTCTGGTTGGAATGTTATCGTCTTTCAGATGGTCTCTCCTACTGGAAGTTTCTGTACCCTTTATCAGAAGACAGGCGCAGGCGGACGGAGGGAAGTCGAGATGAGCGCGAGGGCTGCACCTTGCTCCAGGGCCAGCTGGGTGGGGAGAGTACCCTAAAGAGGCGCTGAGGTCTCAGAGGGCCTCTCCGAAGCCGTTCTTTGTGGCCTGGGATTTCAGCCCACCAGTGTCAGAGTGTTAGTCCCCTTTGTCTAACTCTCCTTTGAGCCCACCAGCCACCAAGCCTTGAACAGGCTGTGAAGTCAACCCTTTGGCGTTTGCTTGCTCCCTCACTCGCGTTCTCTCTTTCCTACTTCTCCTAAGTTCGATGAGTTGAGATCTGTTTTTGCAGAACTCGAAGTGCTTCGAAGAGGCGAGCTGCGTGCATGTGCGCCTAATTATCAAAGCTGGTGGAAAAGAGCGCATTTATATCTGTGCGCAAACTTCTCCCAGCCAACACTTTGCAAGTTCAGTATTCTAGCGCAAAGTAAGGACTTGCAAATACTTGCAACCGCTATGGGCAGCGAGGACCCTGGGACAGAGTCCTTGACTCCCAGAACTCTGCTCGGTGAACTCCTGCGTGTCCCGTACCTAAGTCAGCGAGCTACGACCCTGGGAGCTGTTTTAGCCCGGAGCCGCGGGCTCCAGAGCTGGAGCGGGCCGGGGAGAAGGATGCTGAGGGACGCATAGAAGGCAGGCAGACGGGCAGGGGACAACTTACGGACATCCTGGCCCTGACACCGAAGGACAGCGGCTACGAGCAGCGTCAGCAGCACCAGCGTCTGGGGAGCCCCGAGGCGAATCATGGCTCACCGCGGGGCCTGGCTGAGCCGGGCCCGGGCGGAGCGCAGCGAGGCGGCAGGAGCACGGCACGGGTCCGGGTCTCTACCGCGCCCTCATGCAGGAGGCCCTTGGAGCAGGAGGAGGAAGCGGGAGACCCGGCAGCCCAGCAGCGCTCTGCGTCTTCTCCCCGCCGCGGCGCCCGTTATATGCGCCCGGCCCCTTTCGAGGCTGGAGAACTCGCCCAAACCGCGGGCCGCCCCCTGCCCCCCGCTGGGCTGTAACCTGAGCCCCCCGCCCTCGGAGCCCGCCTGGTCCCTGCCAGTGCCCGCACCTGCCCAAGCCGGACCCCCCTCTCTGCGAGTCCCGCTTCCCGCCCCCCACCCCTAGGGCGCCGAGTGGCCTGATCGGGCGGGGCGCAGAGATGGCCCCTGCCCCCCAAACCCGGGACTGCGGCGCTGCCCCCCTCTGACCACAGGCGGGAAGGGGGGCCTCCGGCCCCTCCCCTCGGAGTTCTGCCGGAGTTGGAGGGGAGGGGGGTGTTTGCAGAGGCGCAGGCCAAGAGCCCTAGACCAAGGACGGAAAAGACATGGGAGGGAGGAGGGAAAGTGGTAGAAAGGAGCAGCGAAGGGAGAAGGAGCAGCTGAGGGAAAAGGAGCACCGCGTCGGGCGTTTGGGAGTGGGGACAGGGAGGAACCAATAGAGTTACTGAGAGTCCTAAATCTTGGAGACAAGCTAGCTGAGCCAGGTCTGAAGGGCTGCCCGACCTGTCTATTAGCGCTTTCCTGCAGTACCTGGTCCCCAGACTCCCACCTGGACGTTCACAGCGCCTGCCCTCCACCCCTCCCCCATCCAGCTCTGCGATGAAAGCCTCCTCTGGAGTCCAGGCCGAAGTTGGCCTGAGCCGACAGCCAGGAAAGGAGCTGGTGTGTTACTGCACAGAAGGAGACCTGTGTGAAGGTGTGGGGGGCAGGGGCAGGCCCTGGGAAGGGGACTGAAGGAGCCACAGAGGACGGAGGGAGCGGAGACTAAACGGTGCAAGCTGCCTGCTGTCGGGGGACTGTCTAGCTTCAGGCTCAGACGTGGTGTCTGCTCTTCCTGGCTAGGGTCCGGGAGTCCCCCGGGGAGTGGGCACTGCCGGCCGGGGTAGAGCAGCTTTGGCCAGAGACGGTTGGTCACTGCTGCGGCCCTGGCCAGGGATCGGGAGGCCGATCCAGCTGGCGAGTTCTGTGAGCCGGGGAGAAGCGCCAGAATTTCCCAGTCGGCCCCCTCGCCCTCCGCTTCCCGCCTCACCTCACCTTCCCCGGTGAGCGCCCTCTCTCACCTTAGCCAAACTGCCTTCTCCCCAGGGCTTAGCTGGTCTCTTCTCTTGGTCTCCGGTGCCTCCTTTCATACCAGGGAGGAAACGTCCCCAAACAGACCTTCCTCTTGAGTGATATGGTCCCCCAAAGAACTTTAGGCAAAATGAAACTCAGAATTTGGGGTCTGACTTAACCAGAACTTTTGCCCTCCTGGGCAGTTTGGTTTCTCTGGAGCTTTCCCCCTAGAAGCTGAGAGCACTTGGAATAAGCTACTTCTGGGCCTTAGGTTTCCACCAGGGGTCATGCGACCCCATCCCTAGCCTATCAAGCTTTGACACTTGTCCTGGTAGAGGCTGGAGTTGCAAGTGCACTGGCTGGAAAGGGAAAGAACTCATTGTTGAAGGAAATACTTCCATGCTTTGTCCAGTCTGGATGGAGATGGGGAAGAATTCAACCACTGTTTCCAGCATCTCCCCTACCTTCCAGGGGCCTTACTTGTCTGAGTCTCCATGCTCCCATTCAGGGGCTTGCATTAAGCTCTGGGCTCTTCCTCAGGCCCAATCTCTGCTAGAAGAAAGCTGTTCTCTTGCTAGCAGTGCCTCATGTCCTCTTTGGGGCTCAGAGGGTCCTATACTCTCTACCTGGAAGATAGAATGACCAAATTCCACTCATTTATCAAGACCTCCTAGGTTAAAGCCCCTCTGAGAAGCCTTCTCTGATATCTCAAGAACACAACGTCTCCCTGCCTTTCTGAATCCCCCTGGCATTTATAGCCTAAGCTACATATGTTTTTGTGTAGTTTTAATTTTTTCCCCTTATATCCATTGGTCTTTATCTCATCAATGAGCCTGGAAGATGCTTGGGAACAAGAACTGTGCCTAGCACAATTCTAACACATAGGAGGAGTTAGGAAAGCCCCTGTGGACTAATAGTTTAGATACAGCTATAAAGGCATTTATACGACTGACTTCAAATACAAGTTGTCATAAAAATTCAACAGAAAAAAAAGAATTTGGGAGAAAACACTGAAGTATATGGAAAAAATCGAAGCCCAGTTCAGAATGATCTGGTTTAGTGAGCAGCAAAGTGGTACAGACTTTCGTTGCAAATTTGTTATTAATTTCATCCTCTAGCTCTGTGATTCATCTTTGCCAGTAGACTGTATCTATGTGTAAGAGCTTTGGATTCCTTCCAGCAATCATGGTCCATCTATGAATACAAGTTAAGTTCTCCACCCACTGTAGGAAAATTTCTTTTCACCAGCGGTGGGAATTGACATAAGAAAAATAAAATTTACAATTTAAATTGACAAGCCTAAATAAACTATGGAAATTATTTAAATTATAAAGCCAACTGAACACCAACATTAATATTTTACCCATCTGTGACTCCAAACAACTAATTAAAAACCTCTCATTTGTGACTCAAACTGGAATTAGACCTATATGTAGCACACATATGCAAATCACTGATTTGGAAATTACTTGTCCAACAATCTCACTATCCAGACCATACCTAAGAAACTGAAAAGAAGGGGAACTAAACCACTAAATAGCCAGAATTGATGTTATGTAAAGCTATGCATTTTGTGCATAGTAGGGCCCTTCTTACTCCTTGTCTGTTAATTCATAGTTTAGGTATTATATTAACACGTAATGGCATCTGACCTCACCAATTAGATGCAGAAAACTAGAGGTAAGATAGGAGAGCAGCAATTGTTGATGAAGCACAATGAGAACAGCAAAAAGGGAGAATAAGGGAGGAAACAGAAAAGCAATATGAAGTTGACACAACAAATACAAAACATGGTAACCGAAGGTCAATGGGGTAGGGCCACTGCCCCTACAGTCATCAATGCTTCCAGGGAATATCCTGATCTACAGCATCTGCTGTAGTCCCTGTGATTCATAACTGAAATGTCCAATAAAATGCTAATTTAGGTTTAATGTGGTCTCTTTGAGGAGACAGGTAAATATGTATTCCATATTTTAGAAAGGTTGTAAATAAATGTTCATTCACTTAATGTGAAAAATCTTCTATCATGGCAGTGTCAGACCAATAAGGAAATGCTGCAGTTTCTAGAGCTGCTGAACTGAAGACAAAGAGCTTCTGATTTCCCCAGTTGGTAGGAAAAGAGCATCGACGGCTGAGTGTCGCACATGGTCAGCTTCACTCACTCACACCTTTAAGTACAGTATGGGTAACAGTAGGTAGAACAGTTAGAAATTAAACAAGTACAACAGGGTGCAGTGGCTCACACCTGTAATCCCAGAACTTTAGGATGCCAAAGCCAGAGGATCATTTGAGGTCGGGAGTTCGAGACCAGCATGGCCAATATGGTGAAACCCCATCTCTACAAAAATATGAAAATTAGCTGGGTGTGGTGGTGTGCATCTGTAGTCCCAGCTACTCAGGAGGCTGAGGCAAGAGAATCTCTTGTACCCGGGAGGCAGAGGTTGCAGTGAGTTGAGATTGTGCCATTGCACTCTAGCCTGGGCAACAGGCTAGAGACTTCATCTCAAAGCAAAAAAAAAGAAAGAAAGAAAGAAAGAAAGAAAGAAATTAAACAGTCACAGTCAGTGTATCTACCCCAAGTCAGTCCAATTCAGAGAAACAGATGGATTAAATCAGCAATATTGTGTTGTACAGACAAAATAACCATTTCACTATTTTTCTGTCTTTTATGGAGGCATTAAATTTAGACTCAGGTTGACATAGCCTTATTGGGAAAGATATTTGTAGAGAGGCTGTAAAGAAAAGATCTCTTTCTCTTCCTCTGCACAAATCCCATTTAAAAATAGTGATAAAGTGAAGAAGGATTCACATTCCAAAGAGGTAAGCCCACCCCAAATATGGCAGGTGGTGAATGCACAGACTTCACACAGCAGCCGTGGTGGAGGGTGAGCCCAGCTTACTCAGTGACACTCAGCTTCTGTTGGTTGGGCTCAGTTCAGACAGCCTTTCAAGATGTGTTTATGTTTTCTTTTGGCATTTTTGGGGCAGAGTAACAGGATCAAGACTGTCCAGGATAGGGTTTTCCAGATTTATGGTGTACATTCCATTCCATAGGAACATAAATGTGTTACTATGCATTCTCAAATGCAAATAGCACTAAGAATCCCACCCGGTCTCCTCCATCCTGTCACAGTGCCATGCAAATTCAGCTTAGGACTCGTACTGAACACCTACTTCTGTATGAGATGGAGATACAGAGAGGATTTAGATACCACCTCTGCGCTGGGCGCGGTGGCTCAAGCCTGTAATCCCAGCACTTTGGGAGGCCGAGATGGGCAGATCATGAGGTCAGGAGAACGAGACTATCCTGGCTAACACGGTGAAACCCCCTCTCTACTAAAAAATACAAAAAAAAAAAAAAAAACTAGCCAGGCGAGGTGGCGGGTGCCTGTAGTCCCAGCTACTCAGGAGTCTGAGGCAGGAGAATGGCGTAAACCCTGGAGGCAGAGCTTGCAGTGAGCTGAGATCCAGCCACTGCACTCCAGCCTGGGCGACAGAGCAAGACTCTGTCTCAAAAAAAAAAAAAAAAAAAAAAAAAAAAAAAAAAAAAAAGATACCACCTCTGCATCCATAGGGAAAAGAGGAAAAAAATGATTGTACAAAATGCTGCAAAAAAGGTATCCCACTCTCCCCAACCCCTTAAAAAAAAAAGAATGAAACAGAAAGAAAGGAAAGAAAGAATGGCATTCTGGAAGCCATGAAGTAAGCTGTGGGGAGGTTTCCTAGGAGAAGTGTGTCTCCAAGCATGGGTGGGGGTTTGAAATTCAGAGAGGTACAGTGAGAGGGCAGGATGGCTCCCAAATGGAAGCAAAGAAGGGCAGATGCACCAGAAGACATGACAGTGGCCCCAGGACGGTGTGGAGCCATCTGCAGGGCCCTGGGAATAAGACATGGCAGTAAAGGGTGAAGGCAAGGCCAGACATGGAGGACTCCTTGAATGCCACTGAATCCGGCTCAGATCTGCCTTTCTTCTCATTTTCCCCTCTTCTTCTTACCTCCTACTAGTTAGACCTTTGTGGGAAAAGATAAGTGTCTGGGCTTTTTAAAGGCTTACATTTTGAAGAAATGTCTGTATTTTTATACAGAAATGATCTTCCCATTTCACTTTAAAAACAAAGACAACAAAACTCGTGCAAAATCTTGCATTTTCTTAAGGTGGGTAACTTTCTGCCTTTAAGGAGCATTTGTCTCTCTCATCGACTCTTGATGGTTCTGAGATAAAGGAAGAACACAAATGCTTAAATGCAGAGATGTTTGAGCACTTCCAGCAGAAGTTCCACATGAAGCAACTGGTTCTACGGTAAACCACAACCATTCCCAAGAGCCAGAGAGCATCTGTTCCAGGCACTTCTCAAGCAATGACACAACATGGTTCCAAGGGATACCCTTTGAGAGGTCAACAACCCACGAAACAGGTGGAACTCTCTCTCCCCATCTCTCTCCCTTCCTTGAACTCCTATTGCATTTGGGTACAGCCAGTTCTGTAGAGTTATGCCTTTAGATAGTCATCGATCCATCTATCCATCCATCTATCCATCTATCCATCCATCCATCCATCCATCCATCCATCCCTTCCTCCCTCAAACATGTGAAGAAATCCCATGTGAGTCTATTCACATGCCTCCTTGATAGCAGGGGCCATACCTTAACACACTTAACTTTTCCCCTCAAAGCCTGCTTGGCACAGTGCAGTCACATAGTAAATGTGGTCCATGGACCAGTGGCATCAGTCTACCCTGGAAGCTTTTTGGAAAAGCTGAACCTACCAAATCAGAGTTGGCTTTTACTAAACTCTTCAGATAACTCATATGTCCATGAAGGCTGGAGACGTGCTGGTCTAAATATTGGCCCATGGAAAGTTCCATGTGACCCTGGCTAACAGAGGCGTGTGGTCTGCATGCTCTGCACACATGACTGGGCTCAGGTGTGCACTGGAGGCAGACAAGGCAAGGAGGGGCCTGAGTTAAAGGTGGCAGAAAGGAGAAGTGAGTTTTAAGGAGAGGAATGGATGAAAGACCCTAAAGGAGGTGATGGATGCACAACTTTGTAAAGCCTGCTGCAGTCTTTCTTTAAAGCAGGTGGGGGGATCACTTTTCCTATGTCCTTTTTTCAAGTAGGAATTGGGCCCAGTGCAAGGAAGAGACTGACCCATGATTAGAACTAGAACCCTGGATTCCATGGAGACCGTGTTGGGGCAGAGCTGGCAGGGGAGCGGAGTTGGCCACCTAAGCCTCCTTCCCACAGTGGCCCCTTAGCACTGCCCCCCAGGGACCCGACTGATGAACTCCTCCTAGGTGGGAAAGGAAAGCGAGGAGCTAACTATGATGTCCCTAGGGCTAGTAGGGTGGGTGCCACCTCAGAGAAAGCCAGGCCCCTGCAAACCAAGTTTATCTTGCCCCAGTGCGGGGGGCAGGGTGCAGTGGGCCAGCCCTCTGGGAAGTCCCTGAAAAGCCCCAGGGAAGATGTGGTAAGTTTCTAGTGAGCTCCTTTGCCAAAAACAACCTTGAGAGGGAGCAGGACAGTGCATGCTGCCCTTCCCCATGAAGGCCGCTTGGCTGTCCCCACACCTGTCCGGAGGCAGCTGTCCGGAGGCAGCCAGGACCCCACTGTGCTCTGCACTGCCCCAATCTCCACTCCAGTCTCCAGGCCAGCTCCTCAGCTGATCACCCACCCACTGCCCTTGACCCCCTCCCTCACAGAATCCTGGGCTCAAAACCTTGAAGTCCTGCTCGACTGTCTCCCCTCACTCCTGTCCCATTCCCCCTCTCATTCCTCAGCCAGCGTTTCTTCATCCTCTGTTTTGAGCACCAACTATGCACCAGCCACTTGCTAGGTGGTATGGAGGGACAAAAGAAAGCTCTATTAGACATGAATCCTGCACGCAAGGAGATGACTACCTCTCAGGGGATACACAAAAAGGCAAACTGTAAAGTAAACAAGTTATAATATATTGTGATGTTATGTGGCATTCTATGATGTGCTGTATCACAATACAATGTCATGGACAGAAGACCTCTGTTCTGCCCTTTCACTAAAAATAGCTCTTCCTGACAATGCCTTGGGTAGTGAAGGCAACTTGGTCACATCTGTCCCACAGTGTAACTAATCTTTAGGATCTGCAGAGACCTGCCTTCCTCCGCAAAGGTAACTGTACCTCCAATCGTGAGTTCCTCCTGGCAGTTTAACTGGGCTACCAGCAATGGTACCTCACTGGGCTACCTCACAATGGCTTTTGCTCCTTGCTTCATGGAGACGCCACTCTGGAATCCTTAGCCAGTGGTCTATGGGCTTCCTTCTCATGGGAGATAGGAGGAAAAAAATCCCACATGTGCCCCAGTTTCCTCCCATGCAAGCCTGCCAAGAGGCCCATCTTCATCTTAGAAGTGCTTAGAGCTGGGCACGGTGGCACACGCCTGCAATCCCAGCACTTTGGGAGGCCAAGGCAGGCGGATCACGAGGCCAGGAGATCGAG